>NC_057712.1:108635073-108672574 GCF_004010195.1 Chiloscyllium plagiosum | reverse complement strand
GGTGCTCCGGTTTCCTCCCACAGTCCAAAGATGTGCAGCTCAGGTGAATTGGCCAAGCTAAATTGCCCGTAGTGTTAGGTAAGGGGTAAATGTAGGGATATGGGTGGGTTGCGCTTCGGCGGGTCGGTGTGGACTTGTTGGGCCGAAGGGCCTGTTTCCACACTGTAATGTAATCTAATCTAATCAAAAAAAAAAATTAGAGGAGGAAGACAGTAAAAATGGAAGTGGATTCAGGTGTAGTGGTGTCCCTAATTCCTGAATCAGTCTATATGGAGAAGTTGAGGGCACTACTATTTGAAGTATGCCAAGATTGTACTTCAGACATGCACAGAACAAGTGCTGCCACTGAAGGGTGAAAGTACTGGTGAAAGTACAGTTAAGGGACTAGTGTGCAGACTTGCCACTTTACATCATAAAAGGCGAGCATCCTGTTTAATTAAGATGTACCTGGTTACAAAAATTAAAGTTGAACAGGAGTGTGGTTAATAGGCTGGCAGACTCGCACATGAATTTGCAAGAGATCCTGGAGAAATACAAAGTTGTCTTTAAAAGAATCCTGGGGCAAATGAAAGGATTTGAAACTAAAATACAGCTGAAACCAGAGGCTCATCCTAGGAGGCAGGTGCATCTGGTATCAAATGCCATCCAGCTTAAAATGGAGGCAGAACTGGAACAGCTGGTGAATCTGAGAGCATTGGACCCAGTAACCATCAGTGAATGGTCCACTCCCATCGTTCCAGTCTTAAAAACAAATGGTGAGGATTTGTGGTGACTTAAGATTGCAGTTAACCTACCCTGAATGTGGATGAATACCTCCTTCCACTCAGAAGATCTATTCTGTGGACTGGCAGCAGAAAGTTAAGTTTGAAAAATGGATCTGTCACAGGCCTACCTACGGATGGAGGTCTCAGCTCTTGCTGACTGGATGACACACAGGATTTTTCCACTACAAGTGGTTCCTTTCAGTATCACATCAGTGCTGGCTCTGTTCCAGAAGAATACAGGTCAAATATTAAATGGGTTGTCAGGATTCCAGTGTTTTTTGGATGATATTTTGATTACTGCATCCTCCAAAGAGGAGCACTTGAAAAGTTTGGAAGGAACCTAAAACGATTGTAGGAGAACTGCCGGCCCGTAAAAATTGAAATTAGTTTTTTTTCAAAGAGTCCATAGAGTACTTGAGCTTTGTAATCGATGGTGAAGAAATACACAATGCGCCCAAGATGGAGGCTATCGTGAAGGCCCCCAGACCAGAGAATGTGTCTCAACTGCGATCATTCCTGGGACTGGTAAATTACTATGGCAATTTCTTGTCTGATTTGGCATCAGTGCTGAATCCCCTACATTAGTTACTGGGGAAAGGGGCACTCATCAGAATGGACCCAGGTATGTGAGGCAGTTTACTGGGAGGTGAAGCAAGCCTTAAAAATGTCAGAAGTGTCAACACATTTCGACCAAAGTTAACACTATAGTTAGCATGTGAGCCTCGCCTTGTGTGGTTGGTGCTGTACTGTCGCACCTCTGACCAAGTGGAGAGGAAAGGTCCATTGCATTCATATCGAGATCACTAACAAAGATCAAGTCGAAGAAGGAGGATTGAGCATCATTCAGCATTAAGAAGTCCACCCATTTCCTTTAAGGCAAGTACTTCGTGCTACTGACCGAACACAGAACTCTGACCTCTAACCACATGCAGGGATACAGTCTTTGGCATCAGCACTCTTAAAAAGATGGACATTGGTTCTGTCAGTTTACTCATGAGATCAAATACTGCTGCCATTACCAGGGAATAAAGATGTTATGACTTGAACCTGAAAATGATGTGTTTTTCCCAGAATGACACAGTGCTGGTGTGAGCTAGTCAGGTGTAGAACCATGACTCAGAATGACCTGGTTTTGACCCAAGTAATGGACTTAGTCCTGAGTGGGACGGCCAGTCATGAAACCACCCAGAATGATGCCCTTCCTTGTCCAGGTCTTTGGAGTTGCCTGTATTGAATGGGTGTTTAATGTGGGGAGTGAGAGTTGTTGCTGAAGCAAATGCATCAAGGGCACCCTGTCATATGAAGGCGATAGCTAGGAGGTACTAATGGTGATTAAATGTGAACTTTCAGATTGAAGAGAAAACTGGATTATACCAATCCTGCGAATTAGCAAGAAAGGCACAACCAGTATTGCTCCTTCACCCATAGAATTGCCTGGGGCACCATGGCAGCAAAATTACAGAATTTCACAGAACCAGTAGAGGGACAGATGCTATTATTGGCCATGGAAGCCTTCTGCAAGTGGCCTGGCATGGTGGTCATGAAGAGTCCAGATTAGAGTGTGCTGGAAAAGCACAGCAGGTCAGGCAGCATCCGAGGTGCAGGAAAATCGACGTTTCGGGCAAAAGCCCTTCATCAGGAAAGAAAGCAGGGAGGATCGCCCCTCCCATTTATCTCTCCACCCCAGAGGCTCCCTGCCTTCATTCCTGATGAAGGGCTTTTGCCCGAAACATCGATTTTCCTGCTCCTCAGATGCTGCCTGACCTGTACTTTTCCAGCACCACTCTAATCTAGACTCTGATTTCTAGAGTCGCACCTCACCAACAGGAGTGGGGGGCAGCATAGACAATTCTCAAAAAGGGGAAAGGCTTTGGAAATCTGAAGCACAAAGGGACCTGAGAATTCTAGTTTAGGATTCTCTTAAGGTTAACATGCAGGCTCAGTTGACAGTTAGGAAGACAAATATAATGTTAGCATTCAGTTCAAGACAGCTTGAAAACAAGGGAAGAGTTGTACAGCCTCAGCAGTGCAAGGCTGTATCAGACCACATTTGGATTATTATGGGCAGTTTTGGCCCCTGTAACTAAGGAAGGATGTGCTGGTTTAGGAGGGCGACTAGGAAGGTTTATAAGAATGATTCCGGAATGAAAGCTTGTCGTAAGTGGATTGGTTGGGGACTCTGAGTCTGTGCTTGATGGAGTTTAGAAGGATGAGGGGAGATCTGATTGAAACTTAGAATACTGAGAGGCCGAGGATAGCGTGGACATGTAGAACATGTTTCCACTAGTAGGAAAGGCTAGATCTCAAGCCTGCGAGAGAAGGTGCAACCTTTTGGAACTGAAATGAGATGGATTTCTTCAGTCAGAGTGTAATTAATCTGTAGCAGTTATTGCCACAGCGGGCTGTGGAGACCAAATTACTGGCATTATAAGACATAAATAGATTCTTGATTGGTAAGGGGATTAAGGGTTACAGGCAGAAGGCAGGAAAATGGGGTTGAGAGACATATCTGCTGCATCATTTGATCATGCTGGATTCGATTGGCTGAATGGCCGAATTTTGCTCCTGTCTTTTGATCAAATTCAGCTCAATGATAGGCTGGAGCTTCATTTCTGAGTGATCACACATACAAGTGTTATTTGGATACTGAAGTTCAATGCTGAGATTAAAATAATATTGATTTTGGATTAAAGATGTTATTTGTTCAAAAGTCAGGTAACAGCAGGGAAGAAGCTGCTCTTGAATCTGTTTGGACATGTATTCAAACTTTCATATCTTCTGCCCAATGGAAGCGAGTATAACCGGACTCTGAGGGGTCTTTCAGTATATTGGTTGCTTCCCTGAGGCAGCAGGAAACATATTTAAAATCAGTGGATGGACGACTGGTTTGCATGATGGACTGAGCTATGTTCACAACTGTGTAGTTTCTTGTGGTCCCGGGCAGAGCAGTTGTCATATCAAGCTGTGATATATCTGGATAAGATGCTTTATATGGTGCATCTATATAAAAAAATTAGTAAGAGTTGTTGTGGACATGCTGAATTTCATTAGCCTCCTGAGGAAATAGAGGTGTTGTTGGCTTTCTTGACCGTCATGTTGACGTGGCGGATCAGAATAGATTGTTGGTGATCATCATTGACACAAATTTGATGCTTTTGACCATCTCCACATGATCCAGAACCAGCTGGACCCCTAGATGAGCTATTGCACTGGAGCTACAACACTTGCATCTACCAAGCAAAATAGAAAATTGCCAAGGTATTTGCAATGGCGTGAAAAGGATCATTAACAATGCTATAGTGTGAAATTCACTTTGCAATCATTTAAATAGAAGCGAAGACTTAAAAAAGCAATTGGTAAGATTCGTAGAATCCCTGCAAGTGCTGAAAGACACTATTCAGCACCAACCCTCTGAAGAGCATCCCACCCAATCCCTGTAACTCTGCATTTAGTGTGGTTAATCCACCTAACCTGCATATCCCTGCACACTACTACTATTTAGCATGGCTAATCCACCCGACATGCACATCTTTGGACTGTGGGAGTAAACCCACAGAGACTCAGAAAACATGCAAACTCCACACTGACAGTTGCTCAACGCTGGATTCAAACCAGGATCCCTGATGCTGTGAGGCATCAATGCTATCCTTTGAACCACTGTGCTGCACCTCCCATTGAACCATTTTTAACCCAAGGGTCAGCACGGTTTTGATAAAACATTAAATAGAATATACATTCTCCCATTTCCTCCGGATGCTCCGATTTCCTCCCACAATCCAAAGATGTGCAGGTTACGTGAATTGGTCATGCTAAATTGCCCATAACGTTTAAGGATGTGTGGGTTAGGTGCGTTAGTTAGGGTAAATGTAGAGTAATCGGATAGGGGAATAGGTCTGGTTGGTTACTCTTCGGAGGGTTGGTGTGGATTTGTTGGGCCAAATGGCCTGTTTCCACACTGTAGGGATTCTATTCTGTGTCTGTTCACATATAATGCCAATGATATTCAAACACTGTAAAATACAGTTTCATAAATCCCAAAAGCGTTCCTTTTCAGCACTCATACCTGAGAGAAATCTAGTTCCCTTCTCTTACACATCCACTCCTTTCGAGCTTACCTTAACTAGCTTCAGTTTCCTGTCTTGAGAATCTGATAGCCTCTTCCGCGATCTTTTCATATACTGAGCATGGACTTCCTCAGATTTTCAGTTCAAAATTGCAACCAAACTTTTCTGGTCTAGAATGTTTTGAATTAAGTTCCTTTGACAGAGGTAGCCTGACCTTAATGACCCTAAATTGTTTCCCTTTCTGAAGAGTAACTGTTTTACATACTAACCATGTGCCAGTAGTTCAAAATTCAGAAATGAAAAATAAATAGATCTAAAATATATTTCGCACATTACATCACACATTTGACAAGATGCCACATAAAAGGTTATTATGTAAAGCAGAAAATCATGGTGTGGGGGGAAACCTCGCATGAATCGAAGATTGGTTAGTTGATAGAAAACGCAATATGCAGAAACAGGTATTTTTCTAATTAGCAGAATGTGAATAGTAGATTCTTGTAGAATCTGTGCTGGATCTTAGCTTTTTGTACTTTATATCTATGACTTTTTGTGGGTGATGAAGGCAGGAGGGTAGCTAAATTTACAGGTGCATTGTGGCAACTTGCCAAGAGTCCTTTGAGAGCATCTTGGAAATGTGCGATCTTTCCCACCCAGAAAGATAATGACAGCGGATGCAAGCAAACACGGTTTTCAATATTTCTTAGGAGCAAATTACTGCAGATGCTGGGATCTGTACTGAAATCTGAAAATGCTGGCAACCACAGCGGATCAGGAAGCATCCATGGAGAAAAAGCAAGTTAACATTTCAAGTCTAGATGACTCTTCATCAGAGTACTGAAGAGTCATCTAAATTCAATGTTAGCTTGCTTTCTCTCCATGGATGCTGCCTGGTCCACTGTGATCGCCAGCATTTTTTTGTTTTCACTGCAACATTTCTTCACTGTTGGTAGGTCAAAATCCCTTCCACTTGTTAATACATATAATCTTATTGGAGCAATAGTCTTTGGCAATCCTGATTTTCTTAAATACTCAATCCATCGTTAGTCTTAGATTGTCAAGTTGATGATTTCCCTTTAAGTTGGAGAGACATATGTCAATATTCTCAAGTTAAAGATGTAAACAGGTTTGTTATGCATTATTACAGTTCTGTCACGAACTAGAAAATTAAAGTTTTCTCATTATTGTATTCTGCACTTCTGCCACTATTTTGAGATTCATGATCACCAGTACTTTTGTTCTTGTCTCTCAAAATTGTGAAGGAGAGCTCAAGATCCTTTCTCAAGCAATGTCCTCCAATCATTATGATATGACATTAGTTATGGGAACAAGGTGAGTTGATTCCTCCTAAGTTCCAGACATTAGACGTTCATGTAACTAATCATCTTTATCCCCTTTCCTGGCTCAAGGCTATCACTTCGCAATGTATTTACAAAGTCTTGTCAATGAGCTACAAATAGCATTCTGTATCGCAGTAGAAAATAAGCTGTCCAATCAGCTAGGTTCTGCTGTTAGATTCAACCCTGAAACATCTCTGAAATTAACAACTTAACCAATTTGTTTTTGACTACATTACAAATTCAAAAGGTATTTACAAGTCAAAGCAAAATTGAAACTCTTAAATGAGATTAAATCAATATCTAATCCTAGGCAAATTTATGCAATTGTAAGGATAGGGTATCTTATTATATATTATTTCTTGTACTTGCTCCATGTGCAATGTACCCGTTATTAAAGTCAGTGTTGCCCAAAGCAATCCTGTAATTTCTATTTACAAATGATGACTGCCTTGTTCCTTTTTTTTCCATTTATTTCTGTTCCAAACTTTAATTATATTTTAAATAAGTTAGTTTGTTTTACAAGAAAGCTTTTATGAACATGATGAACATAAATCTCATTGTCAATTTTCTTCCAGGCACTGAAACATCTATGAATCTTCACCAGAAGTTATACTATCATATATTGGGATTTCCACAGTCTGAAGATATATTGTGTGCTGAATTTCCAGACTACCCGAAATGGATGGGCGGAGCTGAGGTATTGTCACATTATTATTTCATTTCAAGTATTATAGGTGTGATCAAAATATAGAAATCATCACAGACATGAACTTGGAACAGCAATAAGCCGTTCAGCTCCTCAAACCGGCTCCATAATTGAATAAGATTCTGACTGTTCTGATTGCAACTTCAAATCCACGTCTATGCCCTCTTTTCCCACCCACCCCCAATAATCTATGACCTCTCTCCTTACTGAGAATCTATCCACCTCTGCTTTAACATATTTAAAGACTTTGCATCCACTGCCTGTTTAGAAAGAGTTTTTCTCCTACTGTCTCTTTCAAATGGGTGACCCCTAATATGTAAAAAATGGCCCCTAGTTCTACATTCCCCCTTAAGAGGAAGGTTCCTGAAGAAGGGCTGATGCCCGAAACGTCGATTCTCCTGCTCCTTTGATGCTGCCTGACCTGCTGTGCTTTTCCAGCAACACATTTTTAAGCTCTGATCTCCAGCATCTGCAGTCCTCACTTTCTCACAGCTATCCTGTCAAGACCCTTCAGGATCTTATGTTTCAAATCAGTTACCTTTTTTGTTTCTAAACTCCAGTGGACAACCCAAGCCTGTACAATCTTTATTCATTAGACAAATCAACCATTCCAGAGATTAATCTGCTTAACCTTCTCTGAACTGCTTTCAATATGTTCCTTAAGGTGACAAATACTGTACGCAGTGGTCCAGACATAGTCTTGCCAGCCGTATATAACTGATGCATAATGTCCCAACTTTTGTGTTCAATTCTCCATGCAATAAATGATAACCTTCTATTAGCTTTCCTAATTAGTCCCTGTACCTATATGCTAGGCTTTTGTGTTTCGTGCAGTTAGACAGCCATATTCCCCTGCATCTCAGTGCTATGCAATCTCTCACTATTGTAGTCTCCTGCCTCCTAATGCAAGTTTCTCCTCAGCCTTGAGCAGATGCCTTGAGCAGACAACATAACCTTTTGGACTATTGCTCTTTGCTGCAGAAAATGATATCAATCCCTTCATCTATAATGTTCCCTGTTAGCATTCATTTGTTTTCCTCCCCCTTCCAACTCTCTCAACTTACATGGCTTCCTGTCCTACAGTCAGCTAGCTTGTCAACTCTCCAAACAAGATGAAAGAACCTCAAATCTGTTGGACAGTTTCAAAGTTTGAGGCTCCGGCACTTCTAGATCATCTGGATCTACTTACCTGGCTCAGTAACAGTCACACTGACCAAATCAAAGATGCTACTGAGAGGTGTGACTGCCTCCTGGTACAAAGAATCTCTGTAACTTTCCCCTCCCTGCTGCAACACAATGCCTTGTCATGCCACCTCCAGCTAAAAAAACTCTGTGCCAGAGTTGTTTGGACTTTATTGCAGAAATGTTTACCCTGGATCACCATCACATCTAAGAGTTTGCACTTACTGCAATTAATTTTAAAATTCTGTACAATTACAGCATTTAATAGACATTTGGGCAGGGATGTGAATGAGAACAGTTTAGAGAGATATGGGCCAAAGGCAGGCACATGGGACTAGCTTACTTTGGGTAACCTGATCCATGTGGATGGTTTGGACCAAAGAGCCCGTTTCTGTGCTGTAGTTGTTATACTGTTTTGAACCTTCAGAATAGAATTGTAGAAACACTACAGTATGGAAGCAGGCCTTTGGCCCATCTAATCCCCACTGGGGGTTTTCTACAGCCCACCTGATAGCAGTAGAGTGATTGAAGAACTCATAGGCGGGCAGATTCTGGAAAAATGCAGAAGACTTTCCCAATATCTACTGGAACCTCCTAAGTGCAGGTGGTTTGGATGGAGCTGTTTTTGTCAGATGTGTTCAGGAAGGTTTCCTTATCAGTATGTAGACAGACTGACGAGGGGAGAGGCCATTTTGGATTTGGTGCTCGGCAATAAGCCAGGACAGGTGTCAAATCTCGCGATAGGAGAGCACTTTGGTGACAGTGATCACAACTGCCTCACATTTGCCATAGCCTTGAAGAGTGAAAGGAGCAGTTACTAAGGGAAGATATTTAATTGGGGGAAAGGAAATTATGATGCTATCAGACAGGAGTTGGGAAGTACAGACTGCGAGCAATTGTTCCACAGAAAGGACACAGCAGACATGTGGAGGCTATTTATGGAGCAGTTGTTGCGAGTGATGCACGAATTTGTTCCTCTGGAACAGGTAAGAAGGGGTAAGATTAAGGAACCTTGGATGACGAGAACAGAGGAGCTTCTCGTCAAAAGGAAGAAGGCAGCTTTTACATCAGGTGGAGGCAGCAAGGACCTTGTACAGCTTTAGAGGATTACAGGCCTGCTAGAAAGGAGCTCAGAAGTGGACAGAGAAGAACCAGGAAGGGGCACGAGAAAGGCTTAACAAGAAGGATTAGGGAGAACCCAAAGGCATTTTACTCATACGTGAGGAATAAGAGAATGATCAGGGAGAAGGTAGATCCGATCAGGGATAGCGGAGGGAACTTGTGCGGAGTCTGAGCAGATAGGGGAAGCCCTAAATGAGTTTTTTGCTTCAGTTTTCACCAAGGAAAGGTAAATGAGTTTTTTGCTTCAGTTTTCACCAAGGAAAGGGACCTTGTTGTGAATGAAAACTTGGAGGAGCTGAGATACAATCATGACCAGATCAAGATTGATGAAGTTGATGTGCTGGAAATTTTGGAAATTTAAGATTGATAAGTCCCATCAGGGCCAGACCAGATTTATCTTAGGCTGCTCCGGGAAGCGAGGAAGGAGGTCGCTGAGCTGCTGGCGAGGATATTTCCCTCCTGACTCTCCATGGGAGTCATACCGGAGGATTGGAAGGAGGCAAATGTTGTTCCTCTTTTCAAGAAGGGTAATAGGGAAATCCTTTGCAATTACAGACCAGTCAGACTTACGTCTGTGGTCAGCAAAGTTTTGGAAAAAATTCTGAGGGATAGATTTATGACTATTTGGCAAAGCATAGTGTGATTAAAGGCAGTCAACGTGGCTTTGTGAGGGGCAGGTCATGCCGAACTAATCTTGAGTTCTTTGTGGAGGAGTCAAGACAGGTCGACGAAGGTCAAGCAGTGGATGTGATGTATATGGACTTCAGCAAGGCATTTGATAAGGTTCCCTTGGTAACTCATTCATAAAATCAGGAAGTATGGGATACAGGGATATTTGGCTATGTGGATTCAGAATTGGCTGGCTGACAGAAGGCAGAGAGTGGTTGTAGATGGGAGGTATTCTTCCTGGAGGTCAGTGTTGAGAGGGGTCCCGCAGGGCTCTGTTCTTGGGCCTCTGCTTTTTGTAGTTTGTATAAATAACTTGGATGAGAAGGTTGAGGGGTGGGTTAGTAAATTTGCAGATGACAAAGTTTGGAGGTAGTGTTGATAGTATCGAGGGTTACTGCAGTGCGACATAGACAGGATGCAGAGCTGGGCTGAGAAATGGCAGATGGAGTTCAACCTGGATAAATGCATTTTAGAAAGTCGAACTCGAATGCTGAATATAGGATTAAAGACATTCTTGGCATTGTGAAGGAACAGAGGGATCTGGGTGTGCAAGTACATAGATCCCTCAAAGTTGCCATCCAAGTGGGTGGGGTTGTTAAGAAAGCATATGTTGTTTTGGATTTCATTAAGAGCCACGAAGTTTTGCTACATCACTACAAGTTCCTGGTGAGACCACACTTGGAATATTATGTCCAGATTTGGTCGCCCTACTATCGGAAAGATACAGAGGCTTTGGAGAGGGTGCAAAGAAGGTTTACCAGGATGCTGCCTGGACAGGAGGGCTTGCCTTATGAAGAAAGGTTGAATAAGCTCGGACCTTTCTCTCTGGAGAGAAGGAGGAAGAGAGGAGAACTGATCGAGGTATACAAGATAATGAGTGGAATAGATAGTCAATATCCAGAGACTTTTCCCCAGGGCACGATTGATTGGTACGAGGAATCATAGCTTGAAGATAAAAGGAGGAAGGTATAAAGGAGATGTCAGAAGTAGGTTCTTTACACAGAGAGTTGTGAATGCATGGAATGCGTTGCCAGCTGTGGTGGTGGAAGCAGAGTCAATGGGGACATTTAAGCAACTGCTGGACATTCACTTGGATAGCAGTGAGTTAAGGGGTATGTAGGTTGTTATTGTATTTTACATTAGGATTAAACCTCAGCACAACATTGTGGGCCAAAGGGCCTGTTCTGTGCCATACTTCTGTATGTTCTATGACCCTCTGAACAACATCCCACTCAGACCCATACCCCCTACCCTATCCCTGTATTCCTGCATTACTATGGCTAATCAACCTAGCCTGCACATCCATTTAGTGATTCTATGATTATGCACTTAGATTGTGTTCCAGATCATTGTCCTGTGCCTCATTGTTAGAAGAAAAGTCTTCCTCATATCCCTATGCAACTTTTGATCAAATCTTAAATCTGTGTGCCCAAGTTGTTCATTTAGCTTATTGAAACAAATTTATTTGTCCATATAATCTAAACCTGTCCTAATCTGTTACGCTTCTAATAGATTTCCCCTTGCTCATTTCACTCCAACAGGAATGACCCCACCTTCTTGAACTAAGCCTTGTTGCTAAATTCTCGTATTTCTGGAATCATTCTGGTAAATCTCCATATCCTTTTGAAGAAATTTCATATTCCTCCTCAAGTGTGATGATGAGAATTAGATGCAGTATTATAGTAATCACTTAAATAGAATTTTTAAGCATTTCAACATGACAGCATAAGTTCACGGCTTTTGTACTTAATACCTCGAGTTACAAAGCTCAAAGTCACATATGCTTTTCTAACTCCTCACTCAATATGTTGTGCTAGTGTCATAAGCTCAATCATCCTTTTTTGCTTCAATAATGACGATCCTTCTATCATAAGGTCAGAAGTGGGGATGTTCTCTAATTGAACAATGTTTAGCACCATTTGCAACGCCTCAGACATTGAAGCATTCCATGTCCAAATGCAGCAAGACCTGGACAAAATCCAGGCTTGGACTGACAAGTAAAATTTGCACTATGTAAGTGCCAGGCAAAGACTATTTCCAACAGGATAGAATCTAATCATTGCAACTAGATATTCAATGGTCTTTCCACTGCAGAATCACCCACTGTCAGCATCTTGGGGTTTCCACTGCAGAATCACCCACTCCAGCATCTGCATTACCCACTTCCATCTAAGTCTAGTTTCTTGACCGTGGCACCCCCAAAATGCCGACAGTGGGTGATTCTGCAGTGTCTAATACTGTGAAAACTGATGCAAAGTATTTATTCAACTCTTCTGCCACTTCCTGGTTCTCCAATGTTATTTCCCCAGTTTCATTCTCTAAGTGACTTCTCTCTTCCTTCTAATATATTTAAAGAAGCTCTTGATGTCCATCTTGACATTACTTATAAGTTTCAAGATTAGAATTAGAGCAGAATTTGCCCACACAGTTGAGTGTAAAAGGGATATAATGAGGGGCTGAGTACGCAACCTGTGCGCCACTGATTTTGAGGATTATCGTGGAGGATGTGTTGCTGCCGGTCCTCGCTAATTGCGGGCTGTGGGTCAGGAAGCCAAGGATCCAGTCGCAGAGCAGAGCCTTAGGTCTCAGAATTAGATATATGATGTTCATCTTCCTAAAATTTTTATTTTGTAATTTTTATTAAACTGAAGCTTTGTATGCAATATGGAGAAGACATGCAAAACCATAAAAGTCACATAGATGGCATTTTACCTGGCATAATATCAACATATTCAAGAGTGTTATTGATTCATACCTTCAATTTTCATAAAGAATTGGCAAGGATTGTAATTGTTCTTTTTGTATTGTCCAAAAATTTTAAAATGAAATATTATTCAATATTGCCCAGCATTTGTGATATTGTTATTGACTTGGAGTTCCACTAGAATCCATTAACCGCTGATAACTGAGACCTGATTTCAGCTATCAAAAATTTGGCACAACTTTGAATATTTTTGCAGTCAACCTTGTGATGTATGCTGTTTTATTTTTATCTTTGTGATGTTTCTGTTTAAGCTTTCAGAATGTGTCATTCACAGAAAAAAGTATTTGCAAACTATCTAAAAATAAAATGAATTGCCTCAAGCTTTGATACAAGGTTCAAAAGTACATGCAGGCTCATATTGAAAATATACAGTATGGTGCAAGTATAGTTTATGTTGAAATTTCAGGCTAGCCTCAGAATTTTAATGTTATATTTGGCTGCTCTATTATAGGGCATAGAGCAGCACGGAAACAGACCCTTCAGTCCAACTCATTCATCCCGACCAGATATCCTAAATCAATCTAGTCCGATTTGCCAGTGTTTGACCCATATCCCTCTAAACCCTTTCTATTCATATACCCATCCAGATGCCTTTTAAATGTGGCAGCTCATTGCATACATGTACCACCCTATGTGTGAAAAAGTTGCCCCTTAAATCTCTTTTAAATATTTTCCCTCTCACCTTAAACCTATGCCCTGTAGTTTTGGATTCCCCACCCAAGGAAAAGACTTTGTCTGTTTACCCTATCAATGTCTATTATCCTATAAATCTCTGAAGTCACCCCTCAACCTCCAGCCTATTAGCATCTCCCTATAGCTCAAACCCTCCAACTGTAGCAATGTCCTTGTAAATCTTTTCTGAACCCTACAGCAAAGAGACTAGACTTGCACGCAGTATTCCAAAAGTGGGAATTCCTTACCAATGTCCCATACAGCCACAACATGACCTCCCAACTCCCATACTCAATGCACCGACTGATAAAGGTATGGATACCAAATTGTATGCTATGAAAAATAATTTAAATGAAATGAATCAGTTAAAATAAACTACTATTGCCTGATGCATAGAGAGAAATGCTGCGGTTCCCATAACAAATATTAGCTTAATGAGGCACATTGAAGAGTGTGGCGCTGGAAAAGCACAACCAGTTATGCAACATCCAAGGGATAGGAGATGGTTTATGCCCGAAACGTAGATTCTCCTGCCCCTTGGATGCTGTCTGACCGACTGTGCTTTTCCAGCATCACACTCTTTGACTTTGATCTCCAGCTTTTGCAGTCCTCACTTTCTTCTAGTTGACATAAAGGACTCCAGATCCTATGAAACTGAATAAATCAGTATATTTTGTAAACCAGTTGTAACAAAGGCCCACACCCTGGATTTGCCTGGACTAGCTACATCCCTTTTTCAGATTTTTAATGTCTGTTCTTGAGTTAAAACTCAATCTGCTTCATTATGATACTACACATCTAGCCTTACCTCAAAATCTTTGCTATCCAGTTCTGTTGTGCTGTCTTTTTGATAAGTTTGCCATCCTTACCTATCCCATAGCCGGGGCTAGCAAAAAATGGGTTTAAAGTAAAACATTATGAAAATATTTCACATACCCCGTGGTACAAGCAATTACTCCAAAACATTGTCACAGAAATATCTTTTCCCCTGAGAAAAATTGAATGTTGTTCCAACAATTCTATCAAAATATGTGACATGGTGGATTTAGATTGGGATGCATTCCTGGAAGGTGTTTCTAAAACCAGGGAACGTAATCTCAATAGTAGGGAGTAGACAAGTTAAAACCAAGACAATGAGGATTTTATTCATGGAGAGGGTAGTGAATCTCTAGAATTCTCTACCTCGAAAGAATTTTGGAAGCTACATCATGGTGTATGTTTAAGACAGGAACCAATACATTTATGAAGATTAAGGAGATCAATGGATGTAGAGATAATTTAGGAACGTTGCATTGAAGTAGAAGGTCAGCCATGAATCAATAATGGGATTGGCTTGAAGGCTGAAAGGCAGATTGTTTTTCAGCTCAGGAATAGAAATTATTAAAAATCTGAAATAGGAATACAATTCATCTGGACAAATTCAGGGTGTGGGATTTTATTAACATCGGTTTACAAAATATACTCCTGTGCCTGCCTTAATCGCAGAGTGTTGAAAGAAGTCGCTGCAGAATTAGTAGATGGGTTGGTAATAGTCTCAAAATTCCGCATTGCTGCACTAATCCTGATACATTGGAAGGTATCAAATGTATCCTCACTACTAATGAAGAAATGGAGAGAAAACTAAGAACACCTGTTAGCCTAATATCTGCAAAAATGTTAGAATCTGTAATGAAGAATGCAATAGTAGGAATTTTGCCCAATCATACCATTGATTTCTGAGTCATCATGGATTTTGACATTTCTGTTGGGAGTTCTTTGAGGATGTACCTAACAGAATAGATAAGGGGAAATTGTTAGATGTGGCATATTTAGAAGGTTTTTGATAAGGTACTAAACAAAATGTTGGTGAACACAAGCACACAGGCTGAGGAGAATTTGCTGTATAGAAAACAAATAATGGACAGGAAACAAAATAATAATAAATGGGTCATTCTCAGATTGGCAGGCTCTAATTCATGGGGTACTGCAAGGATCAGTGCTTAGCTCATGGGGTACTGCAAGAATCAATGCTTAGCTCATGGGGGTACAGCAAGGATCAGTGCTTAGCTCATTGGGAGTCTGCAAGGATCAGTGCTTAGCTCATGGGGTACTGCAAGGATCAGTGCTTAGCTCATGGGGTACTGCGAGGATCAGTGCTTGGTTCTAGTTATGCACAAGGATTTGGATATAAGATTGTATGTAATATTTCTAAGTTTTTACATGACACAATTGTGAGAGTTGTGCCATGTCGTAGCAAAATCAGGAATAAGGGAATAGACTGAATGAATGCTTGACTGGAGGGATAGTGCAGTCGGGATGGATTAAGATTCTTGAGGCATTGAGATTGGTTCTGAGGAAGATACAAGCTGGACACGTTGCACCCCAGCCAAATTGGACTAGTATCCTTGCTGGGCTTTCACTAGTTCTGTGGAGAAGAATTTAAACTTGTAAGGCAAGGGAACAGGAACCTGAGCAGGGAGTCTGCAGTGAGGAAAACTAAGGTGGAGTGGGAAAATAAGCAAGTGAAAAACAAATGTAAAAGTCAGAGGAAATGAGGACTGCCACAAATGGAACTAGAGTACAAAAATAAATCTAAAAAAATCTAGAAAATCAGTCTGAGGTTTCTACATCTAATTGCACGGAGCGTTCACAATAAGACAAATTATGATATGATTGTGATCACAAAGGCATAGCTGTGAGGGAACCTAACAAGATACTAAATCTTTATACAAAAAAAGGGGATGGGATGCAGTTGTTAGTGACAGTTGAAATCAGTGCAACAGTGAGAGAGGATATTTTTGCACCGGAAATCTAGATGTGGAATCTATCATGGTGAAGTTAAGAAATAAGTATGTGCAGGAGAGAAAAAAAGACATCGGTTACCGTTGACTACAGGCCTCCAGTCAGTAATGGTGAGGTAGGGAAAGATGTTAAACAGGAAGTCTCAAGATTCATGCAACAAGGGTGCTAATCATGGGTGACTTTAATCTACATGTAGCCTGGGTAAACCACATTACCTGCCTATCTAACTTGATAATCTACATGCCTGGTACCAAAGGGGGTGGCATGGAAATATTGGATGCGTTCGTTGTCGTTTTCCAGCATGCTATAGATTCTGGAGCAAATTAGAGAGTAGAAGATGTAACCCCACTATTTTTTAAAAAGTAGGTAAAAACAAATTACAGACCAGTTAACCTAGCATCTGTAGTAGGAAATTTGTTGGAATCTATATAAAGGATGTGATAACAGACCATGTAGGAAACACCAACATTACTACACAAAATTAATATGGATTTATGGAAAAGAAATAATGTTTGACAAACCTACTGGAGCTTTTTAAGGATGTAACTGGTAGAATTCTACTGGTAGAATAGATGAGGGAAAACCAGTGAGTGTAGTGTACTTGGATTTTCAGAAAGCTTTTGATAAAGCCCTACGTAAGAGGATATTTGCAAAAACAAAGCACATAAGATTGGTGGTATTATACTGGCATGGATTGCGAATTAGGAATCAATAGGTTATTTCAGAGTGGCAGGGATCAGCTATTCACAACACACTTCAACAATTTGGTTGAGGGAATAAAATGTAATATTTTCCAAATTTGACAGGGTGGAAATGAGAGTGGTGGGGAGCACATAAGAAGGTTCCAAGGCAATTTAGCTATGTTGTGTGAGTGGGCACATGCATGATAGCTACAATATAACATGTATAAACGTAATGGTGTCCACTTTGGTAGGTAAAACAATAGTAGAATATTATTTAATTGGTGATAGATTGAGAAAGGTTTATGCACAAAAGGACTTGGGTGTCCTTGTACAGACGTTGAAAGCAAGCATGCAGCTCCGGCAAACAGTTAGGAAGGCAAATGGTATGTTGGCCTTTGTTATGTGAGTGTTTGAGTACAGGAGCATGGAGGTCATAGTGTAGCAGTCAAGGGTCTTGCTGAGTTATTCTTGAAGTATTGTGTGTAGTTTTCATCTTCATCCTTAAGAAAAGATATACTTGCTGTGGACAGAGTGCAGTGAAGATTCACCAGACTGACTCCTGTGATAGTAGGTTTAAGAGGAGAGATTAGGTCAGCTGGGTGTGTTTTTACTGCACTTAAGAACAATGAGAGAAAGGATCTCAAAGTATGAAATTCTGACCAGGCTGAACAGACATTGCAGAGATGATGTTTCCCTGGGGGTCCAGAGAAATGGGTCAGAGTCTCAGGATACGCGCTAGATTACTTGTTACTGAGATGAAGAGAAATTTCTGGCCTTATAAGTGGTGAGCCTGTGGAATTGTCCACCATAGAATGCTGTGGTTGAAGTCACTGAACATAATTAAGAAAGAAATAGATTTCGAAGTGTAAAGGAGTTTGGGGAGAGAGCAGGAGTGAAGATAGAGGATCAGCCATAATAATGTTGAATGGCTGAACAGGCTGAATGGACTTCTTATTTTCTTTGTTTCTATGTGAGGAGGATGTAAGCATGCTTCAAGTGAATTTGAAGATTCAATGTGAAGGTTTTTGATGCAGAGGGTGCCTGGAATGCATTGCCAGAGGAGGTGGTGGGGGCAGATACAATAGCAGCATTTAAGAGGCATCTTAACAGGTATATGACTAGAGGGGTATGAACCATGTAGTTGCAAAAGGTTTTTACTTTAGAAAGGCACCATATATCGGTGCAGTCTTCGGTTGGCCGAAGGCCCTGTTCCTGTGCTGTACTGTTCTTTCTTTGAATATGCAAACATTTGACCAATGACATGCAATGCAGAGGAGACTATGAGAAGAAAAAACAAAATAGGTTTACAAAACTTAGGTCAGAGGTGTCACTGGCATCATTGTCACACACCTGGATAGGCACAGCTGCAACAATCCTTAAGCTTGCCATCACCCTCAAACATCAGTTTAATTCCTAGATATATCTGTCACTGGGCTTCCACCATTGATGCAGTATGTACAATTCTACATGGTCCAATAAAGCAACTCCTCAATTACTTTGGCCACACCTCCTTTCTCCTGCAACTTCCACACCACATGGCCCATGACAGTAATGTGCTTACAAATACTCTCAAGGTCTTTTGAGTCATATAGAATCCTGAATATCACTATTCCATGTTTATTGTAGTTTCTGCATGCATTGCTTAACACCTACAGAAGGATTGAGGTGGTTTGAGGAAAAGCCCATCACCACTTTGACTAAATCTCAGATACCCAGTAAATCTTTCCTCATATTTATGTGGTGAATCAGGGATGTTGTTTGATCTCGTTGTCTGTATCCCAGTTATTTTAACAAATTGACCTCATTCTGTGGGGATCCCAGTTATTTTAACAATTAACCTCATTAATTGTGACACACATTTTTGAGTCTAGAGAAAAGTACTAGCAAATATAATCAAATCTTCACATTTGTATTTATAGCTCAGAATTTTTTTAACTTTTTGGCAATAGGTCACCTGCTTGTTTTGCAAATGTTAGTTGATGCAGTTTCATTTTGTTTCATGTCTGCACAGTTCTAAGGAAAGTAAGAAATGAATTAACATATACCATAAACAGAGTGAGTAACCTGTTTAATATTCATCAGGTTAATTGCCAAGCTACTTTAATTTGAAATCTTATGGATGAGAGGTGATTTAACATTTCTTTTCATATTTTCTTTTGGTGAGGTCTGCCTTCTCAAATGAACATGAAATAAGGAGAATTAATTTCACTTGCTAGCCAATGTTTATGCTTTAATCAACTTCAGAAGAACAGATCTGGTCATTATCACATTGTCACGTGTAGCAGCACCTTGCTGTGTGAAAATTGACTGCTATTTTACCCACCCTGCAATCGTGTCTTCACTTCTGTAAATTACTTCATTGGTGGTAATGCACTTTGGGGCATCTGAGCACACCAAAGGCATAACATTGATGATTTCTTTGCATGCTGAACATTAGGTGTGCAAGGAAGCGAGGATTGAGATGAGAAGAAACCTCTTTACTCAGACTTGTTAGAATACGAATGCGCTGCCTTCAATTTGCCTTCCATGGGAAGTTTCAAGAGAGCTATGAAAATGATTAATTTAGAGGGCTACAGAGAATGTAGAATTTATTGGTTTATTGCTAACAGGTACAGAAGTAAGATGATGCAGACATTTCAGGTGATTATCCTTCAGAACTGTCCTGTACAACTTCTGTAATAGGAAATGGGAGTTTTGGGGGGAGGTGGTGTTGGAGAGAAACAGTTGTCTACCTGTCACAGTCAGGAATTATTCAGTTGGCTATTCAAGCGTCAGATGCAGTTCCTGTGGGAAGGCAGTGCCTTGAACATCTGATTTCCACTGAGATTGAGGAGTATGGCATGGGGCATAATTGTTATTATAATAAATTGGATGAAATAATAATTGGAAAAGCATGTGGCGGATGAAGTGTTGAGTGAACTTTACCGTAAGTCGGTGGAGACATGCAGTTTATGAGAGAGGCAGAATAATTTTTACTGCTAAATATGCTGTCTCCCACTGACTGACTTGATGATTACATTAGAAGTATAATCTAAATTCTCTTTGCAGGCACTAGACAGATCATTTTGTAGTGGATCATATAGAGTTAGTTTCAGTCTTACAAGTGAGCGAATTACTTGAACAAAATTATCCCAATTCAACTTCACGTCATTTTTTCTTTTCTCCTTAGTGATTTATAAACAAAGGTGAAAATTATTTAGTCACATATCGGGCCAGTTATTTGTTACAGCTAGTTATTTTGACTTAAATGTCTGCATAAAAGACTGTTATCAAGAGAGGCATTTCAAAAATAAATTCACTTGAGTAGTTAACCAATTGTTAATAGTATCTCTGCACTTGGGTACAGGTATCAGATGATGGACAGTATATTCTGCTATCAATTCGTGAGGGCTGTGATCCAGTCAATCGTCTTTGGTATTGCGACCTGAAAGATTTGCCCCATGGTATTAAAGGTAAACCGTTCTTGTGTTTTAGTCTCTTTCAATCAATTGGTTTAATACAACTATCATAAAATCATTGGATTTTATAGCACAGAAGGAAGCCATTCAACCTATCGTGTCTGTACCAATTCTTGAAGAATCCACACAGTTAGACCCATTCTCTAGCCATTCTCCATAGCCCTCTAAATTCATCATTTTCATATCTATATCTGGCTCTCTTGAAACTTCCCATGGACTCCACTTCCATCATACTCTCAGGCAGCGCATTCATATTCTACCAAGTCTGAGTAAAGAGGTTTCTTCTCTGCCTCGCTGCCTTGCTGACAACTTTGAAATTGTGAGTCCTAGTTACTGACATACCAACTAGAGTAAACAGAATATTCTTCTTTACCTTGTCAAAATTATTCATAATTTTGAATACCTCTTAAGGACAATAAGCCAAATTTCCCAAATCTTTCCTTGTATCATAAATCCCTCATTCCTGGTATCATTCTAGTAAATCTCTTACAAAGTCACCAGGTTTTAACGTCCTTCCTTTCAAATAAGGTTACCAGAACTGAACACAATATGACAGGTATGGTCTAACCAATGATTTGTAGAGGTGTAGCATCTCTTCCTTGCTTTCGTTCTCTATGCCTCTATTTATAAACTCAAGGATCCTCTAAACCTTGACAATTATTTCAACTTGTTGAGCCACATTTAAAGAATCATGTACGTGAGCCCCAAGGTCCCTCTGCTCCTGTATTCCCCTCAAAGTTAATAATTGAGCCTGTATTGTCTCTTTATGTTCCTTCTACCAAAATGCACGACTTCACGTTTCTCTGTATTGAAATGCATCTACCAGGTGTTGACCCATTTAGCCAACTTGTCAATGACTCTCCTAAGCCACTCAGTATCATCCTCACAATTCTTTCTTGTCACTACCTTAATATCCTATGCAACTTTAGAGATTTTGCCCTCAACATTGATCTTCAAATCATTTATACAAATCTTTGAAGTTATGGCCCAAAATAATTGTAGAATATGTTCCACATATGACATTGTCCCTTAGAAAAAAAAAATATAATGTTTCCTTCATTAATGCTCCTAGAGTCAGAGATGTACAGCATGGAAACAGATCCTTCAGTCCAACCCGTCCATGCTGACCAGCTATCGCAACCCAATCTAGTCCCACCTGCCAGCACCCAGCCCATATCCCTCCAAACCCTTCCTGTTCATATACCCATCAAAATGCCTCTTAAATGTTGCAATTGTACCAGCCTTCACCACATCCTCTGTGTGGAAAATGTTACCCCTTAGGTCTCTTTTATATCTTTCCCCTCTCACCCTAAACCTATGCCCTCTAGATCTGGACTCCCTGACCCCAGGGAAAAGACTTTGTCTATTTATCCTATCCATGCCCCTCATAATTTTGTAAACCTCTGAGGTCACCCCTCAGCCTTTGATGCTCCAGGGAAAACAGCCCCAGCCTGTTCAGCCTCTCCCTATAGCTCAAATCCTCCAGCCCTGGCAACATCCTTGTAAATCTTTTCTGAACGCTTCCAAGTTTCACAACATCTTTGCGATAGGAAGGAGACCAGAATTGCAAGCAATATTCCAACAGTGGCCTAACCAATGTCCTGTACAGTCGCTACATGACCTCCCAACTCCTGTACTCAATAATCTGACCAATAAAGGAAAGCATACCAAACACCTTTTTCACTATCCTATCTACCTGCAACTCCACTTTCAAGGAGCTATGAACCTGCACTCCAAGGTCTCTTTGTTTCAGCAACACTCCCTAGGACCTTACCATTAAGTGTATAAGTCCTGCTAAGATTTGCTTTCCCAAAATGCAGCACCTCGCATTTAACTGAATTAAAATACATCTGCCACTTCTCAGCTCATCTGGTCAAGATCCTGTTGTAATCTGAGGTAAACCTCTTCGCTGTCCACTATACCTCCAATTTTGGTGTCATCTGCAAACTTACGAACTGTACCTCTTATGCTCGCATCCAAATCAGTTATGTGAATGACAAACAGTAGAGGACCCAGCACCGATCTTTGTGGCACTCCACTGGTCACAGGCCTCCAGTCTGGAAAAAAAACCCTCCACCACCACCCTCTGTGTTCTACCTTTGAGCCAGTTCTGTATCCAAATGGCTAGTTCTCCCGGTATTCCATGAGATCTAACCTTGCTAATCAGTCTCCCATGAGGAACCTTGTTGAACGCCTTACTGAAGTCCATATAGGTCACATCTACTGCTCTGCCCTCATCAATGTTCTTTGTTACTTCTTCAAAAAACTCAATCAAGTTTGTGAGACATGATTTCCCACGCACAAAGACATATTGACTATCCCTAATCAGTCCTTGTCTTTCCAAAACATGTACACCCTGTCCCTCAGGATTCCCTCCAACAACTTGCCCACCACCGACATCAGGCTCACTGGTCTATAGTTCCCTGGCTTGTCCTTTCCACCTTTCTTAAACAGTGGCACCACGTTAGCCAACCTCCAGTCTTCCGGCACTTCACCTGTGACTATCGATGATACAAATATCTCAGCAAGAGGCCCAGCAATCACTTCTCTCGCTTCCCACAGAGTTCTTGGGTACACCTGATCAGATCCTGGGGATTTATCCAACTTTAAGCGTTTCAAGACATCCAGCGCTTCTCTGTAATTTGGATATTTTGCAAGGTGTCACCATCTATTTCCCTACAGTCTATATCTTCCATATCCTTTTCCACCGTAAATGCTGATGCAAAATACTTGTTTAGTATCTCCCCCATTTTGTGCGGCTCCACACAAAGGCCGCCTTGCTGATCTTTGAGGGGCCCTATTCTCTCCCTAGTTATTATCCTAGTTTTATCCATAACGTATTTGTAAAAACCCTTTGGAGTCTCCTTAATTCTATTTGCCAAAGCTATCTCATGTCCCCTTTTTGCCCTCCTGATTTCCCTCTTAAGTATACTCCTATTGCCTTTATACTCTTCTAAGGATTCACTCAATCTATCATGTCTATACCTTACATATGCTTCCTTCTTTTTGTTAACCAAACCCTCAATTTCTTTAGTCATCCAGCATTCCCTATACCTACCAGCCTTTCCTTTCACCCGAACAGAAATATACTTTTTCTGGATTCTTGTTATCTCATTTCTGAAGGCTTCCCATTTTCCAGCCATCCCTTTACCTGCAAACATCTGCCCACAATCAGCTTTTGAAAGTTCTTGCCTAATACCGTCAAAATTAGCCTTTCTCCAATTTAGAACTTCAACTTTTAGACCTGATCTTTTGTTTTCCATCGCTATTTTAAATCTAATAGAATTATGGTTGCTGGCCCCAAAGTGCTCCCCCACTGACACCTCAGTCACCTGCCCTGCTTTATTTCCCAAGAGTAGGTCTAGTTTTGCACCTTCTCTAGTAGGTACATCCACATACTGGATCAGAAACTTTTCTTGTACACACTTAACAAATTCCTCTCCATCTGAACCTTTAACACTATGGCAGTCCCAGTCGATGTTTGGAAAGTCAAAATCCCCTACCATTATCACCCTATTATTCTTACAGATAGCTGAGATCTCCTTACAAATTTTTTTCTCAATTTTCCTCTGATTATTAGGAGGTCTATAATACAATCCCAATAAGGTGATTATCCCCTTTTTATTTCTCAGTTCCACCCAAATAACTTCCCTGGATGTATTTCCAATAATATCCTCCCTCAGCACAGCTGTAATGCTGTCCCTTATCAAAAATGCCACTCCCTCTCCTCTCTTGCCTCCCTTTCTATCCTTCCTGTAGCATTTGTATTCTGGAACATTAAGCTGACAGTCCTGCCCATCCCTGAGCCATGTTTCCGTAATTACTATGATATCCCTATCCCATCTTCCTAACCATGCCCTGAGTTCATCTGCCTTCCCTGTTAGGCCCCTAGCATTGAAATAAATGCAGTTTAATTTATTAATCCTACCTTGTCCCTGCCTCCCCTGACTGTTTGACTTGCTTCTGTTCTCAGATTGACCTCTTTCCTCACTCTCTCCGAGTCCCACCCACCCACCTTACTGGTTTAAATCCTCCCAAACAACTCTAGCAAGTTTCCCTGCCAGTATATTAGTCCCCTTCCAATTTAGGTGCAATCTGTCCTTCTTGTGCAGGTCACTTCTATCTCAAAAGAGATTCCAATGATCCAAAACTGTGAATCCTTCTCCCACACATCAACTCCTCAGCCATGCATTCATCTGCTCTATCCTCCTATTCCTGCCCTCACTATCTCGCAGCACTGGGAGTAATCCAGATATTACTACCCTTGAGGACCTCCTTTTTAAATTCCTGCCTAACTCTCTGTAATCTCCCTTCAGAATCTCAATCTTTTCCCTCCCTATATCGTTGGTTTCAATGTGGACAATGACCTGTTGCTGGACCCTCTCTCCCATGAGAACATTCTGCACCCTCTCTGAGACATCCTTGATCCTGGCACCAGGGGAGCAATACACCATTCTGCTTTTTCGCTGCTGGCCACAGAAACGTCTGTCTGTACCTCGGACTGGAGAATCCCGTAACACAATTGATCTCTTGAAACCTGACGTACCCCTTGTTGAATTAGATCCAGTCTCAATATCAGAAACTTGGCTGTTCGTGCTATGTTCCCCTGAGAATCCATCACCCCCTACATTTTCCAAAACAGCATAACTGTTTGAAATGGGTATAGCCACAAAAGACTCCTGAACCGGCTGCCTACCTCTTTTACCTTTCCTGGAGTTAACCCATCTATGTAACTGTGTCTGAGACTTTCCCCCCATCCTATAACTGCCATCTATCACATATTGTTGCAGTTGCAAATTCCTCCTTGCTTCTAACTGTCTGTCCAACCAATCCATTCGATCTGATAAGATTCGCAACCAACAGCATTTATGGCAGATATAATCCGCTGTAACCCTTAAGCTCTCTTTAAACTCCCACATCTGACAATAAGTGCACATCACTCTACTAAAGGCCATTTTTGCTTCTTCACAATCTACAGACCCAGAAAATAACACCGTCTTATTCCTCTACAAACACTGCCCCAGGTTAAATTAATAGTTATGACTTCTATTTTAAGCTTAATCAAGAGACACAACTCCAAAACATAATCAAGAAAGAACCCACTTTACTCACTCTTGCAGACTTTCTGTAGGACACACTTTTAAAAAAATACACTTATCTACTTCTGTGCTTTCGTCCAAAAGTTCCTCCAAGATCAGTTGTGAATTTCACTGTTAGTTAATTTTCCCAGACACCCTCTGATATCCAGCGATATATGTCCTCTCTCTCTCTCTCTCTCTCTCCCCCCTGCGCTGACCTCACCATGTGCTTCCTTTGTCTCTTCTTCTCCCTTTTAAAACTGCTGTTGTTTTGACTTTTTTTTCTCTAACGTTCCAAAACAATGCAACAGCATATAAAACAGTAATTGCTGATCCTGCAATTTGAGGAAATCACCTCCGGCACCTAAAATCCCTCAAAAAAAGAAGCAGCTGTTACAGCCAGAAATTATTCCCATCCTCCACCTTGGATTACCCTGAATTCTTTTGTGACCACTGTAATTGATGTTTTTGTTGGAATAGGTTAACATTTGTAAACAAAGTTTTATTTATCTCTTAATAGAGATGTTTCCTTGAAGAATGAAACTCCCATTTTTGATTCCAAGGTGGCAAGGTTTGATGCATGTGACCACTGGCAATACTTGAGTAATTTGTAAAACTCACTGCACATTTTTAAAATGTATTCAATAACTAATTGTGTAACTAATCACTAGCAAGTCCATGATTCTAATAACCCCCATTAGATGTTGTGGATCTCTGTCATCCATAGCAAACCATAGTCTTTAGAGATGACGCAAGTTGTTATTTTCTTCTCTCTACTGCCTTCTCAGTGACTTTTTCACACATCAATGCCAAAAGGTCTATACAGTTAACTTATCCCCAATTGCCAAACCTTTTCCAGTGTTGCTAAAGACATTATTTGCAAAAAGTATTCCCATGGCATTTGATGAAAACTTTTCAAATTTTAGTCTAAGTTGCACTTGCATCATTCAACAGGGACTTAAATGTATGTTTGCATTAAGATATATACATCAAAAAAAGCAAAAGTTGTATGAATTCTTTGGGAAGGCGAAGTACTGATGTTAAGTCGCATCATATGACTCCACACCGACAGCCTACATTTCCTCTATTTTTCCAGCCGTTGCATGAATCTCCAAGGTGTGTAGCAGCAACGTCCAGAACCAGAAATCAGCGTTCCTGTAGCCTGGTCAGCGTGAATAGGGAACATTGTTATTAAATCTTAAACATCCTTTTAGATGCCCTAGCAAACCCCCAAAGGCAATTAGGGATGGGCATCAAATAATGGCCCATCTCATGCAAGAATAAGAAAATTCTTGTTATACTTTTCAGTCTTATTTCATTCTGATTCATTTTAATTTTCTTGCAGTTATCCCGAAATGTATTCTAATCCATGCAAAGTTTGAGTGCTTATCTCTGCTTTGGAGTTCCATTTGCAATTTCTAGACCAGTAGCAACTTGAAAATTGTCAAACCTAATCAAGCAATCCCAAGAATGATTGCAAAATCACAAATACAGCTGTATTCCACCCATAGCTGATAACTGAAACGCATTTCGTCCTGATTGGGCTATAAGTTAATTTCATCTATGAGTATTCTTCTGAAAATTGTGATTGTGCACATTTTTTGTTCATAAATTTGACATTTTTTTTCAAATCTGATCCGGAAATTACCCCTGTAAATAAAATGGAATTTTTGTTTATGAACAGTTCTTGAATGATGTAATTACAAGCTGATTGCATTTACAAGCTCTAACCATCAGGTGGATGTATAGAATAATTCTTCAATTATTCTGAAACCAGCTCTGCCATCTTTACTTGAGAACATTAATCAGACAAAATAGAATCTAATGTGGTTTGACACCTGACCGTTGTTGTTTATATTAACACAGTATAAGTGGTGTTTGTTAAAGTCACTTTCTAAAAGAAATTGAGCAATCAAATTCTATTTTAATAGGAATTCTTCCTTGGATCAAACTGATCGATAACTTTGATGCAGAATATGAATATGTCACTAATGAAGGGACTGTATTCACTTTTAAGACAAATCTCAATTCTCCTCATTATCGCTTGATTAATATTGACTTCAGTAATCCTGATCCTTCCGAATGGAAAACTTTGGTTGCCGAGGATGAGAAAGATGTATTAGGTAAGTGCGAAATTTGTTTTCAGTTCAGTTTATCATTATAATAGTTCTCTTGAATGTTCCCTGACATGTACCCATCTGAATCAGTTGTTTAACAGTATATGAAGGACACAAAATTTATGTGTGTGTTTTTGCACGTGCATGAGAACTTGGGGAGTATCAATTTTGTGCAGTATGTCACATTGTAATCTAGCAGATTTATATGTCAGTTTATTAAGCTACCCTATCTGTACATTAAATTTTCTGATTCTCATTCTTCCCTATTTATGCTGATTGTTCTGTAACTAACTCATAAGAGCAGGTCTGGTCACCACTGTATCGGAAGCATGGGGAAGCTTTGGAATGGCTGCAAAACAGGTTAATCAGAATGTTGCCTAGCTTGGAGTGTATAAGGAGAGATTGGACAAACTTGGATTATTTTCACCAGAGCATCTGGTTTGAAATTTTGACTGAAATTGAGATTTTTGAAAGCACTGACAAGCTAGGCAATTTTGTTAGTTCCATTGATCTGAACACCTTAGTCAAAATGTTTGTCTCAATAACATAATTTGCATTCATACCAAAGATCAGTTGGGCGAATGGGCTGAGAAGTGGCAGTTGGAGTTTAATTTCGATAAATGCGAGCTGCTGCATTTTGGGAAAACAAATCAGAACAGGACTTATACACTTAATGGTAACGTCCTGGGGAGTGTTGCTGAACAAAGAGATCTTGAAGTACAAGTTCATAGTTTCTTGAAAGTAGATTAGCAGTTAGATAGGATAGTGAAGAAGGTGTTTGGTATGCTATCCTTTATTGGTCAGACATTGAGTATAGGAATTGGGATGTCATGTTGCAGCTGTACAGGACATTGGTTAGGCCACTTTTGGAATATTGTGTGCAGTTCTGGTCTCCCTCCTATCTGAAGAGTTCAGAAAAGATTTACAAGGATTTTGCTAGGGTTGGGAGAAACTGAATAGGCTGGGACTGTTTTCCCTGTAGTGTCAAAGGCTGTGGGGTGACCTTATAGAGGTTTATAAAGTCATGAGGGGCATGGATAGGATAAATAGACAAAGTCTTTTCTTTGGGGTGGGGGAGTCCAGAACTAGAGAGCATAGGTTTTAAGGTGAGAGGGGAAATATTTAAAAGTGTCCTAAGGAGCAACTTTTTCATGCACAGGGTGGTGCATGTTTGGAATGAGCTGCCAGAAGAAATGGTGGAGGCTAGTACAATTATAGCATTTAAAAGGCAACTGGATGGGTCCATGATTAGGAAAGGTTTAGAGGGATATCATCCAAGTGCTGGAAAATGGGACTAGATTAGGTTAGGCTAACTGGTCGGCATGAACGAGTTGGACCAAAGGATCTGTTTCCATGCTGTACATCTCTATGACTCTATGAATTATTTACTACATAATTATGCTGCTAACTGATAAATACAGAAACTGTAATGCTGAAATCTTCAATGTTTGGTTCAGGAATAGGTTGAAATACTTATTGGTTGCAACTGACTACACTTCACTCCAGTACCATATTTAGTTCCCTTGAGTTGCTTTGACCTCGCAGCATTTGTGCCGCTGACCCTGGTTCATATATATCTTTCAACCAGCATCGTTAAAGAATACTTTGTCTAATCAATATCCCATCACTGTCTGTGAGGTCTTCTTGCGGAAGTTATTTGGAAAATTGAATTCTAAAGTGAACCCTGTACTGCCTTAAGTTTGATTTGTATTTCTATATTGTGTGTTTTAAGAAGGGAAGAACATAGCTTTAATTTGATTTTTGAGTGGCATTGAAAATATACTTACATGCATTCTAAATTAGGCTTTTTAAAATAAAAAAACCTTAAGATGAATATTTCCATGCCTTAGAAGCAAGTGCAGAAGAGCGTAGCAAAAACAACCTGTCATGTAGTAGCAAGATGTCCCAAGATAAAAGAAAACCAAAACGGAAAAGAGTTTGTTTTTCAAGATGAAACCATTCAGAAGGTCAGGGGGTGTGCAGTTTATTTCAGAGAGAGAGAGAGAATAAGGTCATTTAGCGAGTTCAAAGGCTTGTAACAATAGCAGTGGAGTTTAACAGTAACCAAAACAGTAATCCAAGCAGAAAAAAATCCTGAGTGGCTTTGTGTTCGTAAAAGAACAACTCAAGAAACCAAAGACTATGGAAGTGGTGTTCAAGGAGTCCATGTTAAGAAATAAGTGAGCCGTATTCGAGGTTGGTTTAAAGGTCTCTCATTTAGCAGTCCTCTGAAAGCCAGTACTTCCAAATAAACCTATTGGATTATAACCTGGTTGTGTGATTTTTAACTTTGTCCGCCTCAGTCCAACACCGGCACCTCCTCATCATAATTAAAAATAGCATTTGTGAATACAGAACTTTGCTGAAAACAAACCAATTACAGCTGCACCCAAAGAAGAAATGTTTTACTATTTGGAGCTTCAAACATCTGTTTCATGTTGGAAAGGAAACAAATTAAACTCCAAATAACCAGGACTTATTAGGTCCCCTTAGTTTAAAGTTGGAACATAATAACCCTCCACCAGAATTTATGAATTTGCATGACTGTTGAGGCAAAAAGGTTTGAAATTTTATTTCAGATATGACACCCTTTATTCCATTTGTTTAAAGTTTAATACAGCTTTTTTTTCCTGCTCATACAATAAACTTTTATGTTGTTGTGTTAAAAGTACATTGGCAGCCTTTTTTGAATGTGTTCATTGACTGACCCCAATAGTAAGCAAGTGGCAAAAATAAACTTTCCATCAAGCTTGGTTTCACTCTTGGATCTCACTTGACTATTATTACCATCAGCTCAGATAATAACAAAGTGGGGGCTGTTTGCAGAGTTAGTAACTGTTGAATTTGAGAGGGAATCCGTCAACCTTCAAAATTGAGTAGGCAGCGGTACTGAGATAAAAGCAGGGGAGTTGATGTGAAGTATATGATTGCAACTTCAAAATGGTTTTGTATGTTGCTATGACATTTGTGGGCATAGAATATGTATCAGTGGATTATTTGAAATCTTTGACGAAGACTAAACTGAGAAAGTTACAGGATAAGTTGATATAAAAGCAGGATGTCGTAAGAATTACATATTTAAACTGTTTTAACAACTGACTGCAATTGAACAAAATATAATTTTAATGCTTCACCTGTTTAATCAAGTCAAAATTGTTAATTATTGAAAAATAATTCAAACGAACAATGCTACAATTTTGTTAGATTGGGACAGCGACAAATGTGTACTCCAGGTGATCAGAAGAACAATTTGCAGTCTTTAAAATTATTTAAAAAGCAATGATCAATGCTTATGAGCTTGCACCTGAAGATTATCAATTAAAATTTAGTATTACAAGAAAGAAACCTAATCTAACATTTATTCAATTTTGCAAGAGATAAAGAAACTCTGAGAATCCATGATTTTGGTCATTGAATTTAGAGAACATGTTTGAAATTGTGATGGTGAAGAATTTCAAAATAATATTCCAGTAAACCTATAAGACTTGCTTAGATTTGCAGCAAGCATCAATGATCAGAAGAGTGGCATTTCTGGTAGTTAGCAATATCATTTCACATAAACCATTACTGCGGAAAATGGTCGTCCGTATAAAGAAAGGAAAATAAACTGGAAATCTGAAATGAAAACAGCTCGTAGAAAATTATAGGTACTGGAAGACAATTCCAAAATAACCTTGGGGATGTCAGGTTGTAAATGATAAAAACCTTTAGTCCAAACCCTAAAGGGTTACTATTTGGATCTTCTCCTTTCCCTCCACAAAAATAGTGTAACTGGAAAACAATGTTGATGATTGAACTTCAAACATCTGCTTCATTTTGGAGAAGAAACAAATTAAACCCCCTAATAGCCAGGACTTAGTAAGTCCCTGAATAACCAAGAGCCACCCACTCTACCTCTAGTTCCTAGTCTGTTTACAAAATTTAGTCGAATAATTATTTAAGGAAGAGATTTCATTAGATTTGCAATATCGTATATGCAAGTATTTTAGCTAACCAAAGAAATCCTGCATGCAACCTGGCTCACTCACAAAGTTGTTAAATATAAATTAAAATAGTGGCATGTCTTTTTTTCAGTTTATTCACACATTACAATGGCCTGACCATGTACAGTAAAAGATATTGAAAAATGTTTGGAGATAGTTCTAGAAAAGCTCAGTACAGAGTAATCCTTTTTTTGCTTCTTGTGCTGTTTGGACAAGTCAGCCATATCATTAGTGGAAGTATGGTTTCCATGTTTTTGCACTGTGGTGCAAAGTCCCGGAGCTTCTATATGGCCTTAGTAGTTTCAGCTGGGGAAACCAGCAAGTGAGCAGAAGCGCATACCGTGACTCTTCAGGGTGATGATCGGCCTTTTTCTTCCATTGATGCATTTCATTCACATTTAGTCACACTTCAAAAATGTTGAGGTCATCCAATGGCTTTGTTAGCCTCCCATTATGTTGGTGGTGTGCTGGCATTCATAAAGCAACATTGCTACTTAGATTTTCCTATTGCAAGAATAACACCTTGTCAGTGCCATCGAAATTAGTAAAGATCATAGAAATGTCTGAAATTGTTTCTGTTAAGTTGATTATTTTGGTACCTTAAGTTTGCTTTATGATTACCTGGACATTTTGCTGAATTCTAATCCTTTTGCAAGGCATGACAGCTACATTCTATTCTTTATAATAAAGAATTATATAATGGTTTCTAATTGTTCTAAAATTACTGCACATTTTTGAAGAGGCTGTGATGATACTATGGCTTTAAAATGTTTATTTTGTCCTAGTTTTTTTCTGAAGAAAGGTTGAAACAGATACCATACGGACTGCTCAAGGACAATAAAGCAAACAGCTTTTGAGGCCTTAGGTTTTTTAAAAGTTGGAACAGTAGAAGCACCCTAAATGGGTGAGATCAAGCTCCCACAGGACCAGTTTTTTTTTAAATTTTCCTTGCTGGGTTCTTTAAGCTGGATGTAGAAACTCTTATTCTTCTCTCTGTTACAGCTAAAAACTAGGATTCTCCTCCTGCTGCTAGAATTGCATGTGAAACAATCTGTTTTACTGAATTTGACTTTGCCAAGAATGTGTTTATGAGCTGTTACTACAGAGGAGCCTTGATTATTGGAAGGACACGGGCAGGCAGTATTTCGTTCGGTTAATTGTATTCCGGATAATTGAATGCTGGATAACATAGTCTAACCGAGCATCAGCACCTTGCTATCTTGCCAGATAATCCGATATTTGGATAATCGAATGCCAGATAATAAAGGTTCCTCTGTAAATTGAAATAGTAAATTAATGGTTGTTTATATAAATATGTATTATTTTGATAAACATTTCAATAGAGTTACAGTAAAGCCAATTCTTTTCATTTATTTTGTCTATATTTTTACACAACAGTTACAGTGTGTATTACTTAAAGCCGAGTAGTCTGACCAATCAAATTGCATCTGGAACACAACGTCTTCGACTTATCTTTGAAATAAGAAAAAGATAGGGTCTTGAGTATCTTAATATGTTTTGAGGGGATTCGGTCTGATCCAATACAGGTTACATTCTACATTTATATTTTACCCATATGTGAATTATCAAAAGTATAATTTAGATAATGCCTTGCTTTAAGTCAATATTTGTAATTAAATTTTTATTTTTGTCTCCAGTGTGTTTACAATTTAAGTTTTTCTATGTTTTCAGAATGGGCAGCATGCGTCAAGAACAATTTTCTGATTTTATGCTATCTACATGATGTGAAGCATGTTCTGCAGCTGCATGAGTTGGCCACAGGAGCACACTTAAAAACATTTTCGTTGGAAGTGGGCAGTATTGTAGGCTACAGTGGACAAAAGAAGGACACAGAAATCTTCTACCAATTTACTAGTTTCCTGACACCAGGTTAGTACAGATTAATGTAGATTTTTAATTACAGTTCTAACCCAAAGACTGGGGGAAAAAAAATCATTCAGTTATTTTGAGTTGAGTAATATGTCTTGGGTAAAGAGCTCTGTTTTGCTTCCAAGAACATCCATTTCTACCTTCAACTTTTGTCTCCAACTTGAAACCTTTACTCTTCCAAGCTTTCCCTTAGGACTCAATATGTTGGTGATTCCCCAGTTTAAATTCTGCCCACTGCCTGTCAAGTTGGATAAATCTTGCATTCAGACTTCCTTCCCATCTCCCTCCCACTTTCAGTTGACCAAAACTAGGTTTGCTAATTTTTACAAATATGATTTTTTTGACATCTGTTGTCCATCGTTAATTATCCTTGAACTGAACAGTTAGATGGGTTTTTTTCAGTGGTTGCCAATGGTCACCATTAGGGTAGCTTTTAATTCCAGGTTTTATTAAATTTAAATGCCAACAAGTGAGACTCAATTTCATGTCCCTAAACCAATATTCTGAGTCATTGGATTACCAGTCCACTACTAGTACATTACCACTAAGCCATCGCTACCTCTTATATAAAAGGAATAAAATAAGACTTGAATTGTAATGATCCTTGTGGTTTAGATTAGATTAGATTACAGTGTGGAAACAGGCCCTTCGGCCCAACAAGTCCACACCGACCCACCGTAGCGCAACCCACCCAGACCCATTCCCCCACATTTACCTCTTCACCTAACACGACGGGCAATTTACCATGGCCAATTCACTTAACCTAGATGGTCTCTTAAAAATCCAAAGTACCAAGCTACTTCAATGAGGAAAATAATGAAAAAGTTTTTTTTAATGCAGACTTTACTTACATATATCAAACTAAAATCAAAATAAAACAAAAATGAGTTAACAAGCAAATTGTAGTCAATTTAAATTACAGATTACATGTTAAATAGGTACAACAAAGCGAATTCTCATGCGTCTCCCAGTCAACCTGAATTCTATTGGTAAGAGTCTTCACAAAGTGGTGCATTTCTCCTCTGTCTTCAGGTATGCTCACAACAGGCACAACAGCATTGATCCACCAGTATTTATCTGAACTTTCAGTGCACCCATGGTCATATCTAGTAAATAGCTAACCTTAAGTAAGAGGAAATTACACTGATCTTATATTTGTCTGTTGCTGACTCACGGATCCAGCATTATTTTTTTTCCCCTTCACTCTGCCTGCAGTGTACTTCTGGATGATGTCAGCGCAAACATATCTGACTTTTATTTGGTTTCAACCAGTCTCATTTTCTCTAGCTGCTTGAAGTTTGTGTCTTTCTGTCAGGGTCTAACTCAAAAACAGAGTAACCTTTGAAAGCAGGGTCACTATACCAGCCATGCATTCAACCAGCAGTCTGTTCATGCAACGGCTCACACCTTGCTGGGAACCAACAGTTGCCATCATACAATACAAAGAAAATCCAGTAGGATGTAAAATGGTTGGTTCAGTCTCTTTTCACAACTAGACAAGTTGAAATTCATCTTTATAGGGATGTACTATGCAGAGAATGGAGAGGGAGACAACAGGCATCAATTCTTTGGGGCGAGGGATAAGTTCACATTAGATTTAGTACTAGGTAATGAAGCCTGCCAGATGCTAGATTTGGAGGTAGTTGAGCACTTTGGTGATAGTGACCACAATTCAGTTATGTTTACTTCAGTGATGGAAAGGGCTAGGTATATACCACAGGGCAAGAGTTATAGCTTGGGGGAAAGGCAATTACGATATGATTAGGCAAGATTTAGGATGCATAGGATAGAGAAGGAAACTGCAGGAGATGGGCACAATTGAAATGTGGAGCTTATTCAAGGACAAGCTACTGCAGGTCCTTGATAAGTACGTATCAGTCAGGCAAGGAGGAAGTTGTTGAGCGCGGGAGCCATGGTTTACTAAGGAAGTTGAATCTCTGTCAAGAGGAAGAAGGCGGCTTATGTTAGGATGAGATGTGATGCTCAATTAGGGCTCTTGAGAGTTACAAATTAGCCAGGAAAGAGACAAAGAGAGAACTAAGAAGAGAGAAAGAAGAGCCAGGAGGGGATATGAGAAGTCATTGGCGGATAGGATCAAGGAAAACCAGAAGGCTTTCTATAGCTATATCAGGAATCAAAGAATGATTAGAGTAAGATTAGGGCTAGTCAAGCATAGTAATGGGAAGTTGAGCGTGGAGTCAGAGGAGATAGGAGAAGCACTAAATGAATACTTTGCGTCAGTATTCACACTAGAAAAAAAAACGTGGTCAAAGAGAATACTGAGATACAGGCTACTGGACTAGGTGGGATTGAGGTGCATAAGGAGGTGGTGTTGGCAATTCTGGAAAGTGTAAAAGTAGATAAGTCCCCTGGGCTGGACAGGATTTATCCTGCAATTCTCTGGGAAGCCAGGGAGGAGATTGCCAAGCCTTTGGCTTTGGTCTTTATGTTAGCGTCTGCAGGAATAGTGCCAGAACACTGCAGGGTAGCAATTCTTGTTCCCTTGTTCAAGAAGGAGGGTAGAGACAACCCTGGAAATTATAGACCTGTGAGCCTTACTTCAGTTGTGGGTAAAGTGTTGGAAAGGGTTATAAGAGGTAGGATTTATAATCATCTAGAAAGGAATAAGTTGATTAGGGATAGTCAACATGGTTTTGTGAAGGGTAGATCATACCTCACAAACCTTACTGAGTCCTTTGAGAAGGTTGATGAGGGTAAAACGGTTGATGTGTGTATGGATTTCAATAAGGCTTTTGATAAGGTTCCCCACAGTAGGCTGTTGCACAAAATACGGAGGCATGGGATTGAGGGTGATATAGCAGTTTGGATAATAAATTGGCTAGCCGAAAGAAGACAGAGGGGGTGGTTGATGGGAAATATTCATCCTGGAATTCAGTTACGAGTGGAGTACCACAAGGATCTGTTTTGGGTCCACTGTTGCTTGTCATTTATGTCAATGACCTGAATGAGGGCATAGAAGAATGGGTTAGTAAATTTGCGGATGCCACTAAGGTTAGTAGAGTTGTGGATAGTGACGAAGGATGTTGTAGGTTACAGAGAAGCATAGATAAGCTGTAGAGCTGTAGAGAGGTGGCAAATGGAGTTTAATGTGGAAAGTGTGAGGTGATTCACTTAGGAAGGAGTAACAGGAATGTAGAGTAGTGGGCTAATGGTAAGATTCTTGGTAGTGTAGATGAGTAGAGAGATCTTGGTGTCCAGATCCTTGAAAGTTGCCACCCAGGTTGATAGGGTTGTTAAGAAGGCATACGATGTGTTAGCTTTTCTTGGTAGAGGGATTGAATTTCGGAACCATGAGATCATGCTGCAGCTGTACAAAATTCTGGTGCGGCCACATTTGGAGTATTGCGAACAATTCTGATCACTGCATTGTAGGAAGGATGTGGAAGCTTTGGAAAGGGCTCAGAGGAGATTTACTATGTTATTACCTGGTATGGAGGGAAGGTACGAGGAAAGCTTGAGGGATTTAAGGCTGTTTTCGTTAGTGAAGTAGGTTGGGAGGCTATTTAATTGAGACATACAAGATAATCAGAGGATTAGATAGATTCTTCAGATAGCAATGGCTAGCACGAAGGGACATAGCTTTAAATTGAGGGGTGATAGATGTCAGAGATAGTTTCTTTACTCAGAGAGTAGTAGGAGCGTGGAACACACTGCCAGCAACAGTAGTAGACTCTCCAACTTTAACAGCATTTATATGGACAAAGGCATATGGACAAGAATGGAATAGTGTAGGTTAGATGGGCTTTAGATTGGTTCCACAGGTCAGCACAACATCGAGGGCCAAAGGACCTGCGCTGTAATGTTCTATGTTCTTTCTCCTTCCTACACCCTACTTATTACAGTCCCCAGGAGATGGAAATGTGTTGCTGGAAAAGCGCAGCAGGTCAGGCAGCATCTAGGGAACAGGAGAATCGACGTTTTGGGCATTAGCCCTTCTTCAGGAATGAGGGAAGTTGGTCCAGCAGACCAAGATAAAAGATAGGGAGGAGGGACTTGGGGGAGGGGCGTCGGAAATGTGATAGGTGGAAAGAGGTCAAGGTGAGGGTGATAGGTCAGACTGGGGTGGGGGCGGAGAGGTCGGGAAGAAGATTGCAGGTTAGGAAGGCGGTGCTGAATTCGATGGATTTGACTGAGACAAGGTGGGGGGAGGGGAAATGAGGAAACTGGTGAAACCCGAGTTCATCCCTTGTGGTTGGAGAGTTCCTAG
>NC_057712.1:108607404-108635003 GCF_004010195.1 Chiloscyllium plagiosum | reverse complement strand
AGGTGTGGGCGCCAGTCTTGCACCTCCTGCGGTTGCAGGGGAAGGTGCGGGGAGTGGAGGTTGGGTTGGTGGGGGGTGTGGATCTGACGAGGGAGTCACGGAGGGAGTGGTCTTTACGGGGTGCTGGTAGGGGAGGGGAGGGAAATATATCCTTGGTGGTGGGGTCCGTTTGGTGGTGGCGGAAATGGCGGCGGATGATGCGCTGTACATGGAGGTTAGTGGGGTGGTAGGTGAGGACCAGTGGGGTTCTGTCCTGGTGGCGGTTGGAGGGGCGAGGTTCAAGGGCGGAGGATCGGGAAGTGGAAGAGATGCGGTGGAGGGCATCGTCGACCACGTCGGGGGGGAAATTGCGGTCCTTGAAGAAGGAGGCCATCTGGGATGTGCGTTTTTGGAACTGGTCCTCCTGGGAGTCCCCACACTTGTTATTCGTTTGGAGCTGTGATGGAGGGACTACATCAGGAAAACGATTCGGATATTTATTTAAGACCATAAAAAATAGGAACTGAGTAGGCCATTCCATCCTTTGCTGCTCTACCATTCAGTAGTATCATGGCTGATCGACATTCCTCATGTTCACTTTCCTGCTCTTTCCCCACAACCCTTGATTCCCTAAATGAGCAAGAATCTTTCTGTCTCAGCCTTAAATATATGCAATTCCTCTGCCTGTGTTCCAATGAGATAACCTCTAATGCTTCTAAATTCTAGTGAGTAGGGTCCCAATCTGTTTAGTCTTTGCGCATAAGACAATCCTTCCATAGTGGGGATTGTCCAAGTGTACCTTCTCTGAACTGCCTCCAATGAATTTTGTTAAGAGGACCAAAACTGCTTGTCAAATGTGGTCTCATTAGCACCTTGTTCAGTTACACTTTCCTACTCTTATCTTTAAATCCCCTTGAAATAAGGGTCGATATGCCATTAGCCATCCTGATTACCCACTGCACTGCATGCTAGCCTTCTAGGTTTCATGCATAAATACCCCCAAGTCCCTTTGTGTTGCAACTTTGTGCAACTTTTCTCAATTTAGATGATACTCTAGTTTTCTTCTTTTTAAAATGAATAACTTCATATTTTCCACATTATACCCTATTTGCCAACTTGTTGTCCAATCACTCAACCTATCAATGTCTTTCTGTAAACTGTTTGTATTCCCTTTACAACTTGCTTTTCACTTCATTCATACATTGTACATCAAGCTACCATATAAAGATTACAAATACATGTTTTTTTTAATAACTAAAGCCATTAGCTGGAGGATGCTGAATTTTTGGGAAGTGGATGATGCCATTGAGCATTTGTCTGGTTCCCTTGCTGCTGTTGTTCTGAGTCTGATTGGTCATGCACTCTTGAAAGCATCAATGTGGCACAAGCAAAATCAATGTGTTGTTTGCATGACTTCACCAGCACTTGGCACATTTTGTTTGGCTAATTATTGTTTCTTTTGTCAAACTAGAAGTATTAGCAGCTGTGGAAAGTCATGCATTGTGGCTTAATTATTGGCAATAATACCAAACCTATCTATCTTTACAACTTTTTTTTCTTTGCTGTTTAAATTTATAGCATTTAGGATTTACTTTATGGACAGAAGTGTTAGAAAAAAATTCAATTCTTTTTTCATAATCTTGAAAAACACAAAATGATATTCTTTATTAAATTAATTGTCTATTGGACACCACCATTTAGTTTATTCTCAAACAATAGTTCTCCTTTCTCAAGATATTATTGCAAGTCAAATAGAGGATTTATGAGTATGGTTGAAATTCATCTTAGGACAAAATTCAGTTTAGTGCATTGAATTGGTCCATGAGCAAAGACCTATGCAGGATTTGAGAATTTTGTAAACGTATTAAAGATGGTTAGTTCCTTTGCAATGTAGAATCTTTGCTCTGGGTCATTTGACTTAACGATATTTTTGCAACGTTCACGTACATGATGTGCGTGGTTAGCACTGCTGCCTCACAGCACCAGGGTCCCAGGTTCAATCCCAGCCTCGGGCTATCAGTGAACAAGGATTACTCTAACAACAACTTTTCCTTGTAAATCAAAAGGCTGGAGCTTGGAGTTGAGCTGTAATGTTTTTCAAAATAATGACGACTACTACTACAATTGCGTATTTTGTGCTATGGTTCTGAAAAATTTCTGGGTCGTATTTATCTCCCTGCAAGACACGGTACTGCTTCCTGCACAGCATGCCATTTTCCTTAATTACTACAATCCTTTCAGCAATGAAAAAAGGCTACAACTCTAAAAAGAGCAAATGAATCTTCTAAGTGCTGTAATGATAGAATCTGTGACATGTAAATTATAACAGTATACCGTGACATTTAATTTTACTTGCATTGAGTAACCTGCATTCTGAAATGTTTGTTTGAATTATTAGTTACAGTCTCAATTTAGTGCGGCTCTCAAGTCATCATTAGTTGCCCTTTTTAAAAATAAATTAAATACATTTTAAAGGGAATCATTTTCATCAAGAAATAGTCTCTAGCTGTTTTCATTCTTTGTAGGCACATAACCCAATATATAAATTATAACCAAGTAAATCTTCACATCAATTATATATGATATCATTGAGATGAATATAATGAGTTTGATTAGATTTCTTACAGAGTGGAAACAGGCCCTTTGGCCCAACAAGTCCACACCGACCCTCTGGAGAGTAACCCACCCAGACCCATTCCTCATATTTACTCCTGACGAATGCATCTAACTCTATGGGCAATTTAGCATGGCCAATTCATCTGACTTGCACATCTTTGGACTGTGGGAAGAAACCAGACCACCCGGAGAAAACCCGGGCAGACACAGGGAGAATGTACAAACTCCACACAGACAGTCGCCCGAGGCTGGGATTGAACCTGGGACCCTGGTGCTGTGAGGCAGCAGTGCTAACCACTGGGCCGCCCCATTGCTTAGGTTGTTTTCATTTGCCCTATTTAGTAAGTGTTCTGAAAACTCTGGATTATGTTTAGGAATATTCAGGACTAGGTAGAAGACGAAGAGTAACTTATAACAGGTACTAAAGGAGCAAAACAACAGAGGCCCTAGGGGAGTATAGAAAGTACAAGGGAGATCTCGAGAAAGTAATTAGGAGAGAAAAGGGGCGAGAGAAATCCTGGAAGGCAAGATTAGGGAGATTCCCAAGATATTACAAGTATTTTAAGGAGAAGTGAATAACCAAGGAACTGGTAAGTAACCAAGGGAAAAATCTGTGTGTTAAGTCAGTGGACATTTGTGGAGTTTAAATGAGAACTTTGCATCTTTCTTTACTCGGGGGAAGGAGGGGCAAATACAGACTTGAAGTTCTTGGGCAGATTGATATAAGAAATGAGGCATTTGAGGTTTTGGTGGGTTCAAAAGAGGAAAGAAATCACCACAGAGGGATTGAATTCAAGAGTCGTGAAGTGATGTTGCAACTGTACAGGACTTTGGTTAGGCCACATTTGGAGTACTGCTCACTTGCTTTCTTTGGAGCACAAAAGGTTGAGCGAATCCTGATAGAGGTTATGAAGGGGCATGGACAGAAAGCAGCTTTGTTGAAGGGTCAAGAACAAGAGGGCACACTTTTGACATGGAAGGCATGAGGTTTAGAGGGGGCATGAGGTTTAGAGGGGACTTGAGGAAAGGCTTTTTCACCCACAGAATGGAGAGTCCAGAATGTACTGCCTGGGAGGGTAGTTGAGGGAGAAAACCTCACAATATTTTTTTTAAAATACTTGGATGAGCACTAGAAGTGTAATAACATTCAAGGCTATGGGCCTAGTGTAGAGATATTGACACTAGTGTCGGAAGTAGTGTATTTTGGCAGTGCAGACTCTATAGGCCTAAGGGCCTCTTCATTACTGCAGAATTCTGTGACTCTCTTTCATTCGATGATTTTTTTTTTTCTCCTTGGGTGGGTGATACAAATGAGGTAATTGTATCTCTGAAGAAAGTACACTATCTAAAAATGTTATGTGGGAACACCAACTGGCATTTTGGGATAATTTTGCTGAGTTTCGGAAGCTTGTACTTTAATCCAAAACAGAATGATGCCAGGTAATGCCTCTACCTTTTGCAAAATATAAAGAGTCCAATGAAATATGTGTCAGTATACAAGTTACATGCTGACACTAGGCAAGCTTTTTGTCACTAAATAACCCCTCTTAAGGAAAAATAAGTTTGCGCACTACATCTGTCTTTATTAAGAATTCTACATTAAACATTATCACCTCAGTAAAAGAAAAGCAGGTAACAGCTAAATTTTGAACAGGTACATGTTTTAAATGCACTACTTATCTCCATTAGTCCAGCTTGTTCAAAACCTTAACATCATTTGATCTAATTCTTTCCCATACCCTCCAAGGCAGTACTTTCTAGACCTCAACCACTCTATGGGTGTAAGAACCTTTCCTCAAATTTGATTTCATTCGATCAAACATCTGTTTGATTCTGAGTTTATATTGTAAATTGTCCTGATCAGTGCAAGACAAAAGCTTTGACAAAATGTATTTCTTCAATGGTTTTCCAATTCTGCACCACAAAACAACTAAAGACAAAACAACTGTCATTCTGACTGAGCAACATCTGTGAAGAGGGAAAAGCAACATTAATGTTTCTGGTCAATGGCCAAAGATAATGGCAATTCAGATTATTATAGAATAGAAAGTCAGAATGTATAACTCAAATAGAAATTGAATTACATTTGTGCTCTAGTCCAAATCTCCTTCCTGTTCTCATCCAATTTTGCCTGAAGACTTTATATGGTATTGGTACCTCCTGTCTACATTCTTTCTGTGAAGTAGGCTAGTCATAAATTATAAATTTTTCATAAGTGATTACTACTTTAAAAAGTTATAGTTGCTTCCTGTCTCACACTACCCCACTTTAATATTGCTAGCAAAGCTGATTTTCTAATATATGACTAATAATGCTATAGCAAATCTCTTGGTCATTAAAAACCTGGTTTATTAGTCAGTCTAATAATTTATTAATGCAGTGACACATACCATACAGCATGAAAGGTCATGTAACAGTTGCAGGAGAACAAATAATAATAATACATAAAGGGTCAGGCCTTTCAGCCCACTAAGCCTGCACTGATTCCTTTTCCTTACAAGTATGGGGTACTTGTTGCCCATACACAGTTTCTGTCCGTCTATTCGCCTCCTATTCATGTGTCCATCAAAATATGCCTTAAATGTTACTAATGAGTCAGTTTTCACCACCTCCCCGGCAGTGCCTTTCAGGTGTACACCACCGTCTGTGTGAAAGGTTTTCACCACACTTCTGCCCGAAACGTTCCCTATCTTGAATCTTGCCCTCTTGTACTTGATCTTTCCATCTTAGGAAAAAGCCTCTGACTATCCATCCTATCTATGCCTGTCATAATTTTGTAAATCTTTATCAGGTCGCCCCTCCGCATCCATTGTTTCAGTGAAAATAATCTTCAGTTTATCCAACTCTCCTTTATACTTTCCAGACCAGGCAACGTCCTGGTAAACCATCTCTGCACCCTGTCCAAAGCATCCATGTCTTTATGGCAGTGTGGTGACCAGAACTACAAGCAATATTCCAAATGTGTCCTAACTAAAATTTTGTACAGCTGTAACATAACTTGCCAACTTTTATATTTAATTCCCCAACCAATGAAGGCAAGCATGTTATATGCCACCTTGATCACCTTATCCACCTGTGTTGCCACTTTCAGGAATCTGTATGCCAAAATTTCTCTGTATGTCAATGCTCCTCAGGGTTCTGCCACTTATTGTATAATTTGTACCTGAATTTGATCTTCCAAAATGCATCACTTTGCATTTGTCCAGAAATGTGGAGGACAGGTTAGCTAAAGAATTAGATATTGATGTTATGGAAAGTGTATGTTGTTAAATTTTACACTGACAAGTAAAAAATAATGCACCTACCATAAGTGCTGGTGTGTTTATTATAAATTAGCCAGCTTAGTGCTGTTGTGTTTTTTCTCTTTTATACCTTGCCACCACACGATAGAAAATAAAAACTGCATTCTTTCTGAGCAACGTATGTAAATATGTATTTTTTTGTTTTTATTCGATAAATATCTGTCACATTAAAATCTGTGCACAAACTTCACTTTTATCACTTTTGTAGTCATTGACTTAAGTTAAAATTTGTTGAATGTTTGTTACTGTTGGTCCAGTCCAATCACTGCATTTTCAAACAAGAAAGTTTGTCATTGATATATTAATTGTTAAGAAGTTAACAGTATGTCTGTTCACTCTAAAGTAGAAAGTGTTTTCTGAGTTTTGAAGTAAACTTGAAGTGCAAGCCCAAATGGAAAGGCTGGGAGACGAGCTGTTCCATAAAATAGATACGTGTAACAAATGGCTGTTATTTGGGTACCTGAGTTTTGGTTGCTGTTTTGATAACAATTCGAATGTAACCAATTAGTTTAAGTTATGCCCAGAATACTAAAACCTAATTGAATTTGAATTTATTGTTTTGACACCCAGTGGCTCAAAGGTAGAAGACAGAGGGTGGTGGTGGAAGATTGTTTTTCAGACTGGAGGCCTGTGACCAGTGGAGTGTCACAAGGATCGGTGCTAGGTCCACTACTTTTCGTCATTTATATAAATGATTTGAATGTGAGCATAAGAGGTATAGTTAGTAAGTTTGCAGATGACACCAAAATTGGAGGTGTAGTGGACAGCGAAGAACGTTACCTCAGATTGCAATGGGATCTTGATCAGATGAGCCAATGGACTGAGAAGTGGCAGATGGAGTTTAATTTAGGTAAATGTGAGGTGCTGCATTTTGAAAAACAAATCTTAGCAGGACTTATACACTTAATGGTAAGGTCAGAGGAAGTGTTGCTGAACACACAAACCTTGGATTGCAGGTTCATAGCTCCTTGAAAGTAGAATTGCAAGTAGATAGGATAGTAAAGAGGGTGTTTGGTATGCTTTCCTTTATTGGTCAGAAAGAGTTTGGAAAAGATTTACAAGGATGTTGCCAGGTTTGGAGGATTTGAGCTATAGAGAGAAGTTGAATAGACTGGAGCTGTTTTCCCAGCGGAGGCTGAGGGGTGACCTTTATAGAGGTGTTTAACATCATGAGGGGCATGAGTAAGATGAATAGACAAAGTCTTTTCTCTGGGGTGGGGAGTCCAGGACTAGAGTGCATAGGTTTAGGATGAGAGGGGTAAGATTTAAAAGGGACTTCAGGGTCAACTTTTTTATGCAGAGGGTGGTGTGTGTATGGAATGAGCTGCCAGAGGAAGTGATGGAGGCTGGTACAAATGCATCATTTAAAAGGCATCTGGATGGGTATATGAATAGGAAGGGTTTGGAGGGATATGGGCCAGGTGCTGGCAAGTGGGACTAGATTAGGTTGGCATGTATTTGTTGGACCAAAGAGTCTGTTTCCGTGCAGTACATTTCTATGACTGTATGATAATTTTGTATGTGTGTGTGTAGAGGGGGGTGCTGTTTTTAAAAAAAAGTGAGCATTTTGAAAATTAGTCAGAGAGCAACTGCCCATCTAACATCTTGCTCTCAACAAAATTAGAAAAACACTCTCTATGGAAGGTACCTTTTCATGTAAAACATACTTGCAGTAATACAAAACAAGATGACCTGGGGAGATTACCAGCTGGAAGATTGAAGACACCTGGGAAGACCAAGACTGGGTGGTCCTGTGATTTAAGTTAATGTAATGTTTAACAATTGTGTTATTGGAACAGCATATCTTTATAGAGTTGGAGTCAGATGGTAAGTAGTTAAAGGGGGGGGGCTTGAATTTGACTAAGGTTCACTATTAAAATTAAGAAAATAAATTGTTATTTTTTATTGAAATTGTTAAGATGCAGAGGTCGAACCCCTCTTGTTAATTAAAACTAAACACCCAGAATCGCTCATCTTGTCTCTGTTAAAATGTGAGTGACAGAGAACTCCTACCTTCCACTATTTAAAGGTAGTGGACATTAAACAATAACTATTCATAAATCCAAGGCTTCTTTTTTAAAAAAAAACTACTTACTATCTAACTCCAACTCTATAAAAATAAGCTGCTCTAATAACACACCTAATAAACACTGCGTTAACTCAACCCCTCACAACGCCAGGGACCCGGGTTCAATTCCAGCCTCTGGCAACTGTGTGGAGTTTGCACATTCGCACCATGTTTTCTCCAGGTGTTCCAGTTTTCTCCCACAATCCAAAGATATGCAGTTTAGGTGAATTGACATGCAAGATTGCCTGTAGTATTCAGGGATGTCTAGATTAGGTGCATTAGTCGGGTAAATGTGGAGTAGTAGGGATGGGGGAATGGATCTGGGGGGGTTACTCTTCAGAGGGTAGATGTGGACTTGTTGGGCTGAAGGGCCTGTTTCCACATTGTAGGTATTGGATGATGATTCTAAGTGGTTACATTAGGATTGTTGTCAAAACAGCAACCAAAACTCAGGTATCCAGTTAACAGCCATTTGCTGCATGTATCTATTTTTGGAATAACCAATCTCTCAGCCTTTCCATTCAGGCAGCAGAGCCTGAACTTTACATTTACTTCAAAATTCAGAAAACACCTTCTATTTTAAAGTGAATGGACATGCTTTTGACTTGATAAAATAATAAAATACTTTAATTTCTAATTGTGCAGGCAGAGAGTAATTTAATTCTGGCACTGTGTATCAGTGAATAATAATTAGATTACTTAGATTAGATTACTTACAGTGTGGAAACAGGCCCTTCGGCCCAACAAGTCCACACCTACCCACCGAAGCGCAACCCACCCATACCCCTACATTTACTCCTTCACCTAACACTACAGGCAATTTAGAATGGCCAATTGACCTGGCATGCACATTTTTGGACTGTGGGTGGAAATCAGAGCACCCGGAGGAAACCCACACGGACACGGGGAGAATGTACAAACATCACAGAGTCAGTCTCCTGAGGCGGGAATTGAACCCGGGTCTCTGGCGCTGTGAGGCAGCAGTGCTAACCACAGTCCACCCATAATTAGTCTCGATAAATTAAAAATGTTTAATTCTGCTTTACAAGTGCTTGCTTCATTGAGTGAACAGTCACTGATGTTTACAGTACAGAAGAAGGCAACACAATTCATTGTATCTGTGCAAGCTGAAAAGTGTTCTCAAACTTTGTCCCATTTTACAAACCTCTTCTCTAGCTTTGTAGCATCCTACATTTAAAGTGCATTTCCAGATGCTTTTTGAATGCTGAGAGGTTTTTTTCCTCTTCCACCTTTTCAGACCCCACAACAGTGGGTGAAGTATTTCTCTTCAGTCTCCCCCAGTCCTCCTTTAAAATATATGCCCCTGATTATTGATCTCTCTGCAAAGTGCAATAGGTCCTACCTAACCACTACTCCCAAGTTCCTCATGATATTATCCATTTCAACTAAATCTAGCCTTAGCTTCCTCGGTTCCAAAGAAATCACCCCCAGCCTATACAATCTTTTCTACATGCTAAAATGTTCTAGTCTAGCAGCATTCTCGCATACCATTTCTTTACTCTTTCTAGTATAATCCCATCATTTCTGTAATGTGACAAGTTGGACACTCTGATGTTTTATTTCTCTTGTCAGGTATGTACTCTTCAATAATCTAAAATAGAACTCTCTACAATCCTGGTAGACTGTCAACAAAGGACATAGTTTCAGTTTGAATTATGAAAATGCTATAGTGAGCATTGTAGGATGAGGAATTTGAGGGATGGAGAGACGAGGAAGTGATAAATGCGGACATCTTATCCCAGTCCCAGGTGAATTTTTTTTCATCTATAATTCATGAAAATAATTGATTGAGGTACCAGAAAACATTGCTTGTGGAACAACGCTTCAGCAAAGAATCAGCATTCTAAGAAAGAAAGGGGAATGTCAGAACAAGTAGGCTCATCAACATTACAAAGCAGTTTGTTAATTTTCATAACAGGTCGGCTCACTGCTTTTGTTGGAAAATAGTTTTTGTATGAATATTGCTAGCATATCTAGTTTAAAAGTATGTTTTGGATTCCTGCATTTTGACATTTTTTTCAATAAGAGTGTAAAATTGAAATCTTTCCACAGCTAGAGAAGCTTAGACTTGTATATATTCTATTACCTTCAGGTTACTTTTCACTGATGATAGAGTGGCCTGTACATGCTTTTTGAATCCTGATGTAGGTACAGCTTCAGACAACTCTTTACTGTAAAACAAATGAGTGTTTTTGAAGCTGAGTGCAGACAGAAACTCAAACTTTTTGCAGTGCTTGATCGAAGCTCATTTTATGAAAATTATTTTCATTCATTATTATATTTGAAGCATTTCTTGTACAATTCTCTTTCAGGTATTATTTATTACTGTGATCTGACCCAAGATGATTTGGAGCCACATGTTTTCAGAGAAGTGACTGTGAAGGGATTTGATCCAGCTGATTACCAGACTGTTCAGGTGATTCGGGCATTTATTAATTTTTCACTAATTATTTTGATGTTGGCAAGCTTAAATAATCATTTAAACTAAGTTTGTGCCAAAGGGTCTGTTTCCATGCTGTATAACTCGTAAGATTCTATAAATAGTTGTTTAAAAAAAAATATCCATATGGAGTAGCAAACAACTAACTCTGCTGACAGAGGAGTGAAATTCCAGAATCTTCCAAGTGGAGACGAGGAGAGATTAATGAGCAGATCTCCATTTTATGACTCAAAATGGCAGGCAGGAGTTTAAAACAGGAGCAGTCATTGGCATAGACTCTACTGATACCATATTCAGGCAGGGTTGTAAATGGACGAGCAGCTGCCTCCCTGGAAACTGTCACGGTCATATCTATTTCAAACATGACGCAACTTATTTTTTGAATATTTACCACACCTACTGACAATACATGTCTCTCATGATTATCCATCTTTTAAAAATGGATATTCTTCTTGGGGAAATAACTTTAAAATGAGGATGTGTCCTTCATTAATACTCCCTTACTCAAGTAACCCAAAACTTGGATACCATTACTATAGGAGAAAGTGAGGACTGCAAATGCTGGAGATCAGAGTCGAAAAGCATGGCACTGGAAAAGCACACAAGTCAGGCAGCATCCAAGGAGCAGGAGAATTGACATTTTGGGCATAAGGAATGATGAAGGGCTTATGCCCGAAACATTGATTCTCCTGCTCCTCAGACGCTGCCTGATCTGCTGTGCTTTTCCAGCACCACACTTGTTGACTACTATTACTATAGCTCTAGTTTGTTGTATGTACTAGTGATCCGCCAGAATTTACTTGCTCACTGCTAATTGCTACTGACTCAACCTGGCATTCAGTACAGTACAGTACTCAATTGAAACATAAGCTGGCGATAGCTCACCAGTCTTATCTCTGCTGTCTATATTGATCAATGCCAACTACACTTAAGAGGAAATATAAATATGAACCAGAACTGAGTGTGCAGCTTTCTTAGTACTGTCTAGAAATTAAGTTTTGTACTGTCTAGAAATTAAGATGGAGATTTGTGTATGTGTATATGCAAAGTCTCTCCTGGTCCTTCTGTCTGCTTGGAAGAAATTTTCATTCATTGTACCTGCCCTAATTCTATGGCACTTATTTAAAATATAGATATAATGTGTTTTTTTGTATTACTATTACACAAGGAAACTCGGCCAGCTCTCCTCAACTTCAATGCACCACCAACTGTTAGGTTCTGCACCATTGATATCTTGGGTGTCAACAGTGTCCTTCAGTGCTATTAGGTCTGGAATACCCTCCTTAAAGGCATTGTGAGTCAACCTTCAGTTCATTGAGTGTAGCAGTTCAAGTTGGCAGTTCAATATCACCACCTCTATGCAAGTAAGGATGGGCAACCAAATCTGGCCCAGCCACAACGCTCACATCTCAAGAGTGAATGATAAAAACTGTATAATTCAGTGGGCCACATCAACCCATCTCTATGAGAAACTGTTTGGTTGTCTTTGAGTAGCTCACTTCCTGATTCCCAAAATCTAATCTTATCAACTAAAAACATTTAAACCTCGAATACAATGGCACACTACCACAGAGTACAACCTGCAGTTCCCTCCCCAAAAGGGAAAGATCAGAAATGTTTAATTATGTACAACGCAGTCTCACAAAAGGCCAATGGCTGACACTTTCAGTCCTGATACATACCTGGTTTACCTCGCGTCAGAGGTAGAAGTCACAGTATCTCAAAATTTGAAAATAAGTTCAAATAATACTGGATTGAGTAGATAGGGAGAACTTATTCCCACTTGAAAAAGAAAATGTGAGTAGTTAAGGTATCGAAGGCACTGCCTGTGGTGAGGGCAGTCTTTATTAAGACATTGAAGAAGGCTTTGGATGATTACTTTGTTAACATATGTGTGTAGCGATATGGAACAAAGGCAGAAAATTGGCACTAGGTAATAGAACCAGTGCAAGCTTGGGGGAGGTGGTGGCACAGCGGTATTATCACTGGGTTGGTAATCCAGAGACCCAGTTAATGCTATGGGAACAGGAGTTCAAATCCCACTACGTCATATGGTGAAATTTTAATCTACATAAATCTGGAATTGAAAGCTGATTTAATGGAAACTATGTAACCGTTGATGATTACATGGAAACCCAGCCAATTCACTACTATCCTTTAGGGAGGGATATTGTCACCTTTTCCTCACCAGGTCTAAATGTAACTCCAGACCTATCGCAATGTGATGGGCTGTTAACTACTCGCTGAAAAGGCCTAGCAAGCCAGTCAATTCATAAATGAATAACACTGCTTTACACACAGTAGCTACTGGAGAAGTATTTTCCACTAATGGGTGCCATTAGTCGAAAACAATGTGCTGCTTGCAACAGGGCTAAACAATGTTGTGTCTTCATTTCTGTGTGATTCCAGGTATGTAGATCGTACGTCCCAGTGATTTACGGATTGAATTAAACATGCTCCTCCAACAATTATTAATAGGTAGACAACAGACTACTCAACAAGCTTGCAAAACCCAAATTAAAACATCTGATGTTAGATGTGATTCCATGATTGGGCACTCATTGAATAAATCAGAATTTGTTAATATCTACCATAGCAATAACTTTAAGCTAATCAGTCAATCTCATAAAGTGGTTCATTTGCTATTGCTAGAAGCAATATACATTCATATAAATATCCTGTTCTCTGGAAACAAACTAAAGAAACATTGCACTTGTTTTAATTACCCAGAAGTATTACAAATCCTATGGTTTTGTGTAGATTTCTCCATAAAAATGCCTCGATCCGTCAGAGTCAACTTGCTGACAAATCCATACTTCATCAATCACAAATATAAATTGTGATTGTCTATAATTTGTCATTTTTCAATTTGTCCTGATGTGTGTAAGATGAAAAGTTGCAGCAATATAACTCTCATTTCAGCAATATTCATGTAGCAATACTATTAATATTAAAAGTATTATATTATAAATATTACTAATATTAGCAATATTACTTTGTTGGAGGGGATTGAGAGACAGGATCTCCATGCATTTGAAAAGGCAAGGACTGATTAGTGATAGTCAGCATGGCTTTGTGTGTAGAAAATCATGTCTCACAAATTTGATTGAGTTTTTTTGAAGAGGTGACAGAAGATTGATGAAAGCAGAGCAGTAGACATTGTCTGCATGGACTTTAGCAAGGCCTCAATAAGTTTCTGCATCGTGGACTGGTTAGTAAGGTTAGATTATGTGGGATCCCGGGAGAGCTAGCCAATTGCAGAGAAAATTTACTTGACGGTAGGAGACAGAGGGTGGTGCTAGAGAGTTGTTCACACTGGAAGCCTCTGAACGACGCTATGCTGCAAGGATCGGGGCTGGGTCCACTGTTGTTCTTTTTTTATCTAAATGATTTGGATCAGAGAATAGAAGGTTACTCCAGTGTGCATTAGAGTAGTGCATACAATTCTGGTCACCCTGCTACCAGAAGGATGTTATTAAACTGGAAAGGGTGCAAAAAAGTTTTACAATGATGTTACTGATGGCTTGAGTTAGAAGGATAGGCTGGGTTTTTTCCCCTGGAGCATAGGAGGCAGAGGACTAACATGGTTAGTAAGCTTATGGATGACATTAAAATTGGTGATGTAGCAGACAGTGCAGAAGATTATCTAAGAGTTCACCAGTATCTTGATCAGCAAGATCAGTGGGTTGAGGAGCAGCAGATGGAGTTTAATTCAGATAAATGCAAGGTGTTGCATTTTGGTAAGACACAATTCGTGGTAGGGGAGTGTTGTTGAACAGAGAGATCTAGGGGTGGAGTGCATGGTTCCTTGAAAGTGGCATTGCAGGTAGGATGTTCAGGAAGTCATTTGGCACCTTGCCTTCATCAGTAAGAGCATTGAGTGCAGGATTTGGGACATCATGTTACAGCTGTAGAAGACATTGGTGGGGCCACATTTGGAGTACTGCATACAATTCTGGTCACCCTACTATAAGAAGGATGTTATTAAACTGGAAAGGGTACAAAAAAGATGTACAATGATGTTACTGAGACCAGAGGGCTTGAGTTATAAGGATAAGCTGGGAATTTTTTCCCTGGAGCATAGGAGGCTGAGGAGTAATCTTAGAGGTTTATAAAATCACAGAGGCTCGTGGATGTAATGGTGGGAAGGTCATTTATGAAGTACCTGAAGGTGGTTGAAAGTGGGGATGTTCACTGATGTTTACACAATGTTCAGCACCATTTGTGACTCCTCAGACAGTGAAGCAATCCATGTTCAAATGCAACAAGATCTGGACAACATCCAGGCTTGAACTGACAAGTGGCAAGTAATATGTGCATCCCACAAATGCCAGGTCAGGACCATCCCCAGTTAGAGATAATCTAACCACTGGCTTTGACATTTAGTGATGTTACCATCACTGAATCTCCCACTATCCGTATCCTGGGGTTTAGCATTGGTGAATTTCTGCAGTGTGTCTTATAAATTGTACACACTGCTGTAACTGAGCATTGGTTGTAGAGGCTCTGAATGTTTGTGGATGTGGTGCTAATCAATGGGTTACTTTATCTTAGATGGTGTCAAGGTTCTTGAGTGTTGCAGAATTGCACTTAAACTGGCAGGTGGGAACCATTCCATTACACTCCTGACTTGTTCCTTGGAGGTAGTGAATCTGTGGGAGTCAGGAGATGAATTACTTGCTGCAGGATTCCTAGCCTCTGACCAGCTCTTGTAGTGACAGTACTTATATGAATAGTCCATTTCTGTTCCTGGTCAAGAGTAATCTCCAAGTGTTGACAGTGCTGATATCAGTGACGGTGATGTCAGGAGTCACTGGTTAGATTCTTATTTTGGAAATGGTCATTGCCTGTCACTTATGTGGTTTGACTAGTCGAATCTTCCACTTGTCAGCCCAAACCTGGATGTTGTCCAGGTCTTGCTGCATTTGGACAGAGACGTTTTCAATATCTGAGGAGTCCTGAATGATGATGAATGTTGTGCAACCATTGATGAACATCCCCACTTCTGACCATATGATGGAGTGAAGGTCATTGATGAAGCATTTGGATGGTCCTAGCACACAACCCAGAGAAAGCCTGCAGAGTAGTCCTGGAGCTGACATGACGGACCTCCAACCACCACAACCATTTTCCTTTTTGCCAGGTAATGACATCAATTCATATTGACTGCCATTTTACGAGAGTTATTTGATGTTATACTTGTCAAATGTGGCCTTGATGTGAAGGGAAATTACTTTCTCCTCACTTCTGGAATTCAGCTCTTTTGGCTATGTTTAGACCAAGACTGTAATGAGGTCTGGAGCTGAATGGCACTGTCACAACTCAACATCAGTATCAGTGAGCAGGCTACTACTAAGCAAGTGCTGCTTGATGACACCTTCCATCACACTACTGATTGAGAATAGACTGCCAAATGGGGTGATGGTTGGACTTGTCCTGCCTTTTGTGTACATGATGATAATTTTCCACATGATCAGTTAGAGGGCTCCTTACTGAAGGGAAGACATACTGGCATTGGAAGCAGTTCAGAGAAGGTTTGCTATACTGATATCATGTATAGAGGGACTGTCTCATGAAAACAGGTTGAATAGATTAGGTCTGTATTCATTGAAATATAAATGAATGAGGGGAAACCTGATGAAACATACACAGTCTTTAAGGGACTTTACAGGTAAATGTGGAAAAGTTGTTTCCCTTTGTGGGAGAGTCGAAGACCAGAGGACATATTCTCTATAACGGTTCACATATTTAAGACCAAGAACAGATGGAACTTTTTTTCTCTGACAGTGTAATTAATCTGTAGAATTCCTGACTGCAAAGTATTGTTGGGACTGGGTCATTAAGTGGAGGAAAATAAGAAACTGTGGTGTTGGGGGCATGCTACCATGGTTACTGGATTGGCTAACTAATAGGAGACAGAGTTGGGATAAAGGGAGCATTTTAGGATGGCAGCCTCTAACTGGTGGGGCCCAATTAGTGCTAGGGCTGCCAGTACATACAACAGATATATTACTCTGCTGATAAAAGAGAATGTACCGCAGCCTGTTGGTGCATGACACAAAAATAGGTGGGAACGATCAAGGGTCACTGGACCCAAAACATTAACTCTGATTTCTCTCCCGACAGATGCTGTCAGATCTGCTGAGCTTTTCTAACAATATCTATTCTTGTATCTGCAGTATTTCCAGCATCTGCAGTAATTTTGGTTTTTATTTGGCATAGCAGACTCGATGAACTGATTGGTCTACTTCTGCTCCTACATTTTATGACAGTGGGCAGCTGTATTAGAACAGTACTGATGCTTGTTTGAAGAGTAGGTCAGGCACACTGGGTGGAATGACCTGTGTCATAACAATTCTGATGTTCTGTCAAGCACTTAGCTAGAGGTGTAGTAGGTGCACATATTTACAGGATCATTACCAAATGTTGACAGGGCACACAGCTTTTGTAGTATCCAGTGCCTCCCTCCAAACATTACTCAGTGTCATGTAGAGTGAAACAAATTGGTTGAAGACTGGCAGCTATGTTGCTGGAAACCTCTGTAGGCAGCCAGATAGTCCCTGCAGTTGACCAGTCACCACAGTACCCAGATCCTTTTTCTGTCCTTGCACCATGGAATATCTATCAATATAAAGCAAGGCCTTTTCTGCCATGAATAGTTCCAGTTGCCTGTTTGCAACTACAGCTCTTCTGCAGATGGCAGTCACTTTTCTGAGAATAGGTTCCTCCTCTCTTAGTAGACTTACTCTCACTGTGGATTCTCATGCCTAATGTAATTCTGTCCTAAATTAGATTATTTTTTGTTGTGCAAATTTGCAAGGCTCTTCAACTGTGTTAATGCAGTCACATATTCATCAGAAAACTTGTTTCCCTTCTTTGATTCTGATATTGAACGCATAATTCACTTAGGGTTCAAAGCATGCCCTCAAAGCTTTTGAAGTTTCTACCATCCTTTTTACTTTGTTCTAGCAGAGATTTGGGATGGTCAACAATTTATAACTGTCTCTTCCTAGCAGCAGTGGAAGTGTAGCCATTTATTGATGCTCTGGTGAATGAAATAAATCTGTTGCAATTTCATTATTTTGCCACTGCAAGTTGAACAGAGGCCAGTTCTACTTTATATCACATTTCATTGTGACCAGGGCTGGGAGATGAGAAGTTACAGCCATTATGAGATTTCCCCCCAAATTTGCCATGAATATTACCCACAATCTGGATTCCAAAATTTCATGACAAATGCATGAGGACCCCCAAATCCCTCTGTGCTGTAGCTTGCTGCACTTCTCTACATTTAAATAATATTCAGCTCCTCTATTTGTCCTGCCAACATGGCAGAACTTCATTTTTTCCCCACATTATATCCTATCTTTCAAATGTTTGCTCATTCGCTTAATCTGTCTGTATCCTTCTGTAGACTCTCTATGCCATTGTCACCACTGCCTTCCCACCTATTTTTGTGTCGTATACCAACCTCACTGCGGGACATTCTCTTACTGGTGGTAATGGTGGTTCTAGCACTGATGGGATGCCAGTAATTAGAAGTTGCCATCCTGAAAAATGCCCCCTTTATCCCAAGTTTATGCCTTCTATTAGTTAGCCAATCCTCTATCTATAGTAACGATAACAGTCTGTGGAGTTGGGGGTATTTATTTATTAGATTCATGTGTGGTACTTTATTCTGAATGCCTTTATAAATCCAAATATTACATCTACTGGTTTCCCTTTCATCTATTCTGCTTGTTACCACCTCAAATAATTCTATTTGAGAGGCATAATTTCACCTTTATGAAGCCATGCTGACTCTGATTATATTATATATTTCTAAATGATCTGCATCAGGTATTGCATTCTTTATAACAGACTCTAACATTTTCCCAGTTACTGATGTTAAGGTAACTGTCCTGTAATTAATTATGTATTGTCTCCCTCAGTTTTTGAATAAGGGTATTAAATTGAAAATTTTGCAATCCTCTGTAACTTTTTGGATTCTCAGAAGATTACTATCAATGCATCCACTATCTCAGTAGCTACTTCCTTGAAAATCTTAGGATGCAGTCTATCAGATCCAGGGGACTTATTAACCTTTAGCCCAATTACTTTGCTTAGTACTCTTTTTCTCATGATAATTATTGTTCATTACACCCCTCTTCCCACTTGATTTTTTTTAGTCCTCTACTGTGAAGACTGCAAAGTATTTCTTAAACTCCTTTGCCATTTTCTTATTCCCTAGTATATTTCGATTAGATTAGATTAGTTTCCCTACAGTGCAGAAACAGGCCCTTCGGCCCAACAAGTCCACACCGACCCTCCGAAGAGTAACCCACCCAGACCTATTTCCCTCTGACTAATGCACCTAATCTATGGGCAATTTAGCATGACCAATTCACCTGACCTGCACATCTTTGGACTGTGGGAGGAAACCGGAGCACCCGGAGGAAACCCACGCAGACACGGGAGAATGTACAAACTCCACACAGTTTGGAGTTTGGAGTCACCCGAGGCTGGGATCGAACCTGGGACCCCGGTGCTGTGAGGTAACCACTGAGCCACCGTGCCGCTATATTTCTTTAATATCTAATCTTGATTCGAAATCTATTAATTCCAATCATCAGGTATATTTATATTTTATTTATATTTTCAGCAGCAAATGCTTGCTTTGCTCTTATTTCCTTTCCGTCATTCAAATTATAGAATATTTAAATCTTTGTTTGAAAGAAAATACTGAATGATTTGGAGTGGACTTTATGTTGTGTGTGGTGCTGGAAAAGCACAGCAGGTCATGCAGCATCCGAGGAGCAGGAGAATCGACGTTTTGAGCATGAGCCCTTCATCAGAAATTAGGCTTGTGAGCCAAGGGGGTAGAGAGATAAATGGAAGGGGTGTGTTGCTGGGGAGAGGTTGCTGAGAGTGCAATAGGTAGATTAAGGTGCGGGTGATGGTGATAGGTCGGAGAAGAAGGTAGAGCAGCTTGGTCGGAAAGAAGATGGACAGGTCAAGAGGGCAGTGCCGAGTTGGAAGTTTGGATCTGGGATAAGGTGGGGGGAGAGGAAATGCGGAAACTGGTGAAATCCACATTAGTCCCATGTGGTTGGAGAGTTCCAAGGTGGAAGATGAGGTGTTCTTCTTCCAGGCACAGGTAGTAAGGTTTGATGATGGAGGAGACCTAGGACCTGCATGTCCTTGGCGGATTGGGAAGGGGAGTTAAAGTTTTTGGCTATGGGGTGATGGGGTTGTTTCATGCTTATGTCCTGGACTTGTTCTCTGAAGTATTCTGCAAGTAGGTGTCCTGTCTTCCCAATGTAGAGGAGACCGCATCAGGAGCAACAGATAAAGTAAATGACATGTGGAGGTGCAGGTAAATCTCTGATGGATTGGAAGGCTCCTTTTGGGCCTTGGACGGAGGTGAGGGGGGAGAGGCGTGGGTGTAGGGTTTGCAATTCTTGCAGTGGCAGGGGAAGGTGTCAGGAGGGGAGGTTTGGTTGGAGGGGGCCTCTCCCCCCTCACCTCTGTCCAAGGCCCCAAAGGAACCTTGCACATCCATCAGAGATTTACCTGCACCTCCACACGTCATTTACCGTATCCGTTGCTCCCAATGCAGTCTCCTCTATATTGGGGAGACAGGAAGCCTACTTGCAGAACGCTTTCAGAGAACATCTCCTGGACACATGCACAAAGCAACCCCATCGCCCCGTAGCCGAACACTTTAACTCCCCCTCCCACTCCGCCAAGGACATGCAGGCCCTGGGCTGCCTCCATCGTCAAACCCTTATCACCTGACGCCTGGAGGAAGGGTGCCTCATCTTCCTCCTTCAGACACACCTCCCATGTGGGATTAATGTGGTTTTCATCAGTTTCTCATTTCTCCACCCCCACCTTAGCCCAGATCCAACCTTCCAACTCGGCACCGTCCTCTTGACATATCCGACCTGTCCATCTTCCTTCTCAACAATCCACTCCACGTTTTTCTCTGACTTATCACCAACACCCCCACCTTCATCTCCTACTACACTTTCAGCTACCCTACGCCCAGCCCCACCCCTTTCCCATTTATCTCTCTACCCCTTTGGCTCACAAGCCTCATTCCTGATGAAGGGCTCATGCCCGAAATGTCGATTCTCCTACTCCTCGGATGCTGCATGACCTGCTGTGCTTTTCCAGCACCACACTCTCGACCCTGATCGAGAGTTCGACCCTACACCCACGCCTCTCCCCCCTCACCTCCGTCCAAGGCCCAAAAGGAGCCTTCCAATCCATCAGAGATTTACCTGCACCACACTCTCGCCCTAGTGGGCGGCACGGTGGCACAGTGGTTAGCACTGCTGCCTCACAGCGCCAGAGACCCGGGTTCAATTCCCGACTCAGGCGACTGACTGTGTGGAGTTTGCACATTCTCCCCGTGTCTGCGTGGGTTTCCTCCGGGTGCTCCGGTTTCCTCCCACAATCCAAAAATGTGCGGGTCAGGTGAATTGGCCATGCTAAATTGCCCGTAGTGTTAGGTTAAAGGGGTAAATGTAGGGGTATGGGTGGGTTGCGCTTCGGCGGGTCGGTGTGGACTTGTTGGGCCGAAGGGCCTGTTTCCACACTGTAAGTAATCTAATCTAATCTAATCTAATCTCCAGCATCTGCAGTTCTCACTTTCTTGTAGACTATATGTTGTCCTATCCTGCTAACCCTGCCCCAACCTCTCACTGCCTCACAACCAGCCACACTAAATTTGTTACTGTGTGAAAAAGTGATGGTTGATACTATTTGCTGAAAATATTTCATTAGAATTGAGGCAAATCTTTAAATTATGGGCTGTTGCACATCAAAACTGATATTTATTGAATTTCTACTTCATATGTCTGTTGTTTATTTAGAAAGGGTTATAAAGGGTACCTTAAGTACCCAACAGTTTTTTTTCTTATGTTTTCAGTACCTTAAGCTCATTTAAAAATGTTTTAAGTTTGTTATTTATCACTTCACTTCTGCAGTCACTGCTTGGTGAATAGATGTTTACTGCATTTTCTAAAAGCTGGGTAGAATTGCTGTCTGTCACAGTGAGCTGGAAGCTATTTTATGTTGACCCTCTCTTTAAGCTTCACAAAGCAGGAGGCACTTCACATTTATAAAGTTCTGGTGCGCTTTCATCCAGCTATCGTGGCAGTAGCGTTTTCCAAATGCCATCGCATTTTGTCTTAAAGGTCAGTTTAAAAAGTCACAGAAGCATCAGTAAAAGGATTAAAGATGAAAGAAATATAATAAGTCTTCTTGTACTTCAGTTGTAGAAACAACTGCACAAAGTCACCCTAAACGACCTACAGATATTTTGATCAGAAGAAGCTGATTAGTCCCAGGCAAAGCATTAATTTTGTGACTTAATGAACTTTATGACATTTTGGAAGGAGAGCAACGTTGCAAATACTACTAAGTCACAAGATGCGTTATTGTATAAGATTATAAGCCATGGGAGAAAGTGAGGATGGCAGATGCTGGAGATTAGGGTCAAGAGTGTGGTGCTGGAAAAAGAACCAGGAAAATTCACGTTTCAGGCACAAGCCAATAGGAGCAGAAGTAGGCTTAATTCTAATGAGTACACGCCCACGCTGCTCAGCCTCTCTTCATAAGACAGTCCCTCTATACCTGGTGTCAGTCAAGTAAACCTTCTGTGCCCTCCAATGGCATCAATAGATTCAAGTGTCGAATATAGTTCACAATATTCCAGTTGTGAACTCACTAGTGTCTTGTATAGTTTTATACTTTTGTTATCTTTTATAGTCCATGCCCATTGAAATAAAGGCCAACATTCCATTTGCTTTCCTTTATTATCTGCTGAACTTGAATGATTTGTGTGACTCGTGGACAGGGACACCCAAATTCCTCTGTTTTGTAGGTTTCTGCAGTCTTTCTACATTTAAATAATCTAGCTTCTGTATACTTGCAAATGTGCACTGTCACAATTTCCCATATTACATGCCATCTGCCAGGTTTTTGCCCACTCGCATAACCTGTCCATATCCGTCTCCAGATTTTTTGTGTCATCCCCACCACTTCCTTCCCACTTAATTTTGTATCATCCGCAAACTTGGTAATCATGCTTTCACTTTCCTCATCCAAGTCATTTACATGTTATTGTAAGTATTTGTGGCCCCTGTACTGACTCTTGTGGCACTCTGCTAGTTACAGGTTGACAATCTTAAAAACTCCACCCCCCCCCCCTTATCAGGCCCATCTAGAGCAGGATTTTTAATTTTGTGCTCAGAACTGCAGGAAAGATGAAAAAACAGACATCCAGGAATGTGGAGGGGGCATTTGCTGGTGATTTGCTACTGCGGTTAGTGGAGCTTAAAACTAATTTAACAGAGATGGGATATGAATTGGAGGCACAGTTGTCGGTGGTATGCAAACAAATATAGAAACATTGCCAAGTAGATCAAGAAGACAGTGCAAATATATTCACTTTAAGATACAAGGAAGTTTGGCAAGGCTGGATAGCATTTATTTTAATGCAAGGAGTCTTGCAAATAACAAAAGTGAATTGGACATTTTTCATATAGCATGGGGAAGTGAATTCATTGCTATCAAAGACACATGGTTGAAGGATAGGGCTGGCAGCTTAATATTCTGAGGTGTGAAAACTTCAAGTGAGACAACTTCAAGGATATGGAGGCCATTTGTTTGAAACTTGAAACCAAAATGGAGGCAGTCACTTTGCTGGGGATGTACAAGAGACCTCTAAACGGTCAGGGAGAGAGACGATGACAAATAGCTGGGAAATATCAAAGAAGTTTAAAAATAGCAGGGTAATAATAAGGGATTTCAACTTCCCCATTATTAACTGGGTTTCACAAAGTGTGAAAGGCTTGGCGTGGGGGGAGGTGTTCTCAAATGTGTCCCGGGGAACTTTTTACATCAGCACTTAGAGAGAATAAGGATATAAAGATGGTCCAGAAATAAATGCTCTGAATTGGGGAAGGATGAATTTCATGCTGAGAAAGCATCTTTCCGAAGTGAACTGCGAGCAGCTACTTGCAGAAAAATACACATCGACCAATGGAAGGCATTCAGAAGAGTAAGAGTAAAGGTGAACAGTGGGATCAGCAAGACCAAAGAACCCAAGAGTGTACAGAATTGGATAAAAGAAAATACATTCACCCAAGAGGAGTGTAGAATGTGCAGGGGATTAATTAGAAAAGAAACTAGGAGAATGGAGGAAAAGAAACACTGACATATTAACTTTAAGGAAAATCCAATTGCTTTTTATAACCATATTAAAAGCAAAAGAATAACCAGAGAAAGAGTAAGGCATGCATCTTGACATCATTTTTTTTTAGATTAGATTAGATTCACTACAGTGTGGAAACAGGTCCTTCAGCCCAACCAGTCCATACGACACTCCAAAGAGTATCCCACCCAAACCCATTTCCCTCTGACTAATGCACCTAACACTATAGGCAATTTAGCATGGCCAGTTCACCTGATCAGCACATCTTTTGGACTGTGGGAGGAAACCGGACCACCTGGAGGAAACCCATGCAGACACGTGGAGAATGTACAAACTCAACACAGACAGTCGCCCAAGGCTGGAATCGAACCAGGGACCCTGGTGCTGTGAGGCAGCAGTGCTAACCACTGGGCCATGCCTTGAGTGAAGTACTGCTCTCGATGTCATAGAGGTGTACAGCACGGAAACAGACCCTTTGGTCCAACTCATCCATGCTGACCAGATATCCTAACATAATCTAGTCCCATTTGCCAACACTTGGCCCATATCCCTGTAAACCCTTCCTATTCAGATACCCATTCTGGTCCCTTTTAAATGTTGTAATTATACCAACCTTCACCACTTCCTCTGGCAGTTCATTCCCTACATGCACCACCCTCTGCATGAAAAAGTTGCCCCTTGGGTCCCTTTTAAATTTTTTCCCCCTCACCCTAAACCTATGCCCTCTAATTCTAGACTGCCCCACCCCAGGGAAATGACCATGTCTATTTACCCTAACCATGCCCCTCATGATTTTATAAACCTCTATGAGGTCACCCCTCAGCCTCTGACGCTGCAGGGAAAACAGCTCCAGCCTATTCAGCCACTCCCTATAGCTCAAGCCCTCCGACCTTGACAATATCCTTGTCAGTCTTTTCTGAACCCTTTCAAGTTTCACAAGATCTTTCTTATGGGAAGGAGACCAGAGATGCACTCAATATACCAAAATTGACCTAATCAATGTCCTGTACAGCCGCAACATGATCTACCGACTCTTAAACTCGATGATCCAACCAATAAAGGAAAGCATACTAAACACCTTCTTCACTATCCTATCTAACTGCGACTCCACTTTGAAGGGACTGTGAACCTTCCCTCCAAGGTCTCTTCGTTAGCCGCACTATCCAGGACCTTGCCATTAAGTGTGTAAGCCATGCCCTGTTTTGCCTTTTCAAAATGCAGCATCTGACATTTGTCTGAATTAAACTCCATCTGCTATTCCTCGGCCAATTGGTCCATCTGATCAAGATCTCATTGTACTCTGAGGTAACCTCCTTCACTGTCTACTATGCCTGTAATTTTGGTGTCATCTGCAAACTTATTAACTATACTTCCTATGTTCACATCCAAATCATTTATATAAATGATCAGAAGCAGTGGATCCAGTACCAATATCCTGTGGCACACCACTGGTCACAAGCCTCCAACCTGAAAGGCAACCCTCCACCATCACCCTCTGTCTCTATCTTCAAGCCAATTCTGTATCCAAGTGACTGATCCCCCCTGTATTCCATGTGAGCTAACCTTGCTAAGCAGTCTATATGTATGTTGTATATACTTCTGTCATTTGTTAGGGATTAAACCTCTTCAAATGCGGCAGAGCGCTGAGTATTGGTTAAATTGCTTTATTACTAGTCGTCCCCTCTTTGGTTGTTTAGACAAACAGCAACCAAAGATTTCTTGATCTAACTGTAAAATTACATGATAAAGTTTCGGTTGGAGGAGTGGGGAAGAGATTGATGGTGGTGGGTGGTTGCTGGGAATGCGATAGGTAGATGAAATTTGGGGGGGATAATGGTAATAGATCGGAGAGGGGGGTGGAGTGGATAGGTGGGGAGGAAGATGGACATGTCGGACAGTTCAAGACAATGGTGCCGAGTTGGAAGTTTGGGTCTTGGATAAGGTGGAGGGAGGGGAAATGAAACTGGTGAAATTGACATTGATTCTATGTGGCTGGAGAATCCCAACTTCCACCTTGGCACCGCCCTCTTGAACTGTCTGATCCTATTTCCCCCGCTCCCCCATTTATCTCTGTCCCCTTAGGCTACCCCTCATTCCTGAGAAAGAGCACATGCTCGAAGCATTTGACCTATCAGTTTCTGCTGGACAATTTTGTGTTGTGCATCTCAAAGACCACCTTGGAGAGTGCTTAACTGAAGATCAGAGGCTGAACATCCTTGACTGCAGAAGTATTTCCCCACTGGGAAGGTACATTCCTGTCCGGCGATTTTTTTTTGTAATTCTCTTTCTGTCTCAATTAATTGGATCATAGGTAGTTTTTCACTTTTAAACTGTTGACACTTTTCTGGCACTGGCTGACAATTTTCATCAACTGCAGAGACTTGTTATTAAGCCTGTCAACACTCCACCCACACCATTTGTATGATCTTTTGACACTCAGTCTATAAATTCTGTGACATTGTGCATCTCTTCATTTCACCTGACGAAGGAGGAGCACTCTGAAACCTTGTGATTTCACATAAACCTATTTGATTCTAACCTGGAATCGTGTGACTTCTGACCTTGTTCACCTCTGGAATTCAGCTCTTTTGTGCAGGTTTCAACCAAGGCTCCAATGATGTCAGGAGCTGAGTGGTTCTGGTAGAACCCATACTGTCTGTCACTGCATGGATTATTACTGAGCAGGTGTCTCTTAATAACACTGTTAATTACTCCTCCTTGATAATCAAGAGTAGACTGAAGGGGTGCTATTGGTTGGTTTGGATTTGTCCTGTTCTTTTTTTTAATGGCGAGTATGTACACATTAGTTAGATGCCAGTGTTGTAACTGTACTGGAAGAGCTTTTCTAGTTGAGTGGCAAATTCTGGAGCATGAGTCTTATAGCACTATAGCTGGAATGTTATCAGGGTCCGTAACCTTTGTAGTGTCCGGCACTTCTAATGGCTTCTTGAATGCTGGGAACCACTGGAGGAGAAGAGATGGATCATCCACTTAGTACTTCTGGCTGAATATTGCTGTGAATGCTTCAGCCTTTTGCACTGATGTGCTGGTGGATTTGCAGACAGGTTCCCACAACAAGAATCAATGTTCAACATTTTCAGCTTTGATAAGTTTCACACAGCCACCATACTGCTGATACTTAAACCTTAGCGTAACCTTAAATGGTTATATGTAAACCATGGAGCAATCAATACCAGTTAAAATGATGGGCACTTATCAGGTTTCCCCTACATGGGGCAATCCCCAACTAAGGACATGAAAGGTCCTTAGTTGGTAGGATTAGGGAAAACCCTAAGGCTTTCTATAGGTATATCAGGAATAAAAGAATGACTAGGGTAGGAATAGGTCCAGTCAAGGATAGTAGTGGAAGTTGCGTGTGGAGGCTGAAGAGATTTGGGAAGCACTAAATGAATATTTTTCAACAGCATTCATTCTAGAAAACGACAATGTTGGCGAGGAGATTACTGAGATACAGGCTACTAGACTAGGTGGGATTGAGGTTCACAAGAAAGAGGTATTAGAAATCCTGCAGAGTGTGAAAATAGATAAGTCCCCTGGGCCTAATGGCATTTATCCTAGGATTCTCTGGGAAGCAAGGGAGGAGATTGCAGAGCCATTGGCCTTGATTTTTATGTCCTCATTGTCTACAGGAGTAGTGCCAGAAGATTGGAGGCAAGCAAATGTGGTTCCCTTGTTCAAGAAGGGGAGGAGGGATAACCCTAGTAACTATAGGCCGGCGAGTCGCACTTCTGTTGTGGGCAAAGTCTTAGAGAGAATTGTAAGGGATAGGATTTATGAACATCTGGATAGGAATAATGTGATCAAGGATAGTCAGCAGGTCGTGCCTCACAAACCTTATTGAATTCTTTGAAAAGGTGACGAAGGAGGTTGATGAGGGGAAAGCGGCAGATGTGGTATATATGGATTTTAGTAAGGCGTTTGATAACGTTCCCCATGGTAGGCTACTGC
>NC_057712.1:108599966-108606969 GCF_004010195.1 Chiloscyllium plagiosum | reverse complement strand
GAGGTTTACCAGGATGTTGCTTGGTATGGTAGAAAGATCGTATGAGGAAAGGGTGAGGCACTTGGGGTTGTTTTCATTGGAGAAAAGAAGGTTTAGGGGTGACTTGATAGAGGTGTATAAGATGATTAGGGGTTTAGATAGGGTCGACAGTGAGAATCTTTTTCCATGTATGGAGTCAGCTATTACAAGGGGGCATAGCTTTAAATTAAGGGGGGATAGGTATAGGACAGATGTTAGGGGTAGGTTCTTTACTCAGCGAGTCGTAAGTTCATGGAATGCCCTGCCAGTAGCAGTGGTGGACTGTCCCTCATGGGCGTTTAAGCGGGCATTGGATAGGCATATGGAGGATAGTGGGCTAGTGTAGGTTAGGTGGGCTTGGATCGGCGCAACACCGAGGGCCGAAGGGCCTGCACTGCGCTGTATTCTTCTATGTTCTATGTTCTATCCAATGTCAAAATCACGGAGATGTTGCTTTGTCTCTTTCATTATCTGCTGACTTCTTAGCAAGTCCATCCACTAAGCACTGGCATCGTGTTGACCAGATTTATTATTTATCCTTGAATGGCTAAAGACCTTGATTACATTTAAAAAGCTGCTGATAAATGCAAAACACTTGGAACAGAGCCAGTAAATGTACTCAAATAATTTACATAACTAGAGTCCTGAGGAATACATTGATTAATCTAACCCCAGCACTGTTTTATCATTCTCTATTTGAGTCCGTTCTGATAAAAGGGTATTGCTGTTTCACATTTATGAAGAAACTTTCCTGAAGGTTCTCTCAATGATTCTAAAATTAGCCCTCTCTCTGTAATATTTCTTGCCTACAAACATTCTTTTCCCTAGGGGCTGGTACTCATCAGCTTCTTTTAAACTTCAACATTGACTCTGTTATCAGAATACTAAAATAACTGGAAGGCTCCTGAGCATTGCTAAGAGATGTGTTGTCAAATGAATTAACTCTTTCGATTTTTCTCTCAATGAGCATGTAACTTTTATGTTCTAAATTGGTCTTCATTTTGCATTTTAATTTTTTTTTTAGTTTGCTTGCAGTTAACAGAATAAAATGCTGGTTAAAATGATGACAGCAAGTGAATATACATTATATGCAAATTGCTGACCAGTTTCCTTTCCTGATCTCATTTTAGCTGATACTGTTTTCTTCCCTATAATTCTCCTGTTGTTATCCCATCCCTCAATACTACCATTGACTCTTCTGACCTGTAAACTGTTATCCATCACCAACCTCTGTCTTCTCAAGTCCTAGAATGTGTAATCATCACCCAAGTTCATGCTCATCTTTCCTCGAACTCCCTGTTTGAATCCTTCTAGTCAGATTTCTGCTCCTTCCACAGGACTGAAATGGCCATCATCAGGTTACAAATTATATCTGCCATAAACTATTCTTCATCCTTTCAGCAGCCTTTGACATGATTGATTACACCATTCTCCTCCCCCATCACTCATCCATTATTCAACTTGAAACACCATTCAGCAAAGGTATGGCTGATTGTCAGCTCAAATGCACCTTCCCAAAATGTCCACATCGCCCTTAACACCCAAAAGCCATTTGCCCATTAAATGTACTTAATGACTGAACATCCTCAAACCCGGGGTAGAGCATTCAAGGATTTTCGCCATTTGAGTGAATAGAGTTTTCCTCATCACATTCTTAAAAACAAATTACCTATTAATGTGCAACTGTAGCCTTCTAATTATAGATTCCCCAGCCAGAGGAAACCGCATCAACTCAAATCTTGTACAAATGTTATAATTCAATAAGATCACCTCCCATTCTTGTAAACTACAGGGTAAACAGGCCTCGTCTACTCAGTTTTTCCTCATAGGCAATCACCTCATCCTCGCCACCATTTGTTTTGACTTTTATGCGCAAAATAAGCTATGCAAATTACTCTGGGAATGGTCTAACCAAAACCCTCTATAATTATAGCAAATTGATATGTATGCACATTCCTGGGCACACTGGTTCATTGTTGATATGTGGCTTTCATAGTTCCCAATGTTCAGCCAAGTGATTCACAAAGATAAAAGACTGGAAATTTTATGGAAGAATGTTGGCCACTTATGTTTGAAGTTAATGATCTGATTTAACATTTTAATGATCAGAATACAAAATACAGTCTGATAATAGTATTATAATTTTTCTATGTAGCTCTTCTTTTCTAGTAGAGATGGGACACAAATACCAATGTTTATTGTTCATAAAAAAGGAATCAAACTTGATAACACTCATCCTGCTTTTCTGTATGGATATGGAGGCTTCAATATATCTCTCACACCAAGCTACAGGTATGTAGAAGACTTTGACTTTTTTTTAAACAAACTGGCAGGTCACCCGTGACATTCAGTAGGAGTCAGCAAATACATTGCCTTGTGATTGGGTGAGATGGGTGTATTTTCTTTAATATTGCATTCTGCAGAATGAGTAGCAAAGTTTGATAGGACTTTGAAGGGGGAGTTTGTACTTGTAATTCTGTTTAAAAAAAAATAAGGCCTTCATGTGAAACTTTTTAAAGGATAAATCATTTTTTGAATAATTCCTGTTATCATGGGTTTTGTTGTTTTAAAGAAAACATTTTTCATTTATGTTCAGTTCCTGAGGAAAATATGGTTAAAAAATCTTTGCCAATTACAAGTATTGGGCATTTTTCTCTTTTGATTAATTCTAAGTAAACCTGACTGATGTTCCAAAACTGATTGTTTTCAGCTGCTGTATTGTCTCATGAATATTTTTCACACCGCTAATTTGTTTTAATCTTTCTCTATCTCTTCATTTTGATTTACTGCAATTTTGCTTTTTGTTGCAGGAACTAACATGAGCTATTTACAGTGAATCAAAATTTGCATACAGCTAATGTACTCATTCAACAAACTTTTATTATGTTAGAGTGAAAAATATTAATTGCTGTGCTATTATTAAAGGAATTAAATTTAACAGTGAATGTAAAGAAAGACTTGCAGAGGGGTCCAGCACTAGGGAGCACAACCTTAAAATTAGAGCTTAACACTTTAGGGTGTATCATTAAGAAGGGGTAGTAGTAAACGTTCTTCCAAAATGTTTTGCAAGATATGTGAATTTAAACATTCAAAACTGCAATAATTTTTTTGTGAAATTAAGCATCTTGGCATATCAACCAAGATGGGCAAAAGACGTTGATAAACAAAGAAGTTCGACCAAGAACTGTGAAGATCTGAAACAAACAAAAACAGAAATTCAGATCTGGCAAGGCAAAATTAAACATTGAAGTAAAATCCTGTCCTGTTCCAATTCTGTTCAGCCCAACATGGTAGGCTGTCTGATAGACTACATAATTTAATTGGAATCCATTACCTTTCCCAACGTCCATTAACATTTGCCTTTTCAAATTTTTGTTTTGAATTCCTCCAACTTACTTCATCGCATGCTGCCAACATATACTTCTATTCCTTTTACCTTCAACCACTTCGTTTAAATGTAGCTGTGCTGTTCACCTTAACTAAAATCGTATATTTATTGTCCCTTCTTTTTAAATCGATCTGTTGAGACATGTTATGACACATCTCTGGAGCAGATGGAACTTGGAACTTGAAACTAGGCCTTCTGGCCAAGAGATAGGGACACTACCACTGTGCCACAAGAGTCCTCTTTATTTTATCTTTATCTTTGGTCTCCTACTAGTGGAAATATTTATTCTACATCTATTTATCCCCTTAATTATAAGAACTTATTTCAGGTCATTTCTCAGCTTTCTCTTTTCTAGAGGTAAGTAAGGCTGCCATATTTTACTGTCATGATGATTTTTCCCTATAGTACCCCACCCTTTCAAACAAAAGTAATTATACATAAAGCTTCAATTACTTGTAGGTATTTTGGAAGCATCTCGTCAACTCTCCGTTTCTAATGTATAAGTTGTGGGGAATAAACGGAAGCTTATTCCTAATTAGGTATGAACTGGTACACCAGTTATTGTAGTTTGGAAAGTACATTTTGAGGTCGGTGATTGAGCTTCAACTAAGGATTTAAATTATTGTCAAGTAATTAAAAAAAACTAAGCATGTGTAAATATTTTGTGTATCTATCTCATCAGATGATACTTTATATCAGTAATGAGCTGTGAGTGTACAAGTCCATCTAATGATACCGATATTTGAACAACTGTTTCTTAATTGCAAAATTCAAATTTCTCCTGGCTGTAGTCTCCTGAGCCTGATGCTATTCACCTTTGATCTTGTTTGTAATGCATTTTGTGGCTCATGTAAGAACCTTGTTGCAATTTAATGTCAATGTATTTTAATTGACTTTGGGTGCACTGATTTTACTAGACAAGTTGATGAGGGTCGAGCGGTGAATATTGTGTATATCGACTCCAGTAAAGCATTTGATAAGGTTCCCCATGGTAGGCTCGTTCAGAAGGTCAGGAGGAATGGGATACAGGGAAATTTAGCTGTCTGGATACAGAACTGGCTGGTCGACAGAAGACAGCGAGTGGTAGTGGAAGGAAAATATTCTGCATGGAAGTCAGTGGTGAGTGGTGTTCCACAGGGCTCTGATCTTGGGCCTCTACTCTTTGTAATTTTTATTAATGACTTGGATGAGGAGATTGAAGGATGGGTCAGCAGATCCCTTAAAATGGCCACCCAGGTGGACAGGGTTGTTAAGAAAGCATATGGTGTTTTGGCTTTCATTAACAGGGGGATTGAGAATAAGAGCCGTGAGATCTTGTTGCAGCTCAATAAAACTTTGGTTAGACTGCACTTGGAATACTGTGTCCAGTTCTGGTTGCCCTATTATAGGAAAGATGTGGATGCTTTGGAGAGGGTTCAGAGAAGGTTTACCAGGATGCTGCCTGGACTGGAGGGCTTATCTTATGAGGAGAGGTTGACTGAGCTCAGACTTTTTTCATTGGAAAAAATAAGGAAGAGAGGGGACTTAATTGAGGTGTACAAGATAATGAGAGGAATAGATAGAGTTGATAGTCAGAAACTTTTTCCCAGGGCAGAAATTGTTAGCACGAGGGGTCATAGTTTTAAGCTGTTTGGCGGAAAGTATAGAGGGGATGTCAGAGGCGGGTTCTTTACGCAGGGAGTTGAGAGCATGGAATGCGTTGCCAGCAGCAGTTGTGGAAGCGAAGTCATTGGGAATATTTAAGAGACTGATGGACATGCATATGGTCACAGAAATTTGAGAGTTCATACATTAGGTTTACCTCACATGAGGATCAATGATCGGCACAACATCGTGGGCTGAAGGGCCTGTTCTGTGCTGTACTGTTCCATGTTCTATGATTGTAAAAAGAAATAAAGTAAGATATTACCATTTCCTGATTTTTGGCAGGAATAACTATCTGTAGTATTACATGCAGTGCTATATTCAAAGCCAACAGGGTACCAGTTCAAGCACCACAAGCCAGGAATTGCCCTCTGCAGTTGCATAATAGGAGAGGTAGCACTCTGGTTTGCTAACAGGATCTTGTGGTCGGGATGGTGAAGAGAAGGGCTGCTGTCTTTCCTCAGGACAGCAAGAGGAGACCTGGTGTTAAGTAGCCACCTGGGTTAGTTTCATTTCTTCAGTACAAAGTAACAAGCAGCATTTCTACAAGAAAGGTAATGACGTTGTGTGCAATGCAAGGCTAAGAATCGCCATCTCTCACCTCTTACCAAGACTTATGGTCTACCAGCATTCACTGTAGCGTCTAGCATTACCTTCATTCACTTTCACTCACCAAGTACCACAAAAGACTGACCCTGCCCTGGATGTTGTGGAAATGTGGAACTTTTTCAAGGAACAGATACGACGTGTCCTTGATATGTATGTACCGGTCAGGCAGGAAAGAAATGGTCGTGTGAGGGAACCTTGGTTGACGAGGGAGGTTGAATGTCTTGTAAAGAGGAAGAAGGAGGCTTACATAAGGTTGAGGAAACAAGGTCCAGACAGAGCAGTGGAGGGATACAGGATAGCCAGAAGGAACCTGAAGAAAGGGATTAGGAGAGCCAAGAGAGGGCATGAAAAATCTCTGGCGGATAGGATCAAGGATAACCCAAAGGCATTTTATGCGTATGTGAGAAACATGAGAATGACGAGAACGAGGGTAGGTCCAATCAAGGACAGTAGTGGGAGACTGTGCATTGAGTCGGAAGAGATAGGAGAGGTCTTGAACAAGTACTTCTCTTCAGTATTTACGAACGAGAGGGACCGTATTGTAGAAGAGGAGAGTGTGAAATGGACTGGCAAGCTAGAAGAGATACCTGTTAGGAAGGAAGATGTGCTGGACATTTTGAACAACTTGAGGATAGACAAGTCCCCCAGGCCTGATGGGATATATCCTAGGATTATGTGGGAAGCAAGAGAGGAAAGTGCAGTACCGTTGGCAATGATCTTCTCGTCTTCACTGGCAACGGGGGTGGTACCAGGGGACTGGAGAGTAGCGAATGTTGTGCCCCTGTTCAAAAAAGGGAATAGGGATAACCCCGGGAATTACAGGCCTGTTAGTCTTACTTCTGTGGTAGGCAAAGTAATGGAAAGGGTACTGAGGGATAGGATTTATGAGTATCTGGAAAGACACTGCTTGATTAGGGACAGCCAGCACGGATTTGCGAAGGGTAGCGCTTGCCTTACAAGTCTTATTGAATTCTTCGAGGAGGGGACCAAGCATGTGGATGAGGGAAGAGCAGTGGATGTAGTGTACATGGATTTCAGTAAGGCATTTGATAAGGTTCCCCATGGTAGGCCTATGCGGAAAGTCAGGAGGCATGGGATAGAGGGAAATTTGGCCAATTGGATAGAAAACTGGCTAACCGGTCGAAGGCAGAGAGTGGTGGTAGATGGTAAATATTCAGCCTGGAGCCCAGTTACAAGTCGAGTTCCGCAGGGATCAGTTCTGGGTCCTCCGCTGTTTGTAATTTTTATTAATGACTTACATGAGGGAGTCGAAGGGTGGGTCAGTAAATTTGCAGATGATACGAAAGTCGGAGGAGTTGTTGACAGTGAGGAAGGATGTGGCAG
>NC_057712.1:108591971-108599639 GCF_004010195.1 Chiloscyllium plagiosum | reverse complement strand
TGTGGGAGTGGTAGAGTCAGAATCTTTGGTGACCTTTAAGCGGCAATTGGATAGGTACATGGATGGGTGCTTAAGCTAGGACAAATGTTCGGCACAACATCGTGGGCCGAAGGGCCTGTTCTGTGCTGTATTGTTCTATGTTCTATATGCCCTCTGTGCTTTCTAGTCACTCACTCCGGGCACTTCTTCACTTGTCTGGGTATGCAAGTCAGTATGTGGATGCATTGATGTCCAGTTCTGGAAGCTACTGCCATGCTTAGACCTCCAGATGTCCATGTGGCTAGCAAGAAAAATTAGACAAAACATAGCTAATGGGGGAACCCAATAATCTCAAAGGCTGTAATTTCATGGTTGCTACCAGTGTCATGTGCTAGTGACAGGATATACCGTGTGAACACATGGCAGGAGAAATGGTGTAGGCGGAGGAATTCAGATTCCTGGGACATTGGGACCATATAGGGGGAAGATGGGACCAAGCAGGACAAGTTGCATCTCGGCAGGACCAGGACCAATGTCTTTGTTTATTTGATAGTGCTGTTGGAGCCAGTTTAAATAGAAAGACTTGGGGCTGAAAACCTGAACAGGGAGATAGAGGAGGTTGAGGCAAGAGTATAAACAAAAGACACAAATGTAGGAAGCAAAAGTGAAAGGCAGAATAAAACGGAGGAGAAACAATGAGTCCACAGTGCAAATTAAAGGTAAGATAACTAATAGAGTTAAAAAGGCAAGTCTAAAGGCATTGTGTTTTAACACAAGAGTGTTTGCAATAAAACAAGATGAATTAACACTGCAAGTAAATATAAACAATTATAATATAGTTGCAGCAACAGAGATGTGGCTTCAGGGTTACCAAGAATGAGAACTAACTGTTTAAAAAGGGCAGACAGAAAAGGAAAGGTAGTAGTAGCATTGTTAGTAAAGGAGTATTCCTCCAAGAAGGGAGGCAGAATGTTGGGTCAAACTCATGATGTGGGATTTGTATGAAAGTGGATAAGAAACACCAAGGGGCAGAAAAGGGGTGTGGTCTTTCAGCTCCCAAACAGTAGTGGAGATGTAAGGGAAGGCACTAAACAGGATATCTGAGATATATGATGTAAAGGTGCAACTGTAATCATGGATGACTTTTATTTACATATAGATTGGACAAACCAAACTAACAATGCTATTATGAATTTCCTGGAGGTGTACGTGATGGTTTTTGTCCAGTATGTTGAGGAACTAACTGGAGAATAGGAAATTCTAGGTATTTTTAACCATCCTGACCAAATGTTATGAAACACCTCTGGAGGAGGTGGGGACTTGAACCCAGGCCTTCTGGCTTGCAGGTAGGACACAACTACTGTCCCCAAGAGCCATAATAATAAGAGCTATTCTAGGCTGGTACTGTGTAATGAGAGAGGATTAATTAACAACCTTGTGCAGGATCCCTTTTGGGAAGAGCAACCATAATATGACAGAATTCTTCATAAAGATGGTGATTGAAGTTTTTGAATCTGAAATTAGGGCCTTTAATTTAAATAAAGGAAACTGAGGCTATGTGGCACAAATTGACAAAAATGGATTGGGCAACTTTAAAAAGGGGTTGATGGTGGACAGGCAATAGTTCATATTTAAAGATGATGTGCATAAATTATAATAGTTATTTATTCCTATTAGCCATAAATACAAGGGAAATGTGGCTCAACCATGAGTTAAGATTAGTATTAGATCCAAAGAGGAGACATAGAAAATTGTCAGAACAAGCAGCAAACCTGAGGACTGGGAGCATAATAGAATTCAGCAAGGGAGGACAAAAATATTGATTGCGGTGGAAAATAGAGTATGAATAAGATCGCAGGAAACATAGAAAGTCATTGTAAAAGTTTCTAAAAACATGTGAAGAGAAAAAGACCACTAAAGACAAATAAGAATTGAAAGAACAGCGAATGCCATAAATCAGAAACAAAAACAGAAGTTGCTGGAAAAGCTCAGCAGATCTGGCATCATCTGAGAAGAGAAATTAGAGTTAAAGTTTTTAGGTCTGGTGTTCTGAGGAAGGGTCAGCAGACCCGCAACATGAACTCTGATTGAAGACAAATGTTTGTCTCTTTCAGTCAAAAGGAGAAAGTGAGGACTGCAGATGCTGGAGATCAGAGCTGAAAAATGTGTTGCTGGAAAAGCACAACAGGTCAGGCAGCATCCAAGGAGCAGGAGAATCGACGTTTCAGGCATAAGCCCTTCTGACGTCGATTCTCCTGCTCCTTGGATGCTGTCTGACCTGCTGCACTTTTTCAGCAACACATTTTTCAGCTCTTTCAGTCAGAAGCCAAGGAAATTATAATGGGTAATAAAAAAAAGAGTTGAACACATGCTTTAGTTCTGTCTACCGCAAAAGTGGGCATATATCACCAGGGCCTGATAATTTCCATACCAGAGTACTAAAAGAAGTGGCCATGGAAATATTAGAGGCAATGGTGGACACCTTCCAAAATTCTATTGTTTTTGGAGCAGTTGCTACACATTGGAGGGTGGCAAATTTATTCCTGCTATTTCTAAAGGGAGGGAGAGAAAGATTTACAGACAAGATAATCTGACACGAGGAGTAGGGAAAATGCGCAAGTTTATTGTAGAAGATTTGATAACAATACATTAAAAAGAGTACAGGATTGAATAAAGCCAGCGTGGGTTTATGAAAGGCAAATCATGCTAAACAAATTGATTGGAAATTTTTGAGGATGGAGCAAGGAGATCTAGTGGAGAACCAATGGATGTAGTGTATTTGGATTTTCAGAAGGCACCTCAAGAATTTAGTGGGCCAAATTAAGGCACTAGTATATTGACCTCGATTGAGAATTTGCTTGACAGACAGGAAACAGTAGGAATAAATGGGTCTTTTTTCCAAGTTCTTCCAAGTGGCAAGCAGTAACTAGTAGGATACTGCAAGAGTCCGTGCTTGAGCTCCTGCTGTTCCAGATGTATACATGATCTGGATGAGGGATCAAATGCAACATTTCCAAGTTTGCGAATGACAGAAAATTGGGTGAGGTTGTGAGGAGAGTACAAGGAAGCTTCAAGATAATTTAGACAGTTTGCATGAGTGGGCACACACATGACAGATACAGTACAGCGCAGCTTAAGTTTGGTGCGAGGAACAAAAAGGAGAAGTATTGTTTACGTTGTGATATCTTGGGAAGTGTGGATGTAGAAAGGGATCTGGATGTCCTTGTCCACTATAATGCACACTCAAATCTCCTTACTGAAGAAAGGATATACTTGCCAAAAAGGGAGTGCAACAGATGTTTACTAGGCTGATACCAGGGTTGGCAGGACTTCCTTTGATGAGAAATTCTTTTGACTGGAATTTTCTTTGCTAGAGTTTAGAAATATGAGAGGAGATCTGATTGAAACATAAAATTCTAATAGGGCTGAATAGACTAGATTCAGGGAGGGTGTTTTCCCTGGTTGCGAAAAAGGTAAAAACTTTTTTAGATTTTGAAGACATCAAGAGGTGGGTGGAGGAAATGAGAATATTGGCATTGAGACAGAGGATCAATCAGGATAATAGTGAAGAGAGCAACATGTTTAAAGGCTGAATAGCATACTCCTGCTTTCTATATTTCTGTGTTAACAATGAAATGTTTACACACACACAAATAGACCCCTTGCCGCTTACTAGTGAGATTCTAATCTAGCTGTTAAAATCTCATTTTCAAAATCACACGTTTTTATCAGAATGGCAAGTAACTAATTATTTTCATTCCAATCATATTTTCCCAACTGTCACCATTGCCTAAGTTGTTCAGGGCCTAAAATTCTATCCAATATGCTTAAATAAAAAAACAATTAATTGGGGTAGCATAGTGTGTTCATTTCCTACGTTGTTATATAAAGACAAATATAGATTAAACTGTGTGTTTAGCTGTAATAACTCTATACTTGGTGTAAAATAACAACGATTTTACTTCATCCTAACAATTTTGTCAAAAAGATTAAGTATACAAAAAAGTCACAAATCCAGTTACAATTACAAAGGGATATTATTGTTACCCTCTAGGTTATGCTATTTGTAACTAAAGAATAGGCATTATAGGTACACCTTTAAAATTGACATATTTAACTCCTTATGTAAGGAATTAATACTGCTGTACCTGTGTGAATATCTAAAGCAAGACCCTAGACTTTCAATATCTTATTTTGAATTACTTTAAAAATCCTGAATTCTTTTTCAGTCTTTGGTTGATATGCCCGGCTACTTATTACCAGAAGGAAATAGAAACACTCAGTTTTTCACAACCTCAGGCTACTTAGTTTAAATTATTCCCCATTTATTTAATGTTTGATGCACTATGTAGAAGATTTTAAATTTTGATCAGGGTTTTGCAGCCAAAAAAGTCACATTTCTGCAAGAATTACAAGGACTTATAGATGTAGGTTTGCTCGCTGAGCTGGAAGGTTAATTTCCAGACATTTCGTCACCCTACAAGGTAACATCTTCAGTGGGCATCCGGGCAAAGCACTGCTGATGATTCCTGCTTTCTATTTATATGTTTGGGTTTCTTTAGGTTGATGATGTCATTTCCTGTGGCAATATCATTTCCTGTTCTTTTTCTCGGGGGTGGTAGATGGAGTCTAACTCGATATGTTTATTGCTTATTGGGATTATATTATAGAACCCCTAATAGTCAGAGGGAAATTGAGAAATAAACTTGCAAGGAGATCTCAGCTATCTGTAAGAATAATAGGTCGGTTATGGTAGGAATTTTAACTTTCCAAACATAGAGTGGGACTGTCATAGTGTTAAGGGTTCAGATGGAGAGGAATTTGTTAGGTGTTTACAAGACAATTTTCTGATTCAGTATGTGGATGTACCTACTGGAGAAGGTGCAAAATTTGACCTATTCTTGGGAAATAAGGCAGGGCAGGTGACTGAGGTGTCAGTGGGGGAGTACTTTGGGGCCAGCGACCTTAATTCCATTAGATTTAAAATACTGATGGAAAAGGATAGACCAGATCTAAAAGTTGAAGTTCTAAATTGGAGAAAGGCCAATGTTGACGGTATTAGGCAAGAACTTTCGAAAGCTGATTAGGGGCAGATGTACGCAGGTAAAGGGACAGCTGGAAAATGGGAAGCTTTCAGGAATGAGATAACGAGAATCCAGAGAAAGTATATTCCTGTTCGGGTGAAAGAAAAGGCTGGTAGGTATAGGGAATGCTGGATGACTAAAGAAATTGAGGGTTTGGTTAAGAAAAAGAAGGAAGCTTATGTAAAGTATAGACAGGAAAGATAGAGGGAATCCTTAGAAGAGTATAAAGGCAGTAGGAGTATACTTAAGAGGGAAATCAGGAGGGCAAAAAAGGGGACATGAGATAGCTTTAGCAAATAGAATTAAGGAGAATCCAAAGGGTTTTTACAAATACATTATGGATAAAAGGGTAACTAGGGAGAGAATAGGTTTAGGGTGAGAGGGGAAAGATATAAAAGAGACCTAAGGGGCAACTTCACGCAGAGGGTAGTATATGTATGGAATGAGCTGCCAGAGGATGTGGTTGAGGCTGTTATAATTGCAACATTTAAGAGGCATTTGGATGGGTGCATGAATAGGAAGGGTTTGGAGGGATATGGGCCGGGTACTGGCAGGTGGAACTAGATTGGATTGGGATATCTGGTCGGCATTGACGGTTTGGACCAAAGGGTCTGTTTCCATGCTGTACATCTCTATGACTCTAAGGTGGCCTTCGTGTGGAGCCGCAGTAAATGGGGTAGATACCCATCCAAATGCCTATTAAATGTTGCAATTGTACCAGCCTCCACCACTTCCTCTGGCAGGTCATTCCATACACGAATCATCCTCTGCGAGAAAAGGTTGCCTCTTAGGTCTCTCTTATATCTTTCCCCTCTCATTCTAAACGCAGGCCATCTAGTACTGAACTCCCCCACTCCAGGGAAAAGATGTGTCCATTTCTCCTATCATGGCCCTCATGATTTTATAAATCTCAATAATGTTACCCCTCAGCCTCTGACACTCCAAGGAAAACAGCCCTAGCCTATTCAACCTCTCCCTATAGCACAAATCCTCCAACCCTGGCAACATCCTTGTAAATCTTTTCTGAACCCTTTCAAGTTTCACAACATCCTTCTGATATGAAGGAGACCAGAATTGCATACAATATTCCAAAAGTGGCCTAACCAATGCCCTGTATAGCTGCAACATGACCTTCCAACCCCTGTACTCAATACTCTAACTAATAAAGGAAAGCATACCAAATGCCTTTTTCACTATCCTTCCTACCTGCGACTTTACTTTCAAGAAGCTATGAACCTGCACTCCAAGGTCTCTTTGTTCAGCAACACTCCCAAGGACCTTACCATTAAGTGTATAAGCCCTGCTAAGATTTGATTTCCCAAAATGCAGCACCTGGCATTTATCTATATTCCATTCCTCTCTTGTCAGTCTTGATAAAATGTAGTCTTGATAACTGTAGATGTCAGAGTTATTCATCTTATACATTATCATTAACATTGTATAAAGAATATTACACAGATTTCCGTGGGGAAGGTTATGCTGGACTGTAGAATTTTCTTTCTTAAATACCAGCAGCAGCATATTCCCAAATTAAGGGAAGCTGCTGTTTTAGTGTGTTGGTGGGTTTGTGGGCTACCATGATGGCAAGGGGTCTGACAGTCATTTCTGAGATGTATTTGATGTAGGGGAGAGTGGCTAGGGTTTCTGGACATGTTTTGTCTGCTTGTTTGTGTTTGTTGCTGAGAAATTGGCAGACTGTGTTCATTGGCTACCCATTCTTTTTGAATACTTGGTATAGGTGATTTTCCTCTGCTCTGCGTAGTCCCTCAGTGCTGCAGTGTGTGTTGGCTCATTGAAATAATGTTCTGAAGCAGCTTCGTTTGTGAATGTTGGGATGATTGCTTCTGTATTTTAATATTTGGTCCATATGTGTTGTTTTCCTGTAGATGCTGGTTTGAATCGTCTGTGACACTAGGAATGGCAGTTTGTTGTTGTTTTCCTCCTCTTTGGTGAATTTTATGACAGTAAGGGTATTATTGATGGTCTTGAAGGTTTCCCCTAATTTGTTTCGTTTAGTGATGACAAACGTGTCATCCACCTAGCGGACCCAAAATTTGGGTTGGATGGTTGGCAGAGCTGATTGTTCTGGTCTCTGCATTACTGTCTCTGCTAAGAACCCTGATATCGGAGATCCCATGGGTGTTCCGTTGGTTTGTCTGTAGATTTTGTTGTTGAAGGTAAAGTGTTTGATAAGGCATAGGTCCACTAGTTTGAAGATATTGTCCTTTATGATGAAGTTAGTGGTGTTTGGTGTATGTGTCTTTGTGTCTTCTAATAGAGAGACGCACAAGAATTCCCAGAAGCATGGCATTCCAACCGGAACTCTTTGAACAAACACATCGAGTTAGACCCCATCCACCACCCCCTGAGAAAAAGAACAGGAAATGACATCGCCACAGGAAATGACATCAACCCAAAGAAGGGAGAACTAGCCATTTGGATACAGAACTGGCTCAACGGTAGAAGACAGAGGGTGGTGGTGGAGGGTTGCTTTTCAGACTGCAGGCCTGTGACCAGTGGAGTGCCACAAGGATCGGTGCTGGGTCCTCTACTTTTTGTCATTTACATAAATGATTTGGATGCGAGCATAAGAGGTACAGTTAGT
>NC_057712.1:108580619-108591810 GCF_004010195.1 Chiloscyllium plagiosum | reverse complement strand
GGTTGGAGGATTTGTGCTATAAGGAGAGGCTGAACAGGCTGGGGCTGTTTTCCCAGGAGTGTCAGAGGCTGAGGGGTGACCTTATAGAGGTTTACAAAATTATGAGGGGCATGGATAGGATAAATAGGCAAAGTCTTTTCCCTGGGATCAGGGAGTCCAGAATTAGAGAGCATAGGTTTAGGGTGAGAGGGGAAAGATCTTAAAGAGACCTAAGGGGCAACTTTTTCACACAGAGGGTAGTACGTGTATGGAATGAGCTGCCAGAGGATGTTGTGGAGGCTGGTACAATTGCAACATTTAAGAGGAATTTGGATGGGTGCATGAATAGGAAGGGTTTGGAGGGATATGTGCCGGGTGCTGGCAGTTGGGACTAGATTGAGTTGGGATATCTGGTCGGCGTGGACAAGTTGGACCGAAGAGTCTGTTTCCATGCTGTACGTCTCTATGGCTCTAAACCCAAACATATAAATAAAAAGCAAGAATCATCAGCAGTGCTTCACCTGGATGCCCACTGAATATGTTACCTAGTAGGGTGGCGAAACGTCTGGAAATGAATCTTCCAGCTCAGCGAGCAAACCTACATCCAGAACCTCAACCTGAGCAACAAAGCTTCTCAAAACTCGCTAAAAGGACTTATACTTATATCAAGGCATTGAATAATTTACTGTGTTTATTATATTACGGGTGCTTCTTTGAATTGGAAATGTAGCTAGCCTATCATGATCTCATTCAATTTGCAAATATAAAAAAAGAAGGCAGCCTTTGATATATTCCTGTCATGACTCTGTCACAAGAAACAGTCTTAATTTCTGCATTTCTACCGTCTCAAATTCACAATGTGGAATAAATGTGAAATAAAACTATGATGTCAGAAATTTAGCATCCTGATTTGCTTTAAAGAATTTTATAAATGAACGTAATTGTTCACATTACGCAGAAGCAAATGGTAGATCCTAAGAGACTCATTTCAATCAGACAAACAGTAGCATTTAGTTTGTGCTTCATGGACTAGATAAGAAACATAACTCAACACTTATTCAGTATTTTTCCCAAAAATATAATGATTTCAGCAATGGCTTTGTTTTGATCAGATACTGTACAAGTCATTCTATTGGAAAAAGATGTTAAACATTGCTTCTGAATATCGTTAGCTGATTTCATGAACAGGCTGTAGTTTTTGATCGCTTTTTTATTGTTCTATTTAAAATTTATTTTTCAAATGCATGATTGAATCAAGAAATATTACATTTTGCATCTAACACCACAGAGATTAAGCAAAATTGCTAACCTGTGCTGAATGATAAATTGCTGTTGCAAGGGGTTGAAGAGAGAGGTTAGAATTTGTCCTTGAGAATTTTGATTGGTTGATTTCCAGACATTAAGTTGCAAGTGGCAATGTCACCATTAACTTGTAAAAAGGAAAACCCTAGAGAGCAACCACTTTTTTATAACTCAGCCTTGTGACGAAGCGCACTATCAAGAAATTAGCATACTATACTAAATAAAGTAATAAAAACGATGCAATAAAGATATTCTTCAATTGTAAATTTGTGAATAATGTTTTCAGTCTAATATCTAATGAGTATAATTAGTCATGCTTGTTTACAAATCACAGTAAATCGTCTGAAAGGGTAGAATGACCTTGATTGTAACTTGAGGTGATCTGAAAGACAATTAAGTTGAGTTGTACAGTATCTTAATTAAGTCAAGATATAGAGCTTTAATTCTAAATGTAATTTTAAAGTGTTATAAGAAATTGATCAATTAAAGGTATGGAGCATACAAATGAAAAGCAGAAGTAGACCACTCTCCCTTCAAACCTTGTCTATTATTCAGTAATATCATGACACATCTAATTGCACTATATTACCACCTACCCCTGGCAACCTTTCATCCACTTGCATACTATGTTTCAATCCACTTCTGCCTTAAAGATAATCAAAGACTCTGCTTTCCCTATCTTTTCAGGAAGCGAGATCCAAAGACTCAACTGTCTCTAAGAAGGGGAAAAGAAATGCTTATCTCTGTCTTAAACAAGTGACCCCTTATTTTTAAATAGTGATCCACTGTTTTAAATTTTCCCACATGAAGAAATATCCTTTCTGCACATATCATGTCAAGGTTCCTCAGGATGTTTATATGTTCAATCAAGTCAACACACTTATTCTTGTAACCTCTAACAAATACAACCTGAGCCTGGTCAGTCTTTACTCACAAGGCATTCCATCAATTCCAGGCATTAGTCTAGCAACATTTTTCTGAGATTTACTTATGTATTTGTTTCCTTCCTTAAATAAGGAGACTAATACTATACATAGTACTGCAGATGTAATCTCACCAATACCTTGTATAACTGACACATAAACTCCCTACTTTTGTATTCAATCTCCCTTGCAATAAGTGATGAGATTCCGTTAGGTTATCTGATTACTGCATCTGCCTACTAATCATATGATATACATTCATTAGGTTATACTGAATCCTATGTATCTCATAGCTTTATGATCTCTCACCATTTAGATAAAGATTTTTTATTCTTCATGGCAAAAGAGACCATTTCACATTTTCACATATTCGACTCTATATGCCAGAATGTTGCCCATTCACCTAACCTATCTATATCTTTTTGTAGCCTTCTTATGTTTTCTTCACCACATACTTTATTAACTATCTTAATGGCACACCGCTCATTCTCTTTGCCAACCAGAAAATGACCCATTTATGACTATTGTCTGTTTCCTGTTAGCTAGCCAACCTATCTATTCCAATACATTCCCTCTAGAACATGCGCTCTTATTTTCCACAGTAACATCAAAAGTTTTCTGGAAATCCAAGTTCAGTACACCACAGGTTTGTATTTATGCACAGCACATTACTTCCTCAAAGAACTCCAATAAGTGAGTTAAATATGACTTTTCTTTCAAAAAGGCTTCCTAATTATCTTGATTTTTTTCCGTAGTGATCTGCTACAATGTCTTTAACGACTTCTAACATTTTTACTCTAACAGATGTTAAGCTAATTTACATGTAATATCCTGCTTTATGCAGTTTTTTTGAATAAAGAAATTACATTTGTGGTTTTCCATTCAGTGAAACTTTCCCAAATCATTGGATTTTTGAGAAATGAAAACCAACACACCAGCTTCCCCACTAGCGATTTCTTTTAACACCCTTTCAAGGTGTCCATTAGGATCCAGAAACTTATTAACCTCCAGCTCCAACGATTTGCTCAGTACCACTTCCTTGGCATTTCTAATTTACTTCACTTCCTCCTTCAATTCCATTTTCTGACTGACAGCTACTTCTGGGATATTACTTGTCTCCTCTAATGAAGACTGATACAAAATATCTGTTCAATTAATCTGAAATCTCTTTTTTTTGTTATTCTTCCATCTGACTTTCGAAAGGACCAATATCATTGCCATCTCATTTCTTTTTTAAACATCTCCAGGAACTCCTCCCTATTTCGTATGTTTCTAGCCAGTTTTCTCTCAGACTCTAATTTATAACTGATTGAATCTTTGCGTCATTCTTTGCAGTTTTATATATTATATTCAAGCTTCTAGCATCTTGTGCAAATTTCTGCAATTATATGCTTTTTCTACAGGTTTGATATGATCTTTAACATTAGTAATTAACTATGGATGGTGTTCCTTCCCTTGAAATTCTCCTTTCATGTTGGAATGTATCGATTTTGTGTATTCTGAAGTGTCCCCTTAAGTATCTTCCACTGCATCTCTTTGGCCTATTCCTTAACCTAATTTACTAGTTCAATTTGGCTAGTTCTGTTTTCGTGCTGTCAGCTTCCCATATTTAATTTTAAAATACTTGCCTCAGACCCACTCCCCTCACCATCAAATGGAATATAAAATTCCAAACATATTATGATTGCTGTTCTTTCCTGGCTACTTTGACTAATTTGATTTTTCTAGTCTGTATGTAGATTCCAAAATATTATCACCACACCATAAGCCAATAAAATATAAGAGCGGAATTAGGCCATTTGGCGCATGGAGTCTGTTCCACCATTCCATGGTGGCTGAAATATTTCTCAACCCCATTTGTCTGCCGCCTTCTTGTAACTAGCTGCGCTTTTCCAGCAACACATTTCCATCATCTGTAACTAATAAGGAACCTGTCTATGTCTTAAATATAGAGCTGAAAATGTGTTGCTGGAAAAGCACAGCAGGTAAGGCAGCATCCAAGCAGTAGGAGAATTGACGTTTCGGGCATGAGTCCTTCATGCCCGAAACGTTGATTCTCCTGCTCCTTGGATGCTGCCTGACCTGCTGTGCGTTTCCAGCAACACATTTTCAGCTCTGATCTCCAGCATCTGCAGTCCTCACTTTCTCCTCTATGTCTTAAATATACTCAATAATTGCCTCAGAACGCTGTGGAAACCAATGAGTTCTACAGATTCAGCACCCTCTGGCTGAAGAAATTCCTCCTCATCTCAGTACTAAAGCATTGTCCCTTCACTCTGAGACTGTGCTCTCAATCCTAGTTTCTCCAAGTGAAAACACCTTCACATCTACTCAGACCTCTCAGTATTCTGTAAGTTTCTATCAGATCCCCCCTCAAAATACTGTCCTGAAGTGCGCATATGACAAACCTTCATTCCCTGAATCATTCTTGTAAACCTCCGTATGATTCCTCCAAGGCCAACACATTCTTTCTTACGTGTTCTCAGTGTTCCAAATGTGGTCTGACCAGAGCTTTATACTGCCTCAGGAGTACATCTCTGCTTTTATATTCTAGCCCTCTTGAAGTGAATGCTAACATTACTTTTGCCTTCCTAAACACAAGTTGAACCTGCACGTTAATTTTAAGAGGATCCTGAACGAAGACTCCTAAGTCCCTTTGTGCTTCAGATTTCAGAAGTCTTTCCCTATTTAAAAAAATAGTTTCTACCTCTATTCTTCCAATCAAAATGCATAACCTAGTACTCTAAGTTGTATTCCATCTTCTACTACTTTGCCCACTCTCCTAGCCTGTCCAAGTCTATCTGCTGCCTCCCGCTTCCTCAGCCTGTGCCTCCACCTATCTGTGTCATCTGCAAATTTCGCGACAGTGCCCACAGCTCATTTGCCCAGATCAGTAATGTATAACGTGAGTATTTGTGATTTCAATACTAATCCCTACAGAATTCTTCTTGTTCCTGGATGCCATCCTGAAAAAGACCCCTTTACATTCTGCTTTCTCTCAATCAACCAATCATTTATCCATTCCGGAACATTATCATAAACACCGTGGTTTCTTATCTTATTCAGCAGCCTCCTGTGCAACATGTTTTCGAAGTCTTTATGGAAATCAAAATAGATCATGTCCACTGGCTAACTTTGTCTAACTTTGCCTTACCTCAAAGATTTCTAACAGATTGGTCAAGCATGACCACCCATTGATGAAGCCGTGCTGACTCAGCCATATTAACCATGCACCTCCAACTACTGCGCAAGCGCATCCCTAATTATGAACGCTAGAATCTTACCAATGACCAAAGTCAAGCTAACTAGCTTATAATTTCCTGTTTTCTGTCTCCTCTTCTTAAACAGGACGGATACATTAACCATTTTCCAGTCCTCTAAGTCCCTTCCTAACTCCAGTGATTCTTGAAAGATCATTACCAATACCTCTCAATCATCATCAGAACCATGGAGTGTAGTCCATCTGGTCTGGATGATTTGTTTATCTACAGACGTTTCAGTTTACTTAGCACCACCTTCAGCCATTATACTTGCCTCTGCCCCTTGAGACACTCTTGAATTTCTGGTATGCTACTGGCACCTCCCACCATGCAGGCTTATGTAAAATACCTATTCGGTTCCTCCACCATTTTTTGTTCCCCATTACTACTGCACCAGCCTCATTTCTCAGCAGTCCAATGCCCACTCTTAAATTTTTATATAGTTAAAATCACACTTGCAAATTTTTGTTATATCACGAGCTAGTTTACCCTCATATTTCATTTTCTCCCCCCCATTGCTTTTTTAATTATTCTCTGCTGTTCTCAAAAGCTTTCCAAGCCTCACCCTCCTGTTAGTATGTTTCTTCTTTCTTGGGAGGAATTTCTGCTAGGCTTTCCTTCCAATCAGTTCTAACCAGCTCCTCCCTCATGTCTTTGTAGTTGCCTTTACTCAATTGTAATACTATCTTCTCCCCCTCAAACTGCAGGGTGAATTCTATCATATTATGGTCACTGCACCTTCTCCTTAAGCTCTCTAATCATGTCTGCCTCATTACGCATCACTGTATCCAGAATTTCTTGTTCCCTAGTGGACTCTGCCACAAACTCCAAAAATCTAGCGCATAGGTATTCCACAAATTCCTTTTCTTGGGATCTGCTATCCACCTATTTTCCCAGTCCACCTGCATATTGAAGTAACGGTGCTGTCCTTACATGTATTTTCTATCTCCTGATTTATTTTATTCCCCACCTCCTGACTTCTGCTAGGAGTCCAGTACGTAACTCCCATCACGGTCTTTTCCCCTTTGGGGTTCCTCGACTTTACCCACATAGATTCTATGCCTTCTGACTCTACATCACTTGTTGCTCTTAATTTAATTTCTTTTCTTGCTAACAAGGCAACCCCACGCCCTCTGCCCATCTGCCTGTCCTTTCGATAGGACACCTATTTTGGATATTTTGATTCTAGCCCTGATCCCCTTGCAGGAAAAAAATTAGGACTGCAGATGCTGGAGATCAGAGTCGAGAGTGTGGTGCTGGAAAAGCACAGCAGCTCAAGCAGTATCCGAGGAGTGGGACAATTGACGTTTTGGGCATAAGCTCTTCCCGAAACGTTGATTCTCCTGCTCTTCGGATGCTGCCTGACCTGCTGTGCTTTTCCAGCACCACACTCTCGCCTCTAATCCCCTTGCAGCCAAGTGTCTTTGATACCCACAACATTGTATGCACTATTTCAGTCTATACAAGCATTTACTTTGTTTTGCATACTGTGTGCATTAAGTGCAACACCCGCAATCCTATATTGACTGTCTCCCTTCTGATCACTGTCCTCTCACCTGCTATGCCTGAAGTTAGTACTTTACCCTTTCACACTATCCTCTGTTCTGGACACTTTTTTAAATAACCTCCATGAATGAAAAAGCACCTCTTCCCTCTGCACTGAATTCCCACTCTGCCTCCAAATTCCCCTAACCATATACACATTCGGCTGTGTCTCACTCCACATGAAATTTGTCCTTCCGGCCCATTCACAGCTTACTAGCATTTTATCTTCTGATGAGCTCCTATTATTTCTTCCATTATGCTCCATGCATAAGACAAGAGCAGAATTAGGCCATTTTTCCCATCAAGTTTATTCCACCATGGCTGATCTGATAATCCTCTAATCCTACCTTTTTCCCATAAACCTTGATTCCCTTACTCGTTAAAAACCTGTCTCAACCTTGAGTATCCTTCATATTCAACCCTCAACTGCTCTATCACAAAGAGAATTCCACAAATTTACTACCATCTAAGAGAAAAAGTTCCTCCTGACCTCTGTGTTAAATGGGTGCCCCTTACTCTGAAATTATGCCTCTGCTCTTTGATTCTCTTCACATCTACCCTTTCAAAATCCCCGAGAATCTCTCATATTTCAATAAGGTCTCCTTCCATTCTTTAAAACTCTATTGAGTACAGGCCCCAACTGATCCCGTCAGAAAAATCCCTCTACACCCAGGATCAACCTCATAAATCTTCTCTCTGTTTCCAGTGCTTGTATATCATTCCTTAGATAAAGGGGCCAAGGTAAAGGTATAGTCTGTCTTGTGTGGTCTTGTGTACTTTTAGCAAGACTTCCCTATTTTTATTCCTTTTGTAATAAAATTCAACAATCCATTTGCTTTCTGTGTTACCCACTGAAGCTGGCTGCTAACATTTTGTGATTCATGCACAAGGATCCTAAGTATTTCTGTGCTCCACCTTTCTGCAGTCTTTCTCCATTTAAATAGTAATCAGCTCCTCTGTACCCTACTCCCACAAGTGATTTTATGCCTTGTTATAATTCCTCATCTCTACCCGAATTATGTCATCCTTTCTATTGATTAGCTTTCACTTACTGTAATTCAAACTGAAAAAAAGGGTTTAAAAAGTAAACTGGAGTTACTCTATAATACTCTCAGAATGACAAATTAAGTTAAGTAATTGTCCAATGTTAGAAAGGATGTGAAGAGGGGTTAAAGATAATAAAAGAACATTTTTAAAGAAATATGATAAAAGTAAAACAACATGGAAAATTTCACAACAAAGGAATTGAGTGGAGAATCTAGTTCGAGAAAATAAGGTTTGAATGGAGAGGAAGATGTGTGTGATATAACAGAGAAAAAGGAATTAAATCTAAAAATACCAGTGGAACAAGAAATAAAGACTTCACAGGACACTAAGATGGTCTTAAGTTATGATGAAAACGAAAGGCAATGGTAGAAACTTTGTTCCCAGTTCTTAACTCCCTATAAAAAGATCTGGAAGCTAGCCAATACTGGTTATGATTCCCAGAAAGACACAAAAAATTGAATAATTTCCCAGTGAATGGCAGAACGAAGCAACAAAAAATATCATTTCTTAATTAAACTAAAAGCAACGTAGACCAAACAAGTAACCAATATATCAAATTAAAGAGAAGATCCTTAGTAGTTTAACTAACTTTCACAACTAGATTATGTCTCTTATTCAATATCACACTTTTGACAGACAGCTAATATTATAGCAGCTGGCCCACGTCTCGCCCAGATTTTTAGCAGAGAGTGGAGTCATGCAGCATGGAAACAGATCCTTCAGTCCAACTAGTTCATGCCGATCAAGTTTCCCAAACCAAACTGGTCCATTTGCCAGTGTTTGGCCTGTATTCCTCTGAAGCTTTCCTATTCATGTATCTGTCCAAATTATATTAAATGTTGTAACTATACTGACATCTACCACTTCCTCATTTCATGGAGCTCATTTCATATACAGTCTGCCCTCTGTGTGGGAAAAGTTGCCCCTTAGGTCTCTTTTGAATCTTTTCCCCTCTCACCTTAAAATTATGCCCTCTAGTTTTGAACTCCCCTACCCTAGATTAAAGACCTTTGCTATTCACCTTATCTGTGCTTGTCATGATTTTATTAAACCTCTATAAGGCCACTCCTCAAACCCCTATGCTCCAGTGAAAAAGGTATCAGCCGCTCTTATAACACAAACGCCCCAGTCCCAGTAACATCCTTGTAAATCTTTTCTGCATCCTTTCCAATCATTTCTCTCCATCCACACCAGATTTGAGCATCCAGTGACCTTTGACAATTGCTCCACTCCATGTTCAAGTATTCCAATTTTTCGATTAGACTGAGGTAAATCACAACTCCCTATTCTTTAAATATTCAAGTGCCCCTTCTGTTTTGTTTTGAACAAAAGCCAAACTCTCTCATGCATCCTGTTTAGTTGTTAACTCAAAATCATTCTATCCTCCTTTTCCACAGCGATAACTGCTTTCTTTCTGCATTTCAAACAGCAGCTGCCCTTTTTCTGAGCGATACTATGGGAAAGTGTTAAAACTGTCACTCGACACTTCATTGAGTTTCTATTTAAGTTTCCCTCCCATGGCAACAGGATCACAAGAACACAACTTCAAGCTGTGGTTTTATTTGGAATTTGTTTTATTTTGAGTTAAAGATACATTTCAAAACATAATCATCTTTGTAAAATTCAATGCTAGTCGCATACTTTGGAGAAGTAAACCACATAACTATAGATTGCATAGTCTAAGAATGTAAGACTTGTATTGTTTGCCACTTCAAAGTGTAAAAGATGATTCACTTGAAACATACAGGATTATGAAGAGGCTTGATAGGGTAGATACTGTTAAATTTGTTCTCCTGGTTGAGGAATGTAAAACAGGATGGAACAGTCTTCAAATAAGCACCCAATCATTTAGGACTGAGATGAGAAATTACCTCACTCAAAAGGTTGAGAGTCTTTGAAATTCTCTACCTGCAGGGTTGTAAACACTTCAACATTTTGTACCTTTTAGAATGAGCTGGAGAGATTTCTGATTTCTCAGAGAATCAAGGGATGTGGTGATTGGGCGAAACAAAGCATTTGAACTCCCAAAACAACCATGTTTGTATTTAGTGGCAGTACAGGCTAAACAGGCCATAGAGTCACTTCCTTTTCCTATTTTTTGTGCTCTTTCATTCTAAACTTCCTCTATTGAAAATAAGTTTGTTTTTATACAACTTGAACTAAGCTTTCTACTTTAGTACTGAGTGCGTGTTCAGATAAGTCGGGTATGGATGCTAGGGCAGTTGCTTGCTCCTCCTGCAGAATGTGGCAGGTGGAAGACATGGCACACGTCTCCGCTGGCTACATTTGTGGGAAGTGCACCCAACTCCAGCTCCTTGAAAACCGTGTTAGGGAATTGGAGCTGGATGAACTACGGATCATTCGGGAAGCTGAGGGGGTAATTGAGAGGAGTTACCGGGAGTTGGTCACTGCTAAGGCTCAGGATAAATGGGTTACAGTTAGGGAGAGGAAAGGGGACAGTCAGACAGTGCAGAAATCCCCTGTGGGCATTCCTCTCAGCAATAAGTATACCGTTTTGGATACTGCTGGGGGGATGACTTACCAGAGGAAAGCCATAGCAGTCAGTTCTCTGGCACTGAGCCTTACACTGTGGCAAAGAAGGGAAGGGGGCAGAATAGAAAAGTACTCGTGGTAGGGGACTCGATAGGTAGGGGAATCAACAGGAGATTTTGTCGTCAGGATCGAGATTCCCGGAAGGTATGTTGCCTCCCTGGTGCCAGGGTCCAGGACGTCTCCGATCGGGTGTATAAGGTTCTAAAAGGGGAGGGCGAACAGCCAGAAATCTTGTTACATATTGGCACTAATGATATAGCCAGGAAAAGGATCGAAGATATAAAAAGTGATTTCAGGGAGTTAGGATGGAAGCTGCAAAGCAGGACGAACAGAGTAGTGTTCTCTAGTTTACTACCGGTGCCACGAGATAGCGAGGTGAGGAACAGGGAGCGGGCGCAGCTGCTATAGGAGGGAGGGCCTCAGATATGTAGATAATTGGGATGCCTTCTGGGGAAGGTGGGACCTGTACAAGAAGGACGGGTTGCATCTGAACTGGAAGGGGACCAATGTCCTGGGTGGAAGGTTTGCTCGAGTAGTTCGAGAGGGTTTAAACTAGTATGGCAGGAGGGTGGGAACCTGAGC
>NC_057712.1:108549405-108578225 GCF_004010195.1 Chiloscyllium plagiosum | reverse complement strand
TTGACAGTATAGAGGGCTGTTGTAGGCTGCAGCGGGACATTGACAGGATGCAGAGATGGGCTGAGAGGTGGCAGATGGAGTTCAACCTGGATAAATGCAAGGTGATGCATTTTGGAAGGTCGAATTTGAAAGCTGAGTACAGGATTAAGGATAGGATTCTTGGCAGTGTGGAGGAACAGAGGGATCTTGGGGTGCAGGTACATAGATCCCTTAAAATGGCCACCGAAGTGGACAGGTTTGTTAAGAAAGCATATGGTGTTTTGGCTTTCATTAACGGAGGTATTGAGTTTAAGAGTCATGAGATCTTGTTGCAGCTCTGTAAAACTTTGGTTAGACCTCACTTGGAATACTGCGTCCAGTTCTGGTCGCCCTATTATAAGAAAGATGTGGATGCTTTAGGGCGGGTTCAGAGGAGGTTTACCAGGATGCTGCCTGGACTGGAGGGCTTATCTTATGAGGAGAGGTTGACTGAGCTCGGACGTTTTTCATTGGAGAAAAGGAGGAGAAGGGGGACCTAATTGAGGTATACAAGATAATGAGAGGCATAGATAGTCTCTGGCTATCGACTCTATTTCCAAGGGCAGAAATGACTAACACGAGGGGTCACAGTTTTAAGCTGGTTGGAGGAAAGTATAGATGGGATGTCAGAGGCGGGTTCTTTACACAGAGAGTTGTGAGAGCATGGAATGCGTTGCCAGCAGCAGTTGTGGATGCAGGGTCATTGGGGACATTTAAGAGACTCCTGGACATTGATATGGTCACAGAAATTTGAGGGTCCATACATGAGGATCAGTGGTCGGCACAACATCGTGGGCTGAAGGGCCTGTTCTGTGCTGTACTGTTCTATGTTCTAATATCTGTTTTGAATAAATGCCTGGACTTAATACTTCTAAACAAAATTATTTGAGCATCTAGCTCTGCAAAAGATAATCAATGATAGATGGTTTTGTTGAAAATGAGTTCACCTCATCTACTGGACCTTTACTCTCAATATGGTCTCCTCTACAACTTGCCAACTCACGGAAAGTTTTCAAGAACATTTCTGGGACAAACGCACCAAACAACCCCACCACCCTGTGACCAACCACTTCAACTCCCCCTTCCACTCTGCCAAGGACATGCAAGTCCTGGGCCGCCAAATTCTAGCCACCTGACCCTTGGAGGAAGAATGCCTCACCTTCTGCATTGGGACCCTCCAACCACACGGCATCAACGTCGATTTCACCAGTTTCCTATTTCCTCTCCCCCCACCTCATCTCAGATCTAATCGTCTAACTCTGCACTGCCCTCTTGAACTGTCCCACCTGTCTATCTTCCTTCCCACCCATCCACTCGACCCTCCGCTCTGACCTATCACCATTTCCCCCACCTGCTTCTACCTATCACCCCAAGCTATCTTCTCCCCCAGCCCCATCCACCTTCAGTTTATCTCTTGCCCCCACCCCTACATTCTTGATGAAGGACTTATGCCCAAAATGTTGACTCACCTGCTCCTTGATTGCTGCCTGACCTGCTGTGCTTTTCCAGTGCCACACTGTTTGACTTCATTAACGTTATGTCCTTCAAACTTGTTCTTTGATCTGAACCTTTTGCAGACATCGGAACAAGTAGGTCATTCGTCCCCTCCAGCTGTTTCCTCCAGTTAGTGAGATCATGGCTGATCTGTGGTCTAACTCCATATCCCTGTCTTTGGCCCATGCTCCATAGTACCTTTGTTTCATAAATTATTTCTCGAGCTGATCTGATATCCACTGTTGTTCGTAGATGAGTTCCAAACATCTGTCACCCTTTGTGTTTAGAACTGCTTTCTAACATTGCTCCTGAATGGTCTGGCCTAATTCCTAGACTATGCTCCTACTTCTAGAATCTCCAACTGGTGGAAATAGTTTATCTTTATCGATCTGTCTTTTCCTGTGAATATTTTGAAGATTTTGTTCAGCTCACCTCTTAACCTTTTGAATTCTAGAGAAAACAGGCTGATTTTGTGTAATCTCTCCTCGTAACATAACCCCTGAAGTCCAGGTATCATTCTTGTAAATCTACATTGTACTCCCTCCGAAGCCAATATATTCTTTGTAAAACATGGTGCTCAGATCTGCTCACAGTACTCCAATTGGGGTCTAATCAGGGTTTTGCATAATACAGTATAACCTCTGTATCCTTATACTCCAGTCCTGTAAATATAAAGGCCAGCATTCCATTAAATTTCTTGATTATTTTCTGCACCTGTTCATGTTATTTTTAAAGATCTGTGTGTCTTAAACCCCAAGTCTTCTCAGACATCCACTGTATTTAATGTCATACCATCTAGAAAGTACTCTGACCGATACTTTCAGTTAAAAAATGATATCCTCATGCATGCATGCTTGCTTTCAACTCCATCTGCCACAGTTTTGCCCATTCACCTAGTCTATCAACATATCTTTGTAATTTTATTTCAATCATCCACTCTGTGTACAATGCTATCTAACTTTGTGTCATCAGCAAATTTGGAGATTCGACTTTATATGCCATTATCCAAGGCATTAATAAATAATGTTAACAGTTGAAGGCCTGACACGTATCATTATGGGATACCACTGGTCACATCTTACCAATCTTCCCTAGTTTCTGTCACATGCCACTTAGCCAATTTTCCAGCTATGTAAGTAATTCATGGGCTTCTACCTTAGTTAACATCTCTTTTGTGGTACTTTATCAAATGCCTTCTGAAAGTCTATATGAACAACATCCCATATCCACTACCTCAGTCACCTCTTCAAAAAATTCAATGATGTTTGTTATTCAGCTGCGATGAATTCACACGGATTATCCCTGAGGTGTTCAATTACTCCACCCTTGACGATAGAATCCAGGCAATTTCCCCACCACAAATGTTAGGCTAACTCGTCTGTAATTCTCTGGTTTTCCTCTTTCATTCTTTTTAAAAGGTGGAGTGATCCATGCAATTTTCCAATCCAGAGGAACGACTCCTATATCTAGAGAACTCTGAAAAATGAAGTGTTGCAGTATCTGCTGTTTTATTTTAAAGCAAATTTAACAGATTTTTTTTCTGTTCTGTATATTCTTACCACAGTTTTGGTGAACACTGCTAGTACATTTTTAGGACTATGCCAGATATTTGTCTTGCATTAATGCATCTAAGGACACTCCTTTACAAAACAAAGTGTACGTCACTAATGTCCAAGAGGAAAAGAAACTGCCGTCCCTACCTGGTCAGGCCTGCGTGTGACTTCAGACTCACAACAATGTGATTGATGCTTACCAAACCCTAATTGGCCAGAGGGTAGTTAATAAATGCTGGCCGGGCAGTGACTCCTACATTTAATGAATGAATAAAAAAAAGTCTAATTTAATATTACGAATACATTTTTGCCCATGGATTAAATAAAAATATTGCTGTAACCTGATGTGGAATTAGCTGATTTATGTTCTCCTAGTTAGCCTAGGTAGTGCTGGTGGGTTTGCTAAAGTTAAAGGCTGAACTGTGGTGAAAAACCAAGAGAACTAATTTCACTTGATTTCAGAATTTTTACCGAATTTGCATTTCTGTGACAGAAAGTGTTTCTAGATTAGTTAGGTGATTCCAAATCTATCCATTATTCAAATGCTAGTTTGAGTGTACACAGCATAATATGCCAGCAGTCTCACAGAGTAGTCACAAATCATTCTGAGCTATTTTACTGAACTCCAAATCTGAGCAAAGTTAATAAAAAAACAGTCAAGATATTAGTACACGAGGGCAATTTGTCTCACTATGTTCTACAAAATGACTGCATCCATACATAGTTATACTTGGAGCATTTTCCAAGCAAAACTACTCAATTTTATGAAATGTTTTATAAGCCTATAAAGAATAAAATATACCATGCATACAATGATTGACCAGGAAAGATTTTGAGAGTTAATATGAAGCATGGTTTTACTGCAATGTCATGGTATGCATCTTTAGTATCAGCTGATTTCCAGCTCGGTAGCCAGCCTAAATGCCAAACAATTACAGGTCAGTTAGTCTTCCTTCAGTGGTGGGCAAATTGTAAAAATCAATCTTAAGACATCGAATAATCTGTCACTTAGAAGGGCTTGAACTGGTCAAGGATTGTCAGCATGGCTTTGTAATGGGAATGTCATCTACAAATTTGATTGAATTGTTTGAGGAAGTAACAAGAAGAATCGATGAAGGTGGTGCAGTTGATGTCTACATGAATTTTAGTAAGGCATTTGACACGGTCCCACATGGCAGACTGATGAAAAAAATAAAAGCCCATGTGTTACAGGATAATATGTTGAATTGGACCCACAGTTGGCTTAATAATAGAAAATAAGGGGTGATATTTTATGGCTGTCTTTGTGGATGGAAAGTTATTTCAGGTGATATACCGCAGGGTCACCTAATGTTTGATTTATTCAGTAACAATTTAGACTTGAATGGGAGGGGCACAATTGAGACATTTGCAGATAACACAAAAATTGGCAGTATAGTGGGTAGTGTAGAGGATAGATGTAAGCTCCAAAACAGTATAGATGGATTGGTGGAGTGGGCTGGAAAGTAGCAAATGGATTTCAACTCTGATAGGTATAAACATTTAAAGATGTAAAACATTAAAACTGAATACACATTAAACAGGAATATACAGAGAGGGGTAGATGAAATGAGAGATCTTCGCGTGCAAATGCACAGATCTGTAAAGGTAGCACTACAGATAGACAAGGTTGTAAAGAAGGCATATGGAATGCTTCCCTTCATTGGCAGAGGTATCAAATACAAAATTAGGGATATAATGATGAAAATGTATAAGATATTGGTGAGGCCACAACTGGAGTATTGTGTGCAGTTCTGGTCACCGCATTACAAAAAGGATGTAGTTGCTCTGGAGAAAGTGCGAAGATGATTTACCCGAATGTTGCAAGGGCTGAAGAATTGTAACTGACGAGGAGAGGTTGGGGTTATTTTCCTTGGAACAGAGAAGGCCGAGGAGTGACATCATTGAGGTATGAAATTGTGAGGGGTAAAGATAGCCATCTAGTCGACCGAAGAATCTTTGGCAGAGGGTTCAAAAATGAGGGGTGATAGATTCAATCGAAGTGGCAGAAAGTTTAGAGTGGTCATGAGGAAAAATCCTCCTCTTCAAAAGTGCACTATTAACAGCTTGTTGCCCCATCAAATAGATGGTATGGTCTCAGTTTAATTTGCCATCCTAAAAAATCAGCACCTTTCACAATACCACTTTTCCAAAGAAGTGTCAATCTGGATTATGTATTCGAGGACTAAAGTGAGGTTTGAATCCGTAATCTTTTGATTTTGGTGAAAGTTTCAACACAAATAAATAAAGAATAATCCAGGCATTGACACTATAATTAAGGTTAGCTATAAAAAGTTTCTTGTGGCACTTCTGTGAATAACTCAGACTTTACTAACATTTTAAAGTCATTGGACTGTATATTTTATGTATTAAAATCATTCAGTACTATAAAGACTATACTTGATTTCTTATCAGTACTTGCATATTTCCTATCATGAGTTCATTGAAATTAAGTTTTCCTTTCTGAACAAAAATAAATGAAAATATTCTCAGGAATATATGCATGCACTGTGTATTTGTAAAGTTATTATAAACATTGATTTTAGTCGACAAATATACGGTAGTTTAAAAATTCTATCATCTTTTGAGAAACTTATTAAAAGTTTGTGATGTGAGCATCAGTGATATTCTTCAGCTGTCACTTCTGTCCCTTAGGAATAACACCAAAAGACTGCATAGCCATTCCTTGTGCAGAAATATTTCTTCCACATTATACTATCGATAGAAAGTCAAGGTGCATTTTGATTAACACAATTCCTTTGATATGCATGCAATAATTGTTTTATGATTTGTTAGTGAAATAATGCAAATTTGATACTTTTGTGTTTGAAAGAAAGTGTTAATTAATGATGATGTCATATGATTCCAGTTAAAGATTAGAAAATTGTTTCAATTTTTTTCTAAGTTTTTCTCTCCCTTCTCTTGAAAAGCTTGATTTACAGGATATTCTAAGTGCCTGCTGGTGTTTAAGTACTTTGTTCATTCTTCACAAGATACATGCAGATGAGCCAGGCCAGTCATCCATACTTCTAGAAAATGTTGACATGTGTTTCTTCCCATTACATTATCTTACTCAGTCTTGAATGAATCTGTAAACTGACCCAGAAGATTATTTGAACTGTTGATTATTCTGTATTTTAAAAAAAGTTATTGCGGGGATCTGGCCTAAATTATCTTTTCACCGTATGTAACATATACCCCACACAACCTTGTTCTCATTATTTGGCATGTCAAGAAGTAATAGAACATTACAGCGCCCTTCGGCCCTCAATGTTGCGCCGACCTGTCTTACCAATCTGAAGCCCATCTAACCTACACTACTCCATGTTCGTCTATATGCTTGTCCAACGACGACTTAAATGTACTTAAAATTGGCGGATCTACTACCTTGCAGGCAAAGCATTCCATACTCTTGCTACTCTCTGAGTAAAGAAACTACCTCTGACATCTGTCCTATATCTATCACCCCTCAATTTAAAGCTATGCGCCCTCGTGCTCGCCATCACCATTCTTGGAAAAAGGCTCTCCCCGTCCACCCTATCTAACCCTCTGATTATCTTGTATGTCTCTATTAAGTCACCTCTCAACCTCCTTCTCTCTAACAAAAACAGCCTCAAGTCCCTCAGCCTTTCCTCGTAAGACCTTCCCTCCATACCAGGCAACATCCTAGTAAATCTCCTCTGCACCCTTTCCAAAGCTTCCACATCCTTCTGATAATGCAGTGACCAGAACTGTACACAATACTCCAAGTGTGGCAGCACTAGAGTTTTGTACAGCTATAGCATAACCTCATAGTTCAGGAACTCGATCCCTCTATTAATAAAAGCCAAAACACAGTATGCCTTCTTAACAACCCTGTCAACCTGGGTGGCAACTTTCAAGGATCTGTGTTCCTGGACACCGAGATCTCTCTGCTCATCTACACTACCAAGAATCTTACCATTAGCCCAGTACTTTGCATTCCGGTTACTCCGACCAAAGTGAATCACCTTGCACTTGTCCGCATTAAATTCCATTTGCCACCTCCCAGCCCAGATCTGCAGCTTTTCTATGTCCTCTGTAACCTACAACATCCTTCATCACTATCCACAACTCCACCGACCTTAGTGTCGTCTGCAAATTTAGTAACCCACCCTTCTACGCCCTCATCCAGGTAAATTATAAAAATGACGAACAGCAGTGGACCTAACACTGAGCCTTGCGGTACACCACTGGTAACTGGACTCCAGGATGAACGTTTCCCATCAACCACCACCCTCTGTCTTCTTTCAGCAAGCCAATTACTGATCCAAACTGCTATATCTCCCACAATCCCATTCCTTCGCATTTTGTACAATAGCCTACTGTGGGGAACCTTATCGAACGCCTTGCTGAAATCCACATACACCACATCAATCGGTTTACTCTCATCTACCTGTTTGGTCACCTTCTCAAAGAACTCAATAAGGTTTGTGAGGCATGACCCTACCCTTCACAAAACCGTGCTGACTATCCCTAATCAAATTATTCTTTTCTAGATGATTATAAATCCTATCTCTTATAACCTTTTCCAACACTTTACCAACAATTGAAGTAAGGCTCACTAGTCTATAATTACCAGGATTGTCTCTACTCTCCTTCTTGAACAGGGGAACCACATTTGCTATCCTTCAGTCTTCTAGCATTATTCCTATAGACAATGACAATGGCTTGGAAAGGGTGGACGCTAAGAAATTGTTTCTGTTAGGCGGGGAGACTAGGACCCGTGGGCACAGCCTTAAAATTTGAGGGGTTCAATTCAGAACAGAAATGTGGAGACATTTCTTCAGCCAGAGAGTGGTGGGCCTGAGGAATTCATTGCCACGGAGTGCAGTGGAGGCCGGGATGCTAAATGTCTTCAAGGCAGAGATTGATAGATTCTTGATATCACAAGGAATTAAGGGCTACGGGGAGAATGCGGGTAAGTGGAGTTGAAATGCCCATCAGCTATGATTAAATGGCGAGTGGATTCGATGGGCCGAATGGCCTTATTTCCACTCCTATGTCTTATGGTCTTAAAGATCAACGCCAAAGGCTCTAAGTTTACCTTATTTGTCTAATTTAGTTTTTTGATAGAGACTTTTTCAGTGGTTATTTTAAGGTTAAAAGTGTCTTGAGTTTCTCCAGTTTTTCCTCAGCTTTGAAGTCAGGTGTTCAAATACTGTTCGGACTTAGACAGTGTGCTGGCAGATTTGGAATCAAATGTGGAGCTTATAATCCATATAGCATGTCGTTGCAACCTAAATAACTATCAGGGAATCAGGTTAAACAGTTTTGTTTTGGACTCTGTTCAACAGCGATCGTAACTTTAATATAGCCATTTATGGTTTGAGTTACGTTTCCTTTTCCGAATTCTTTTGCAAAATATTTGTCAAATTTTTTTTTTAATTAAATTTTGTTGAATGGCTTTTATGTAACTATCAATTCTCAAAATAACGCTTCATATTATTGTACAAGACATTTCTTTTAAACTTTTACAGTGTTTCAAGGCTTATTTTTGTGAGGCATCTGGGTGGTATTTTGGCTGTTGCTAATATCAGAGGAGGAGGAGAATATGGAGAAAGCTGGCACAAAGGTAAGGTGATCAACATACATCTGCACATGGAATACAAACTTTACACTTAAAATTATTTTCTTTTACCTCTTGAATGTTAGACAAATCTTTAATTCTCATTTTTCATTGTGAAGCCAACTTGATTGTTTATCAGGTACTAGAAAGTATTAGACTATGATTTTCAACATTATTTGTGTGTTGCGGTTGGCGTAAAATCTAGTTTATTCCATTATTCCCCCAGTGGAACATTTTTCACATTCCAATATGTCTTCTATGCTAAGCAGTTCTGAATCTATCCAAATAATGTGTCTTCTTTCCCATGATTCTTAATCTTTTACATCTGAAAGCACCTTTCAAGGGTCCAAGTAGCTGCAAGATGATCTTTTCCACAAGTTCAGTTACCATTCTCAAAGAATTTCAATAGATTTGTACGACTTCCAAATTGTATCACTTCCAAAACCATGCTCACTACTCTTTGAGATATCTAGGCTGCTTTTAAATTTTCATTTATGGCCTCTATTATGACAATAAAGTATATACAATTTTAAATATTCAATTTTCTTAAAATGCCATAAGCATTTTGTTTCTTCAGATTTTAGTGTAGTTCCTGTGTTTGTTAGAATATTGGAACTGTATTTACTGTCCAAAGCTACATAAGGAGCTCTGGAACATATCAATCAAGTAACTGCTATCTCAGTATCCTCCGATTGCTTGTTTATTAGTTGAACAATTATTCTTTTTGAATTTGTGATTTATATATTTATATTTATTTTACTAATTATACTTATATTATATAAGGGCCCTTGTGGCATAGTGGTAGTATCGTACTCTGGGCCAGAGATCCCAGGTTCATGAGTGTGTCATGATGTGTCTAAATAGGTTGATTAAAGTATCTATCGCAACTTTAATCGAGCAATGGACATAATTGAATCACCAGCCAAGCTATATTCATTTAAAATGGTAATACAGGTAAGCGCAGGTAGTACAGTAGCAGTGTCACTAGACAGTGGCCCGTGCATATTCCTCACAATAGAAATTCGTGTCAATTCTGTTAGGCTGTTAGTTTCTAATCTTAAATCATTAGAATTTACTTATTGATATATAAACCTATATTTGTGCAGTTATGCTTCATTTTTACTTTAAATTACTTGCGTCTGAATGCTTGTTTTCTGATCAACTGACTGTTTTCCTAATATTGTTTTTAGCTAATAGTGTCTTTCTTACTGTGCAACAATGACACCATTTATTTCTTAATTGGCTGTAAGCAATTGGAATGTCTCAACTGTGAAAGGGACTAATATAATTGCAAGTTTTCCTTACTAATGTAATTCTACTTGTAAAAGTGTTGTTTACTCATGAATTCTCTCTTGGTTTATGGGTGTCACTGGAATTTGTTGCCCTGCATTGACCGTGAAATAAGTGACTTTCTTCGACCATTCAGAAGGTAGTTAACAATCAATAGCATGGTTGTGAGTCACGTGTAGATCAGATGCCAGAAGTATGTTAGTGAACCCAATGGGTTTTTATGACAATGTATAGTTTCATAACCATTAGTTTTATAACAGATTTGAGTAATTGAGTCTAAATTACACCAGGTGCCATAGTGGATTTGAGTCTGTGTCTCCAAAGAATTAGCATGATATCCTATATGGCATCCAGGTCCAATGATATTATCATTATGGCATTGCCTCCTCCCAACAATTCCTGTAATCCTATAGCATTTTGTTTATTTGTGGAGCTTCCATCTCTTATTATATTTCCATTTATTGTGTAGTGTTTTAATGGAAAATCAATTTTATGGTATGCTTCAATGTTCTAATTGTTCTGCCACTGTGAAATCATTGAGCATTTCAATTAAATAACTTGTCACATGTAGCAAGGATATTAGCAGTTGTGTACTTATTTGAACAAATAATTCATAACGTTCTCTGGCAAATATTAACGAACAAACTAAATTAGTTACGTTTCAGTCAAAAATAGTAAAAAATATTTGAATAGTGTAAGATTGTAATCTTCCAGATTTGGATGCAGTCATTCAAAGGGTGGGGCTTTGTTTGATCTTTTAAATTAAAAATCAATTCAGGCAGCACTATCTTAGAACTAGAAAATAGCCATTAATCCCAATGATATCTGGATTTCAGGGGTTCAGTAATGAGGAGAGGCCTATTCTCTCTATAATTTAGAAGGTTAAAGGTTGATCTGATCGAAGTCTCATCAGATATTAACAGGAAAAGACAGATAAAGTTAAATTATTTTAAAATTATTTCCACTGTCAAGGGTTCTAGAAGGGACATAGTCTGAGAATTAGGACCACAGTGCTCAGGAGAGATGTTAGGAAGCAGTTCTACACAGATAGGGTTGTAGATTTTGGAACTGTCTTCCACAAATGGCAATGGATGCTAATGGTTGATTTTAATTCTGAGATAGATGAATTTATGTTAAGCAAAGGTATTAAGGGGTGTGGGCCAAAGGCAGGTACATGGACTTAGGCCACAGATCAGGCATGATATCATTGAATAGAGGAACACGTTTGAGTGAATGAATGGCCTACTCCTGTTCATAGGAGTACAAATAGTACAACTTTCATGAACATGACTTGTTATCAACAGAACATTTGGCTGTCATTGATTATCTTTTGCAGAACTGGATGATCAAATAATTTAGTTTAGAAGTATTGTTCATTCAGACCTCTTGTTTTCCATTCATACTTACTCCATGTAATTCAGTTCCCTCTTTCATAAAAATTGCTTCTGTTTGCGTTCAAAGCTGAGTATCTTATTCCACAACTCCATTAGCTATTTGATTACCAACTACCAGCTGCCAAATCGCAGCTAGCAGTAAGAATAATAAAGTTGTAATAATAGGGAAATTTTAACTTTCCAAACATAGACTGAGACTGCCATTGTCTTAAGTGCTTAGATATGGAGGAATTTGTTAAATGTGTTCAAAAAAAACTTTCTCAATCAATATGTAGATGGCACAACTAGAGAGGGGCTAAACTTGACCACCTGGGAAATGAGGCAGGACAAGATATTAGTAGGCGAGCACTTTGGGACCAGTGACCATGATTTTATTGTTTTTTTAAGTACTGTGGAAAGTTAAAGTTCTGAACTAGGGCAAGGCTGATTTTGGTATTACACAGGAACTTTCAAAAGTTGATTGGGAAGGCTGTTCACGGGTGAAGGGACATCAGGCAGGTGGGAGGCTTTCAAAAACGAGATAATAAAAGTTCAGGGAGAGAATGTTCCTGCTAGTATAAAGTGCAAAAGGAGCAAGAAACACCTAGATTACCAGGGATATTGAGGCTCTGGTCAAGAAAAAGAAGGAGGCATATATGTCAGTTATGAATAGCTGAAATCAAATGAACCCCTTGAAGAGTGTAGGGGGTGTAGGAGTACACTTAAGAGGAAATCAGGAGGGCAAAAAAAGGGCATAAGAGAGCTTGGGCAGATAAAGAAACTTCGAAGAGATTCTACAGGTGTATTAAGCACAAAAGAGTGACTAGGGAGAGAATAGGGCTCCTTAAAGATCAACAAGGCCATCAACATATGGAACCTCAGGAGAGGGTGGGATCCTTAACAAATATTTCATGTCAGTATTTACTGTGGAGAAAGACACGGAAGTGAGGGAACTCTGAAATAAATAATGATGTCTTGAAAAGAGTCCACGTTACAAAAGAGGATCTGCAGGAGGTCTTATAATGCATAAAGGTAGAGAAATCCCCAGGACTTGATCAAGTGTAACCCAGGAAACTAGGAAAGAAATTATGGGGTCCCAAGCAGAGATATTTGTATCGTTGATAGCCATGGGTGAGCTGCCAGAAGACTGGAGAGTGGCTAATGTTGTGCTATTATTTATGAAAGACTATAAGGAAAAGCCAGTGAACTATAGACCTGTGAGTCTGACATCAGTGGTGGGTAAATTATTGGATGAGATTCTGAGAGACAAGATCTACATGCATTTGGAAATGCAAAAACTAATTAGGGATAGTCATCGTGCCGCTTTATGTGGGAAATAATGTCTGTCAAACTTGACTGAGTTGTTTTCAAGAGGTAGATAGAAGATAGATGAAGAGCGGTAGGCTTTGTCTACATGGAATTTAATAAGGCCTTTTACAAGGATCTGTGTGGTACACTGGTTAGTAGGGATAGATCACATGGGATCCGGAGAAAGCTAGTCAATTGGATAGAAAATTGTCTTGATGGTAGGGGTCAGAGGCTGGTGACAGAGGGCAGTTGTTCCGACTAGAGGTCTGTGACCTGTGGTGTGCCGCAAGGATCGATGCTGAGTCCACTGTTATTCATCATTTATATAAATGAATTGGACGAGAATATGAGGGGCATGGTCAGTAAGTTAGCGGATGACACCAAAATTGGTGGCATAGTAGACAGCGAACATTATTATTTATGAGTACAAAGGGATCTTGATCAACTAGCCCAGTGAGCTGAGGAATGGCAAATGGAGTTTAATTTAGAAAAATGTGGGGTATTGTAGTTCGGTAAGAAAAACCAGTGGAGGACTTGCTTAGTTAATGGTAGGGCCCTGGGGAGTGTTATCAAACAGAGAAATCTAGGGAGGGCAGGTACATAGTTCCTTGAAAGTGGCATCACAGGTAGCCAGGATAGTGAAGAAGGTATTTAGCATGCTTGGCTCCATCAGTTAGAGCCTTGAGTACAGGAGTTGGGATATCATGTTATGGATATAGAAGACATTGGTAAGGCCACATTTGGAATATTGCGTATAATTCTGGTCATCCATTTATAGGAAAGATGTTATTAAACTGGAAAGGGTGGTGCAAAAAAGATTTACAAGGATGTTACTGAGACTGGAGGGTTTGAATTATAAAGAGAAATTGGATAGGCTGGGACAATTATTCCTTGATCATTAGGAGGCTGAGGGGTAACCTTACAGAGGTTTATAAAATCACGAAGGATATAGATAAGGTGAGTAGCCTAGGTCTTTTCCACAGGGTAGTAGAGTCTAAAACTAGAGGGCATATGTTTAAGGGGAAAGATTTAAAAGGGTCCTGAGGTGCAACTTCTTCATTCACAGGGTGGTGCATATATAGAATGAACTGTCAAAGAAAGTGGTAGTGGCAAGTACAATTACAACATTTAAGAGACATTTGGACAGGTACATGGATAGGAAAGGTTTAGAGGGATAAGGGCCAAATGCAGATGAATGGGACTAGTTCAGTCTAAGAAAGCTGGTCAGCATGGACTAGTTGGGAGGAAGGGCCATTATCTGTGCTTCATAACTATTTTTTAGAATTGGTGTTTAGCTCTCTTCAAAAAGAGACTTGAATCCATAACCTTCTGACTGAGGCAAAGTGTGGCTGTTTATTCACAACTGACAATATTGAGATGAGTGATGGGATTTGTTGAGGGGAACAGAGTTAGAGAAACTGGAAGTTTGAAGGATTGTTTTGTCGGATTGAAGTAGGTTGCAGAGAAGAGAAGAAGCTATGAAAGTAAAAATGCTAAATTTGAATCATTGAGCAACCAGGATTATCAGGTGCAATTGATGAAAGATAGTCAGTACTACTTTGATTAAAATATAGCACTGAGGGTGAAACATGGAAAGTTAATACTGGATCCATTGGAATAGTTAAATCCAGAGGTTAAAAAGGCATTAATATAGATTTCAGCAGCAAATGGATTGAGGTCGGTAGAGAGATGGAGAATATTATGGAGATGCATGCAAGTTGAATTGATTTAAAAATTCTCTATTCTATTAAACTCTAATGGCCTTTCAGTTTGAGATGGTTCTTTTTAATGCTGTGAGTCATTTATGCTGTTATTTTGGGTACATAAAGCATGATACTGTATTTCAGATACAAATGCTAGCTTATCCTGTAGTGCAGTAATGTTGACGTATGCTTACTGCCAGGTTACTACTGACAAAATAAAGTAGTAATTATTGCTACTGAGCACTGTACCTTTATAATTAAACACAGCTCTAACAGAATAAAGTAAATGAGCAAAACATTAATTAAAACTAGTAACTGGGTAGGAGACATCATATTTCAGTTTTCTGGAATGATAAAATATACCATCAAAAGTCAAATTGGAAGTAGTGTTTAATCCCTTTAACACCATATAAAGATATACATTTATAGCTGACATACTTTTCAGTAAATGCAATTCAAACTGGAAACATTTCATTTTTGGGCTTTATTCAACATTATAATGTGGCATAATTACTCTAATCTTGTGTGTTTTTAAAGTAAAACATTTAGCTTGTATTTTATGATAGTACACACTAGAATTGAAGTTGTAACAGCATGAGTAATTTTATTGATATTGCCCATTAGAAAACATTTTGAAAAATTGGCAATAGACAATTGGCAAAATGCTTTCTACGCACTAATGGAACAGAAACTTTAAAATGTGATAAAGTATTGAATGTTCAGCTGTAAGTTCTCCAACAATTGCATAATTTGAGTAAAAAGAACAAAAACATAATAATAAAAAATAAAGAAACTGCAGATGCTGGAAATCAGAAACACAAACATCTTTTTCGAAAAGCTCAGCAGGTCTGGCAGCATCTGTGGCGAGAAATCCGTTAATGTTTCGGGCCGGGTAAGGAAGGGTCAGTCAAACAGAAATGTTAACTCAGAAACAGAATAGTGTTTGTCATCCTAAGCATTGATTAGCAGTGATAATCCTCAGTCAGGGATCATTATTGGGGCAATTGCTTTTCTCAATATATGTACAGGGTGTCCCTGATATATGAACATCCAACTCAGGAGTGCTCTTACTCATCAGTGAGATCTGATGTTTTAGATCTAACATGAGAATGTTTTCTGGTACTCACTGTTTTATATTGTGCTGTATTGTGTTCTGGCTTGCGTACGAATTGACTTAAGAATATATTCAAGAATGGAACCCATTCATAACCCTGGCACTGCCTGTATGTGAAGAGTTGGATTTGTACCCTTGTTACTAAAAAGAGCAAGCATAAATGAGTAATTTTCTGGTTGGCAAGACATAACAAATGGTGTGCCAAAGGGTTCAGTGATGGCCTCTCAATTATTTCTATTTATATAAATGATTCAAATGAAGCAACTGAAAGTATGTCTGCTAAATTTGTTGATGACACAAAGACAGGTAGGAAAATAAGTTGTGACTATGAAAAGATATAAATTGAATAGGTGAGTGAGCACAGATTTAGCAAATGAAGTATATTATGGAAAAATGTTAAATTTTCCACCTTGGCAAGAGGAATAAATAAGCAATGGTCAGAGATTGCTGAGTTCTGAGATATAGAGGATACAGGATGACCAAGTGCCTGAGTCATAAAATGTAGCAAGTAATTAGCAACGTAAATAGAATATTATTATTTATTGTGAGAAGAACTGAATGCAGAAAAGGGAGGTTATGCTTCAATTATACATGGCATTGATGAAACAATATCTGAAATATAATGTTAGATTTCCCATTTTAAGAAGGATAAAAATGCATTGGAAGTAGTTCAGACAAGGTTTACTAGGGAATTAGCAGCAATAAGCAGGTTGTCCCATGTGAAAGGTTGGGATTTAGATTTTAGAAGTGTAAGAGGTGACATAGAAATTAGGTGTAGATGTAGGCAATTTGGCCTTCAAGCCTGCTCTGCTATTAGTTATGATCATGGCTGATCACCCAATTCCAAAGCCTGTTCCTGTTGTTCCCCAAATCCTTTGATCCCTTTCACCTCAAGTGCTACAGAGTGATTTGATTGAAACAAGATCCTGAGGGGACAAAACTTTGTGGATTTGGAGAGGATATTTTCTCTTGAAATAGGGTCAAAGTTTAAAAATAAGGTGACACCCATTTAAAATGGAGATGGAGATTTCTTTCCTCATAGGATTGAGTCTTTGGACCTCTCTTCCTCAAAAGGTGGATGGGGACAGAATATTTGAATATTTTTAAGATAAATGTAGATCCTTGATAAACAAAGGGAGAAAGGATACCTGGATAGACAGAAACCTGGAGTGAAAGCTAAATCGGATAAGGCATGATTGTGTTGAATGGAGGAACAGGCTTGAAGTAGCCTACTTCTAATTTAATGTCAATATTTGCACAAAAATTAAAAGTATGATTATTGTGAAGAGTTTGGACAGTAAGCACAGAGAAGCAATGTTAGATTATGGAGTAGACAGATAAATATTGGATAAGATTTAATGCAGAGAAATGTAAAGTGCTGGACTTGTGGGAGGAACAGAAAGCAAATGAAATATATCACAATGAGAAGAAAGTTTGGCATTTATATGTAGGTAACTTCATACAGTGTATATAGAAATGGAAGAATACATATGTTCCAGTTGAAATGGCTGAATATGAAGCTAAATGGGAACCATCTGTGTAGTTGACTTGAAGTTCAACGTTTCTAACCAATGCAAAACAGAAATCGACAAAGCCAACATAATCTTGAACTACATAATCAAAACAATGGAAATGACAAAGGAGGCTGTATCCAAATTGTTCAAAGCTTTGTTCAGATCACAGCTTGAATGCTTTGTCCAATTTTGGACACTGAGCTATTCAGTTTCTGGATGCAGTCAGTAAAGAAGTGAGAAACTGATCCCTATTGTCAGCTATATAAGGTATGAGGAGAGGCTGCAGAAACTCAGACTTGTGCGCATAGAATAGACCATAATGCAATATAATTTTATTGAAGAACAATAGAAATCTAATATTAATAGATGAAAATACTGTGAATGCACTTGTGATACGTTACTCCATTTGCCATAGCTAAGTCTTAATTTTGTTTTAAGGAAGAAAAGATCTATCTTATTAAAACAGTCAAACTATGTGGTGTTACGGAGACACAGGGATCAAGTTCATTCTTTTGACTTAGTTGAACATGTGTATAACTGAAACCAGCTGTACAGACTGGAATCTGTCACATTTGGGCCTCATTCCAAATGGCTCAGCTCATCTTCCTTACCAGTTTTTGGTTATACGTGAAGTACCCCAGAGCGAGTCACTTTTGCTGGTAAGGAGGCTACAGCTGTTGCTGAGAACATGGATGGAGTCTGATCTGTCCTCTGAGGAGAGGTATGCTTCTCAATCTGAGTGATAGAAGAGGCTGGTTGGGAGGATGTGGATTTTGAGCTGTAAGTTTTCCACAAAACATGATGTTCACAGACTCAGTGATTCAGCTGTAATGCAGTCTAATTACACAGCAACATCACCTCTTGGACCCCAATATCCATGTTCTTTTGAGACTTACACAGTATATAAATTAGTTAACTTAAAATATTATTTTAAGCCTAACCATGATAGGATGTCATGGTTGAAACGGGCAAGGACTTAAATTTAGGACCAATAACAGGAGATCCTTCACATCATGATCCTAGTTCCAAATAGAGGTGTTATATGAAACAGTGTTGCCTAATACAATAGCTATTTGCCACATGTGGCTACTTGGGAATTCACACTTTAATAAACTCATCTCCGATTAGATAGTAAATAAACTGAATAATCATGCAGTTATTGGACATGCAATGTCAGTGCTCAGATTTACACAGCATTTGCATTTGTTCTTCTGCCCTGTTTTCCTTATGGATGCTGTATTCACTTGATTACTGAATGGAGGTTGGAATTTGTTAAGTAAATATATTCATCTGGTATATGGTTCCATCTATACCTGCATTGTATGAGTTTATGTCAGTTGCATGTGGCTATAACAATAGCCACAATCTAACACCACCTAATTCCAACTGCCAAACTAATGGAGCTCAGCAGAAGCACTCTAAATGTTAAAAGGCTTAGATTTTTAAAAGAAATTAAAAACATGGGGATGTTGATAAGACTGAACATAAAATATGGCAATCTAGGTTTTCTAAAATAACAAATGAATAGAAAAGTTAGTGCTAAATTTATGCAAATCATTTGTTGGAAAGTTGTGTCCAGTATTGAACTGCTTAACTTGGGAAGAATAAGGTTGAAAAATAAGTTTATTGAGATGGACCTGGAATTAGTAACTTCTCTTATGACGATAGACTGGGTAAATGGGAGTTTTTTTTTACTATATTCTAAAGAAGGTAAGAAATAGGAGCTAGAGTAAGCCATTCGAACCCTCAAGCCTGCCCCACCATTTATTAAGGTAATGATTGATCTACCAGGGCATTAACTCTTCTTTTATGTTAATGCCTCCTGGCCCTCAATACAAATATGGCTACCACCTTTTTAAGTACTTTCAGTGAACTAGTTTCCACAATTCCCTAGGTTACAGAATTCCAGGCATTTGCTATCCTCTGAGGGAAAACATTCCTTTGCATCTCAGTTTTAAATGAACATCCTTATTTCGTAATTATGTTCCCTAATTTAAGATTCTCCCACTGGTGGAAACATCTTCTCAACATCTACCCTGTCAAGTCCCCTCAGAATCTTGTGTTTCAATAAAATCAACCCTCTTCTAAACTTTTTCTTCTAAACTCTAATGACTAAGGGTCTGGTCTGTTTTGTCATTCTTAGTAAGTCAACTCTTTTACCCCAGAAATCAGCCTGCTGAATCTCTTTTTAACTGCCTCTAATTCCACTACATTCTATCTTAAAAACAGGGACCGAAACTCACCAACACACTGCACAGTTACAGCAAGACTTCCCGACATTTAAACTCCAATACCCTAGCAAAAAAGGTCAAAACTCCATTTGCCTTCTTAATTATTGCATTAATTACTACTTAATTATATGCATGCTATTGTTTTGTGTTTCATGCATAATAGTACCCAGGCACCTCTGCATTTCACATTTGGAACCTCTCTCCATTTAAATAATAATTATGTTTGATTCATCCTTTCAAATTGGATGACCTCACATTTTCCAACATTAAACTCCATCTGCTAAATGTGTATCTATGTATGTATATATAATATATATACATATAGAAAATATATATATATATATGCCCTTGAAAATTTCTTATGTCCTCATCACAACATGCCTTCTCACCCATTTGTGTTATCAGCAAATTAGGATACATTACACATTGTCCCTCATCTAAGTCGTTATTGTAGATGGAAATAATTGAGGGCCTAGGACTGCTCCTCATGGGATCCTTGTCTTTACAACCTAAAAAACACCCATTAATCCTGATGTTCTGTCTTCTGCATAATGAGCAATCTTCAATACCATGATCTCCTATTGTATGCAATAATCTTTTGTGTGGCTCCTTATCACATGCCTTCTGGAAATCATGTTGACCCTGTTTGATTGTGTTGAGCTTTTCTAAATATCCACTATTTCTTCCTTCATAATGAACTCTTAATATTTTCTCCAGTATCAGATAATATGCTTATTTACCTACATTTTCCTGCTTTCTCATTTCTTGAAGAGGACGTCGCTTTAGTTTTCCAATCCTCTGGATTCCAGTGAATTCTGGAATTTTATTTTCCTGCTTTCTGTTTCCCTCCCTTCTTGAACAAGCAGTTTTCCCTCCCTTCTTGAACTGCACATTAGCAGTTTTCAAATCCTTTGGAATTCCCTTGAATCCAGTGAGTTCTAGTATGGGGAGGACAAGATTAGGGTATTGAGCTCGATGATCGGCCATGATCATAATGAGCGGCGGAGCAGGCTCAAGGGGTTAAACGGCCTACTCCTGCTCTTCTATGTTTCTATGGAATATTTCAACCAATGCCTCCACTACCTCTGTAGTCACTTCCTTTAAAACCCATCAGGTTTTGATGACTTGTCTGGTTTTAGTCCCATTAGTTTGTCAAAGACTTTGCCCCTCTTGATAGAGACTATTACGAGGTTATTCCTTCCATTAGCACCTTGCATATCTATTATCTTTGGGATAGACCATAGAACGGTACAGCATAGGAACAGGCCCTTCGGCCCACCTTTGATCATGGTGCTACTTTAATCCCATTCCCTACACATCGTCCATATCCCTCTATTCTCTGCCTATTCATGTCTCTTGTAAGGTACACTTTGTCACTTTAGGGAAGGAAGATGTTAAAGTGTATACTTCAGTTCTTGTCATTTCTGATGTAGAGTAGCTGGATAAATTGTAAATGGATAACATTTGTCATTTAATTAATTACTGAAATAGTGTTGATTGACCATTTGAAACTGATCAAATGATTATAGCATTTTAACTAAAATCAATCTGTGCCCTCTTTGTAGGAGGTATGCTGGAAAACAAGCAAAATTGTTTTGATGACTTTCAACGAGCTGCCGAAGTTCTCATCGAAAAGGGCTACACTAGTTCAAAGAAACTGACCATTAATGGAGGTTCTAATGGTGGTCTATTAGTGGGTATGTTGGTGTGACTTTTTATATGTTGATTTAACAAATAAAGAATGATAAATGTTACTGTTCTAACTACAGGGACTTCAAGGTATAGCTTGAGGAGGAAGGGTGAAAGAGCGGTAGTGAGTATGGTTTATTGTTTGTCAGCTCCTCGTAAGCTTTTTTGGGAATGTTTTATTACTCAAATTCAAATTCATCAAGGTATCCATAAAATTGAATTGAGACATTTTTTCTTCCAATTAATTGAATCACATTGTGCAATTACAGGACATAAAAATAAGTTTTATCCAAACCTCTGTTCTGAGAAAGGGTTCAGCTGTAAAACATTGACTTGTGATGCTGTCTGACTTGCTGAATATTTCCAGTGGTTTTCTGTTTTTGTCTTCAATCCATATACAGTAATGCTGTTACTTCATTTTGCTATTAATTGCTTGGCAGTACAGAACATACAAATTGCTAAAAAAAACAATAAAATCAAAGCTTATTTGTCATGCATTCATGAGGAATGAAGTGCAAAAAAAAACTTTACAAAGAAAGCTACAATTTATATGATTTTATAGCAAGTTTTATTTTTAAATATTACTCCATTATTTTATCACAGTGGATTCTCATGTTACTTTCCATGTGGGGTGCTCTTTGATGGGTCAGTGCAGACTCAAAAGGCTGAATGGCCTGTATCTTCACTGTTGGGATTCTATGAATTATTAAGGAGATAATAGCAGAACATTTGGAAAATCATAATCTATTCAAGCACAGTCAGCGTAGCTTCACAAAAAGGAAATCATGTCTGACTAATTTATTAGAGTTTTTTGAGGAAGTCTCAACCAGAGTGGATAGAGATGAACCCATAGAGGCAATACATGTGGACTTCTAGAACATGCTTAACAGGGTATCTCGAAAAGTTTAAGTCACAACATAAGAGCACAAGCTGTTGGGAGTAGTGTACTGGGGTAAATAGAGAATTGGCTATTGAGCAGGAAACAGTGAGTGTGCAATAAGCATTCCTTTTCAGGTTAGTGACACCTGTCACTAACCTGGGGTTCCACAGACATCCGTCTGGGACTGCTACCGTTTATAATATATATTAGTGATTTTGAGGAAGGAAACAAATGTACTTGTTAGCATATTTGCAGACGATACACAAATAGGTAGAAAGGCAGGTTGTGACAGGGATACAAACAGTTTACAGAGAGATATTGAGGGGTTTAAAAAGTTGGCAAATGGAGTACTATGTGGTAAAATGTGAAGTTGTTCATTTTGGAAGGGATAATAAAAGAACAGTATTATTTAAATGGAGAAAAACTACAGAAAGGTGGAACACAAAGGGGCTTGGGGATACTTGTGCATGAAACACAAAGCTAGCACAGAGGTGCATCAGATAATCACAGAGCTAATGAAATGTTGGTCCTTATCTCAACAGAATTGGGGAATAAAAATAGGGAAGTCTTACTGTACAAGGTGCTGGTGAGACTACATCTGGAGAACTGTGAGCAGTTTGGTCCCCTTATTTAAGGAAATATATTATTTCATTGAACACATTTCAGAGAAGGTTCACTAGATTGCTCCCCAGTATGAAGGGATTGTCTTATAAGCAAAGATTATAAGGTTGTGACTCGTTAGAGTTTAGCAGAATGAGAGGTGATCTCATTGAAATGTATAGCATTTCTAAGGGGCTTGATAGGGTAAATGCTGAGATGATGCTTCTCATCATAGGAGGGTCTTGAATCAAAGGGCAGAGTCAGAATTAAGGGCAGCCAATTTAAGACTGAGGTGCACAGAAATTTCTTCTTTCAGAGGGATGTAAGTCTTTGGAATTTCATGCCAGAGAGTGCTTGAGTATATTTAAGGCTGAGATAGAAAGATCCTTGCTCAGTCAGGGAATCAAAGGTTATGAGGAAAAGGCAGGAACATGGTTACAAGGAATGCCGGATTGGTCATGATCTTATTAAATGGCAGAGTAGACCAAATGGCCACTCCTGTTTCTATTTCTTGTGGTCTCATACAACCCAATACTAATTGTTATATAATGCATTGAAGGGGATTCCCATGGTAAGGTGCTCTTGATGATTATACTTTCCAACAATACAAAGAGTGATTGGAAAAAGAAAAACCTTAGCAGGTTGAATTAACAGAAGCCTGTTTAATACTCTCAAACACTTTGTGTGGAGAGGCAGAGATCTGCCATTCTGCAATATTAAAGCCAGCTTTTATTTTACAAAGAGTTCACACAAACCAAAAATTGTAACTTTAATAACTGATTTTGAGTTTTGTCACAAGTGCAAACAATATGCATACCACCAAAGAGCTATATCATACTTCTAGTCAGATACCGTAGTGATGTTATTTTGCTAAATCATTTATTTGGTGATATCAGAAATGCTACTTTTTAAATTTATTCACAAATATAGGCAGTATTGGAAAGGCCACATTTATTACCTATCCTTGTTGCCCCTGCAAGGCTATCTTTCTCATCTACAATTGAGAAAAAGGCCAATAACTGCTATTACATATGGGCACCTTGAGGTGGGCAAAAAATTGCAACCAAAGAATGTGAGCTATCAGTGTGATCTGGAAAGGAAAACAGTTAGTGTTTAAAATGTACTAATGACAAATTTGCCTTTCATTGTTCATCATCTGTCATTTATCATTCATTACTGTCTTACAGTGATAACCAAATTTAATGTTTTCTTGGAAGCTGGATGTATATATATGTTCTGATTGCACAGTTCAGAATGCGCTAACTGAATCATAAGGATTCAATGAGGTCTGCAGATGCTGGAGATCAGAGTTGACGGTGTGTTGCTGGAAAAGCACAGCAGGTCAGGCAGCATCCGAGGAGCTGGAGAGTCGACATTTCGGGCCGGAGCCCTCCATCAGCAATGATGGTGGAGCCTTGGGGGTGGAGAGATAAATGGGAGGGGGCTGGGACTGGGGAGAAGATAGCTGAGAGTGCAGTTGGTAGATGGAGGTGGGGGTAAAGGTGATAGGTCAGAGAGGAGGGTGGAGCAGATAGGTGGGATAGGTCATGAGGATACTGCTGACCTGGAAGGTTGGAACTTGGATAAGGTGGGGAGAGGGGAAATGATGAAACTGGGGAAGTCTATATTGATGCCCTGGAGTTGAAGGGTCCCGAGACAGAAGATAAGACGTTCTTCCTTCAGGCATCAGGTGGTGAGGGAGGAGGCCCAGGATCTGCATGTCCTCGGCAGAGTAGGATGGGGAGTTGAAATGTTCGACCAGGGGCGCGGTGGGGTTGATTTGTGCGGTATCCCAGAGATGTTCTCTAAAGCGCTCTGCGAGAAGGCATCCAGTCTCCCCAGTGTAGAGGAGACCGCATCGGGAGCAATGGATACAATAAATGATGTGTGGAACTGCACGTGAAACTTTCATAAGTGTGGAAGGCTCCTTTGGGGCCTTGGACAGAGATAAGGGGGAGGTGTGGGCGCAGGTTAGTGGGCATGGACCTGCCCTGGCAGTTGCGGAGGGAATGATCTTTGCGGATAGGGGTGGGGAGGGAAATCTATCCCTGGTGGTGGGGCCCATTTGTAGGTGGCCTGCTGTGCTTTTCCAGCAACACACACATAACTGAATCATAAGTTTTGGCAAAACATGTTCAACATTAGTTTTGAAAGTGATTGTGGCTTTTAATTGAAAGTTTTAATGAATTAAAAGACAAAAGGGACAAGTAGATAAATATATTTCATAGTGTTTCAATATATTTCATTCTTGTACACTAGAAATTTCAGTTGATAAATTTAAATGATTTATATAGAATAAGCTGTACAGTACAACATGCTGATGCTGGTGGTGGCTGTAACAGGTAAGTTGTAATTTGTTAAATCCTATTAGCATGCACCTGACTGGGAAATATGAAGTGAGTACAAGAGCTAGGGGTGGAAATTATTGCATAAGAATGACTATGAGCAATGTTTGTTCAGTTTTCAATGAAAGCTGAACCAACGAGATTCCAAAAAATGGATAGATAAATTTATGATGTCTACATCTAACACACAGAAAATCATTTTCTTTGTTGAAATTAATAATGAGGGTTTTACCCATTTGCTGGCTTTGTTATATCTGACTTTAAAATGTTGCCTGCTGATAGTTTGCATTATAAATATGTGTTCATTTTAACAGAACTAGCATTGCTACCTCAAAAATGTTATTCAAGATTATTATTTCCAAATAAAAGCTGATATTGCATCTAGATTGATTCTAAGGAAGGAGGAGGATGTAATTAAGCTCCACATTTATTATACCTACTTCCTTATCAAAAGGGAAATATTGATAAATTTGTGATGCATTTCATTGGCTCAATTGGGATCCTGTTGGCATGTCAAACTAGAAATATCTGCGATAAAATGACTCAAATGATACAATTTCTGAAAAATGACATCTTGTTAAAGAAATGAATAATCAGAAACTAAACTGTGCAAAGAAGGATATTCGATTTTCAGTGTTGTTTTAGATGCAATGAAGAGTTATCTTTAAACATGCTTTAGATGATTACTGCATAACTAATTACATATAACAAGTTCATGAAGGCCTTTCTGCATGTTTATGTGGATATATCAGGATAACGTGTGCCAAGCTACTTTAAAGTGTGGTGCTGGAAAAGCACAGCCAGTCAGGCAGCATCCAAGGAGCAGGAAAGTCGACATTTCAAGCATAAGCTCTTCATCAGGAATGTTGTCGTCCGACCTTATGCTGGAAACGTCGATTCTCCTGCTCCTCGGATGCTGCGTGACCGGCTGTGCTTTTCTAGCACCACACTTTTTAACTCTGATCTCTAGCATCTGCAATCCTCACTTTCTCCTCACTTTAAGTTAATTTTGACCATTCTTATAGAATCATACAATATGGAAGCAGACCCATCGGTCCAATCAGTCCATGCCGACCATAATCCAAAACTAAACTAATCCCACCTACTTGCTTATGTTTCTCAATCTCACACTCTTTTTCAGCGGCTTGCGTCAACCAGCGACCTGACCTCTTTGGCTGTGCAGTAGTGCAGGTTGGAGTTATGGATATGCTTAAATTCCATAAGTTTACTATCGGACATGCGTGGACCACTGACTTTGGCTGTTCAGATCACAAGGAACAGTTTGAATACTTAATCAAGTAAGTTGTGAATATAAACAATCAGAAAGATGCTCTAACGTCCTGTCAAACTGAATAACAGAATCATATAAGCCAGGAACCTCAAGTCCAGTTCTAAGCATGTGTTGTGAGCTGATTGCCATAGCAGGAAAGGCAATTTATCTGAGGTATCCTCAATTTGAAATGATGTGGAGGTACCTATGTTCGACTGGGGTGGACAAAGTTAAAAATCACACGACACCAGGTTATAGTCCAACAGATTTATTTGGAAGTACAATCTTTCAGAGCATTGCTCCTTTATCAGGTAACTAGTGGAGTAGGATCAGAGGACACAGAATTTGTAGCAAAAGATCATAGTGTCATACGCTGATGCGATATATTGATCAAACCTAGATTGCTCTAAGGTCTTTCATCTTTTAGAATTGGTTGTAGGTTTTGATTCATTAAAATGTAAATCCCTGAACTTCTTTCAAGCCACATCCCTGAGATAATTTAAGGTTTTATATTTTAAAGAAAGCGACATCTCTGCTCAGACAATGCATTAAAGATGTGAGGTTAGAGTCTGTATGTATTCCAATCTTGAATCAGGCTGGTACTGTTTGCAAAGTTGGAATTTATAAAATGTCATGTGAATTATAAAAAAATTGACTGCCTACAGATAGTGTGCTTTATGAACAAAATAGAATGTATCTGCAAATGCAAATTCACACCATAGAACTGTGTGTCTGCATGCACATGAGGGACAGAGAGTATGAGTGTTTACATGTGAGAGTGTGTGTGCTCCTGAGAGAGCATGTGTATGAGAGAAGGTCTGCGTGAGTGTGAGTATTTAAGAGAGTGTGTACATGTGCTTGTGTGTGAATGTGAGAGCGTACAGTGTAGTGGGGTCACCTGTAGCGTGACATGAACCCAAGGTCCCAGTTTAAGCCATCCTCATGGGTATTGGATTTGGCTATCAATTTGAAAGAAAGTTGTCTGTACAGGTTTGGACAATTCTTATGGTGCAATGATAGTGTCCCTACCTCTGAACTTGGGTTCATGCCCCACCTGCTCCAAAGTATGTTGTAATATCTCTGAACAGACAGATTAGAAACTATCTAAGGTAGGGTATACAGGCTGTTGTGATGCAGTGGTAGTGTCCTTACCTTTGAACCAGGAGGCCCAAGTTCATGTTATACCTACTCAAGAGGCATTTAATTACTTATATGAACAGGTTAGAAGAAATCAAAGTCAGGTAACTCAATTGTGCTCAGAAAATGTCTAAGGCAAGTTCAACAGGGTGATATGGTTCAGTGATAGTGTCCCAATTTCTGAGCCAGGAGGCCCAGGTACAAATCTCACCTGTTCCAGAAACTTAATGCATCTGAACTGGTTGATTTTTAAAAATAAAGACCTATGGCAGATCCAGCTGTTACTCATTAAGCAGTATCTCTTACAATAAATACATATGTATGAACCTTCAGTTCTCAGACAAATTGCATATTGATAGATCTTTATAGATGATCACAGTATAAGCTTACTTTGGAGTTGAAACTTTATTGCTGGAACAGCACAGCAGGTCAGGCAGCATCCAGGGAACAGGAGATTCGACGTTTCAGGCACAGGCCCTTCCTCAGGAATTGTGAGGAATTCCTGAGGAAGGGCCTGTGCCCGAAACGTCGAATCTCCTGTTCCCTGGATGCTGCCTGACCTGCTGTGCTGTTCCAGCAATAAAGTTTCAACTTTGATCTCCAGCATCTGCAGACCTCACTTTCTCCTCGAAGCTTACTTTGGAACTTTGCAAATGCTTTGTAACAGACTGTGAGGAAACAGAATGGAAGCAAATCTTTTTTTTGTTACTTTAAGGGATAGAAAGCGCATACATGCGAATGAAGAAATATGAGATTCAAAACTTATTTGAAGAACAAATGCAATTTGAAATAAATAATAGTGTGGTTATGGTAGGGGATTTTAACTTTCCAGGCATAGATTGGACTGCCATAGTGTTAAGGGTTTAGATGGAGGGGAATTTGTTAAGTGTGTACAACAAATTTTTCTGATTCAGTATGTTCATGTATCTATGAGAGAAGGTGCAAACTTTGACCTACTCTTTGGAAATAAGGCAGGGGGCAGGTAACTGAGGTGTCAGTGGGGGAGCACTTTGGGGCCAGCAACCATAATTCTATTAGTTTTAAAATAGTGATGGAAAAGGATCGACCAGATCTAAAATGGAGGAAGGCCAATTTTAACGGTATTAGGCAAGAACTTTCAAAAGCTGATTGGGGACAGATGTTCGCAGGTAAAGGGACGGCTGGAAAATGGGAAGCTTTCAGAAATAGATAACGAGAATCCAGAGAAAGTGTATTCCTGTTAGGGTGCAAGGAAAGGCTGGTAGGTATAAGGTATGCTGGATGACTAGAAATTGAGGGTTTGGTTAAGGAAAAGAAGGAAGCATATGTCAGGAATAGACAGAAGAGATCGAGTGAATCCTTCGAAGAGTATAAAGGCAGTATGAGTCTATTTAAGAAGGAAATCAGGAGGGCAAAAGGGGGACATGAGATAGCTTTAGTAAATAGAGTTAAGGAGAATCCACAGGGTTTTTACAAATACATTAAGAATATGGAGAGAATAGGGCCCCTCGAAGATCAGCAAGGCAGCCTTTGTATGGAGCCACAGGAGATGGGGCAGATACTAAATGAGTATTTTGCATCAGTATTTACTGTGGAAAGGGACATGGAAGATATAGAATGTAGGGAAATAGATGGTGACATCTTGAAAAATGTCCATATTACAGAGGGGGAAGAGCTGGATGTCTTGAAACACGTAAAAGTGGATAAATCCCCAGGA
>NC_057712.1:108547385-108548749 GCF_004010195.1 Chiloscyllium plagiosum | reverse complement strand
CACCACACCTGCTCATGACTCCACCTCCATTCCCCCCACCACCACACCCACTCCAGTTACTGGCTCCGCCCCCACTCCCAGCTCCACACCCACACCAGATCCTAGCTCCCAGCCCTGCCGAGTTTTCACCATCCCTCCAGACCTCCCCCTCACTGAGGACGAACAATCAGTCCTCAACAAAGGACTCACCTTCATCACCCTCCGCCCATGCATCAATGAATTTAATACACACCGTGACGTCGAACACTTCTTCCGCCGCCTCCGAGCTTACTTTCACAATCAGGACTCCCGCCAACCTTCCGAGGACTCCTTCACCCACCTCCAACACATTGCATCCACCTGGACACCCCGTGCTGGCCTATTACCCACCCTCGACCTCTTCATCTCCAACTGCCGCTGGGACATTAACTGCCTCAACCTGTCTCTTCCCCCTCCCCCACTCCAGCCACTCACCCTCAACACGCAGCCCTCCAATCCCGAACTCGCCATCAAGCCAGCAGATAAAGGGGACGCAGTGGTAGTCTGGCGCGCTGACCTCTACACCGCTGAAGCCAGACGCCAACTCGAGGACACCACTTCCTACCGCTCCCTCGACCATGACCCCACCCCCCATCACCAAACCATCATCTCCCAGACCATACAGAACCTCATCACCTCAGGAGACCTCCCACCCACAGCTTCCAACCTCATAGTCTGGGAACCCCGCACTGCCTGGTTCGACCTCCTTCCCAAGATCCACAAGCCTGATCACCCTGGCTGACCCATTGTCTCAGCATGCTCCTGCCCCACTGAACTCATTTCTACCTACCCCGATACTGTCCTATTCCCCCCCTAGTCCAGGAACTCCCTACATACGTTCGAGACACCACCCACGCCCTTCACCTCCTCCAAGACTTCCGTTTCCCCAGCCCCCAACGCCTCAACTTCACCATGGATATCCACACCCTCTACACCTCCATTCACCATGACCAGGGCCTCCAAGTCTTCCTCTCCCAACGTCCCCAACAGTACCCTTCCACCAACACACTCATTCGTTTGGCCACACTGGTCCTCACCCTTAACAATTTCTCCTTTGAATCCTCCCACTTCCTCCAGACCAAAGGGGTAGTCATAGGCACCCGAATGGACCCCAGCTATGCCTGTCTCTTTGTTGGTTACGTAGAATAGTCCATCTTCCGTCATTACATCGACACCACTTCCCACCTCTTCCTCCGCTACATTGATGACTGCATTGGTGCCACCTCGTGCTCCCGCGAGGAGGTTGAGCAATTCATCAACTTCACCAACACATTCCACCCTGACCTTAAATTTACCTGGACCATCTCTGACACCTCCCTCCCCTTCCTGAACCTCTCCATCTCCAT
>NC_057712.1:108459287-108545515 GCF_004010195.1 Chiloscyllium plagiosum | reverse complement strand
ATAAATGCGAGGTGCTGCATTTTGGGAAAGCAAATCAGAGCATGACTTATACACTTAATGGTAAGACCCTAGGGAGTGTTGCTGAATAAAGAGACCTTGGAGTGCAGGTTCATAGCTCCTTGAAAGTAGAGTCATAGGTAGATAGGATAGTGAAGAATGCGTTTGGTGTGCTTTCATTCATTGGTCAGAGTATTGAGTACAGGAGGTCATTTTGCGGCTGTACAAGACATAGGTTAGGCCACTGTTGGAATATTGTGTGCAATTCTGGTCTCCTTCCTATCGCAAAGATGTTGTGAAACTTGAAAGGGTTCAGAAAAGATTTACAAGGATGTTGCCAGGGTTGGAGGATTTGAGCTACAGGGAGAGGCTGAACAGGCTGGGGCTGTTTTCCCTGGAGTGTCGGAGGCTGAGGGGTCACCTTAAAGGTTTATAAAATCATGAGGGGCATGGATAGGATAAATAGACAAAGTCTTTTCCCTGAGGTGGGGGGTGTCCAGAATTAGAGGGCGTAGGTTTAGGGTGAGAGGGGAAAAATGTAAAAGAGACCAAAGGGGCAACTTTTTCACGCAGAGGGTGGTGCATGTATGGAATGAGCTGCCAGAGGAAGTGGTGGAGGCTAGTACAATTGCAACATTTAAAAGGCATCTGGATGGGTATATGCATAGGAAGGGTTTGGAGAGATATAGCCCAGGTGCTGGCAGGTGGGACTAGATTGAGTTGGGATATCTGGTCGGCATGGATGAGTCAGACTGAAGGGTCTGTTTTCGTGCTGTACACCTCTATGACTCTAAGAAGATGAGGATTCATGTTAATAAAATATACTCCATTATTGTTGCAAGCAAAAATCAAGTTACAGCAGCTTTGCAATATTCCAGCCCCAAGATGAGTTTCAAATATCAGCAATGAACAGTCAGCTTCATATGGTTCACATCATTTTCTATAATTGTGCGTTTATTATTTTCATTATGGCTTTTGTGAAGTTTTTGTCATTTTCCCCTTCTTTAGAATTTACTCCAGATCTTATTGACAGGGGGTTCTTTAGTTTTCCATCTATTAAACCATATGTTAACCTATCAATTCTACACTATTGCTGTAGCTGTATCAGAATGCTAAATTGATGTGTGAGAGAGAAAAAAAAATCAACTGAAAACAGGTCAGATGTTACAAGAACAATTGATTGTGTTGAATTGTGCCACTCCGAGCTCAATACCATATTTGGAATTAAGCATCCTTTGAATTAAAGCAGCAAGTTGGCAACACCAAAGGGACATCCCAGTGCATCTCATTGGTCAGGTGAAATTAGACAAAGAATATGTGTGAATACCTAACATCTTAACTCCCAAATAATTAGAGTTGTAGATTCCGTAAATCAAGACTGGGATGGTACAGTTTTTTTACTGTCCCAAAGATACATCTGATGTAATTTTATTCATGCTGTGAAAGTGCCAGTGAGCTACATTATTTATGATAGTTTTTACTTGTGCAAAAAATAGATGAAAACATTATTTTAAATTTATATGAAAAGGTAGGAATCACCGCTACAGATATATCAGCGACATTAGTATTGTGGTATTGAAGTCATAACCCAAAGTTACTACTAGTTCAATGAATAAAATTTCATTATATAACATGTATGTTTTCAGTAATTATCTGTTTTACCACAGAGTTTTAAATTTGATATCAATTTAATCGTCAACCTGAATTGTAAACTTAACTAAGGTTTGGAATTAGTAAGTCTTCTATTTCTTGACCAAGATATTGTGCTTCTGTAATACCCAATTCTTTAAGACTATTAATGGTTTCATATGTATTTTTTTTAGATACTCACCACTTCATAATATCAAACTACCAGATAATGGCATTCAGTATCCAGCAATGTTGTTGATGACAGCAGATCATGATGACCGTGTAGTTCCTCTCCACTCGATGAAGTTCATAGCTACTCTGCAACATGTTGTTGGCCATGACCCAAATCAGAGCAACCCACTGTTCATCTATGTCGATACCAAGGCTGGGCATGGTGCAGGAAAACCAACAGCTAAAGTAATTCAGGAGGTCACTGATATGTATGCCTTCATTGCAGAAACATTGCACCTTGAATGGGTCGATTGAGATAGGTTTTGTTATCTGTGCATATAATTGGTATTGAAGGTATAGTTTCAAAACATCTAAACAAATTTAGAATACGCATCAGACATTTAAGCATCATAAAGTAGTACGTTCTTTGGGATTGAAGGATATTTTCAGACCTCAGTAGAATAACTATTCCTACAAAGTAAGAGATATGGAATAAAAAAGTAGTTAACATTTAGCCGCTGTGTGCAGCATTTTGAGAAATAAATGAGCCACTAAATGTTCCAGTGGTTATTTATGCCTATAAACAAAATTTCCCGGTATTATAGTGATATCCGTTTTGTGTTTGTGTGTTTTTAATCTACATGGAATATTGTCAGAATTGGACATAACTTGAGATTATTTTACACAATTGCACCTTGTTCCACTTGAAAAGAAATTCAAATCTAATAAGCCTAGACTTAAGTACGCAAGGAGATTTTCAAATAAATGGCTGTAGTGATTGTCCATTTAAACTTTTATGTTTTCTACAGTTGAGGAAGTTATAGAAACATTTCATATGATGTGGATTTTTACTTTGTATTTAATACAATTCAAACATTTCTGCCCTTTCCCTTTCCTTCTGATTACCTATTACTCACCTCTACCAATGCTTCTGTTAGAATGTTAACAGTTATTTTCATTATTTAAACAATACTTTGGAATTGAGGTTTCTTATACTTTCCAGATGTGTAAATAATAGCTTTCCATTACTGTAGGCAGTTAGTTTGTGACTTTATAGACTGATCCACCCCACTACATCAGAATAGATCAACTTCCACGTGCTTGGCTGTATATTGGCCATTCATAAGCATGAAAATTCAGGGACACAGTAAACAATCTAAGTTTGTATCTCTGTGATGTAACTTAGAATATCACATTTTTCTGTGTTCTGATAGATTTTTTGTGTGTTTTGTCTGTTTAAAGAAAGCTCAGCACAATACATCTTGAATTTTTGAAAGCTCCTGCTGGATTTTTCACGGTAATGTGCAATTTCACCAGGTAGTAGAGAGGAGAGAGGTGTTTGAGATTTTGTCCAAAGGTATTGGATGCATTTCGCAAATCATATATTGTGACCCAGTAGAATTAAGTTATACTAATGCTGATTTAAAAGTTTTTTTATAAGGTGTAGGTAATGAATTGAAATAGAGCATAGGCGTATGAATTATTTGTCCTTGCTTAGTCTCTATTGGATATACACCAAAATAAGCTGCAAAATACAAAATAGTTTTAAAGATAATTTCAGACAGCTACATACTTTACCATGTAACTTCAGTGCATTTAAGTTGCATTTGACTGTTAAACAATATAATTTTTACCTCAAATCTCAGTTGAAAAAAGCACTAGTAACTAATAATTCAGGTTCACACCTCCTTATGCTGAATTAATGTACCAGGGTTTTAGTACCTGAAAAAATAAAATGCAACTTGCCTAAAGTTCCTGCTTTTCTGAATTTGTTTTCCATGCTAAGAATGATTTTACTTTTTAACATTGATACATGTGAACACCACCATCTCCAAGTTCCTTTTCAAGCTACTCATTGTCTTGACAAAAATATCACACCATTGTGATATTGTCGCTGGTATTAGTGATCAGTGTCCTCAGTCGTTATGGGGTAATGCCCTATTGATATTTGTACTGGACAAATCAAATTTCCATCTGGAACCTAGTTGGATACTTTTTTTTCACGAAGTCATATTGTACTAAAACATAAACATTCAATGTTACAGCCTATTTTTACAATAACACAAAACAAAGCTTTATTAATAACCAAAATGAAGATAAACAAGAAAAAAAAGCCTCTGTATTCTTTATAACACAAAATCAAAGATTTTTGAACACAATAGGAACAACCCTAGCATTCTTTATAGTTTGAACAAAACCAAAAGCTTCATACGGTAATCAGTTCACCCAGGTACAGCTGATAAACAAGGTTGCAATTCTATGCTGTGCCTCTAACAAGACCAGTCTAGCTCATTTCCAAAGGACAGAGAATTTATACAATCAGTAACTCTTCTTAATTATTATTGTCATGCTCCTGACTTAGTGCAATACTATCTCTGATGCGACTTCAATTCCTTTTTCTTTTTTAATTTCAAAACACTACATCAGAGCTTAATACATGCTTCTCTCTCAAATGACTTTCCAGCACACAAAAACGAAAGTCAGCATCTGGAACGTTTCTTCTCTCCGTTTCCCCACCACCACCACCAACATCAAATGCTCTGGATAGTTTCTCACTTGAGATGATGGGTATTATTATGCTTTAGAAACTAATTGTTATCTCCAAAAACACCGACAAACCCACTTGTTTTGAATTCCAAGAGCCCAAACCAGTGAACAGTATTAAAGCATGTATATAAAAATCAAGTTTCATCACACAGGATCAGGATCCCAGAACACACTCCCTAACAGCTTTCTGAGTAAACCTCCCCTACATTTCATTGCCTTCTGGAGGGCAACTAACTGTGGGCAATAATTGCTGGCCCAGCCACTGAAGCTTGCATCCCCGAATGAATTTTAACAAATTTGCAGTTCTTTATTTCAAAACATCCATACTTAAACTAGGAATAAACCCAGCTCATTAACATGGAACTACAGAAACAGTCCATATATATATATTTGTTAATGATTGCAAATGAAATCATTCCATCTCTCTGCAAATGCTTCCTTCCCTCACTTATTGATATTTATTCTGAAAATACTGATTGTTTTTCGGTACCTTCCCTAAGTGCTCATTTTTCATTTGCAAGCCAGTTAATATGCATCACTGGGTAATTACATTATCTTAAGTATCAGACTAGTTTGACAATCTTATTTAACATTCACCAAAGTGCAAAGCAAGGTCCTTCAAGTTGTAAATCCTGTGGACTTAGAGCAAATTTTTTCAGTTGTGTACTGCTGTGCTACATCTTTCCAGATGTGGGTGGGAGGAGAAAAGTTCCAGATGCTGACTTTCATTTTTAATCTGTGCTGGGAAGTTATTTGAGAGAGAAGCATATAGGATGCACTGTGTTTTAGAAGTTTTTTTTTAAAAAGGAATAGAAGCTGCATCAGAGATAGCTTCCTTCAAGTGTGTGATACTTAGGATCATATACAATATACCAAATCATAATCCAGCACAAGATAGTTGACTGATTTTTAACTTATAGGTTACACGTGACCTTATTTTTATGTATACAACTAAAAGTCTGGCAGTTCTAATGCACTATCTTGTCAAGCAAAATGAGCTGAAGTATTTTTTGAATCAGTCTTAGACCAGAGAACTAACTCATTGGTCTGGCATCATTACATTGAGCTTTGTAAAGATTATACAAACATCTAAGCTCAAGATACATACAATATCCTGACTGGTATGAAGATTTCCAATAATAGTAATTAATCTTCTCTGAACTTAAACAAATGAGTAGTAGCGATCATAAGTTTGTCCTTTAGTAGCTCCTAAGAGGACTTCCGGAAGTGGGAGTTGGAGTTTTGAGTTGAAATTTTGGAGTCGACGGGCACCGATGGCCAACATCCCCCACTCCCCCCACCCCACTAAAAAACCTCCCTGCTGTCCCCAATTTCCAGTTTTGAGGAGTCGCAAAAATGTTCGAACCTTGAACTGAGGTCCCAGTGGGCAAAAGTCCTGGAAGCGCTCTTTAGTTAAATAACTACTCAATACTGGCATAATAGAAATGTCCTCAACATTGAAATAGTTCAGGAATATGTCAACAACTTGTGCTTCATTAATTTTGATAGCATAACCTATTTCTCCATGAATCTAAAATGCTGATGCCCAATATAGAGTTTCAGTACAATTCTATTCCTTGATAGATTTTCATATCCGTTATAGTTCAGTTCTGAATGCTGAGATTTCAAATTGTTTGTGACTCAAAGGATTCTGTCATAGAGATGTACAGCATGGAAACAGACCCTTCGGTCCAACCGTCCATGCCGACCAGATATCCCAACCCAATCTAGTCCCACCTGCCAGCGCCCGGCCCATATCCCTCCAAACCCTTCCTATTCATATACCCATCCAAATGCCTCTTAAATGTTGCAATTGTACCAGCCTCCACCACATCCACTGGCAGCTCATTCCATACACGTACCACCCTCTGCATGAAAAAGCTGTCCCTTAGGTCACTTTTATATCTTTCCCCTCTCACCCTAAACCTATGCCCTCTAGTTCTAGACTTCCCGACCCCAGGGAAAAGACTTTGTCTATTTATCCTATCCATGCCCCTCATAATTTTGTAAACCTCTATAAGGTCACCCCTCAACCTCTGACTCTCTAGGGAAAACAGCCCCAGTCCAAAAAGCTTTGAGAAGATTTGTAGCTCAGGTTGATGTTCTGGATGAACGTTTGCTCGCTGAGCTGGAAGGTTCATTTTTAGACATTTCAGCACCCTACTAGGTAACCTCATCAGTAAGCCTCCAGTGAAGCACTGGTATTATGACACGCTTTCTATATATGTGCTTAGGTCTCCTTGGGTTGGTGAAGTCATTTACTGTGATTATGTCATTTCCGTTCTTTTTCTTAGAGGATAGTAAATGGGGTCCAAGTTGACATGCTTGTTGATAGATTACTGGTTGGAATGTCGTGCTTCTAGTAATTCTCTTGCGTGTCTCTTTTTGGCTTGTCCTAGAATGGATGTGTTGTCCCGGTTGAAGTGGTATCTTTCCTCATCTGTATGTAAGGATACTTGTGATAGTGGTCATGTCTTTTTGTGGCTAGTTGATGTTCATGTATCCTGGTGGCTAGTTTTCTACCTGTTTGTCCAATGTAATGTTTGTTGTGGTTCTGTTCGCCGAGCTGGAAGTTTTTGTTGCAAACATTTCGTCCCCTGGCTAGGCGACATCATCAGTGCTTGGGAGCCTCCTGCGAAGCGCTGTGTGTGGCCACACATACAGACAACAAGCAACATGAATTCGACTGGGACAACACTACTATCATAGGGCAAGCCAGACAGAGAACAGCCAGGGAATTCCTAGAGGCATGGCATTCATCCACAAACTCCATCAACAAACACATCGACCTGGACCCAATATACCAACCACTACAGCGGACAGCTGAAACTGACAACCGGAAGCGGCAGGGACAGACCACTATAAACACCGGAGGAAACATCAAAGAAGCGTTTCGCAGGAGGCTCCCAAGCACCGATGATGTCGCCTAGCCAGGGGACGAAACGTTTGCAACAAAAACTTCCAGCTAAGCGAACAGAACCACAACAACGAGCACCCGAGATACAAATCTTTGCACAAACTTTGAATGTAATGTTTGTTACTGTTCTTGCAAGGTATTTTGTAAATTACATTTGCTTTGCTTGTTGTCTGTATAGGATCTTTTTGTTAGCTGCTGATTTAGTGTGTTGTTGGGTTTGTGGGCTACCATGAATGCCAAGAGGTCTGAGTTGTTTGCCATTCATTTCTGAGATGTCTTTGATGTAGGGGAGAGTGGCTAGGTTTTCTGGATGAGTTTTGTCTACTTGTTTTGGCTTGTCACTGAGAAATCAGCGGACTGTGTTCATTCGGTACCCGTTCTTTTTGAATATGCTGTATAGGTGATTTTCCTCTGCTCTGTGTAGTTCCTCTGTGCTGCAGTGTGTGGTGGCTCATTGAAATACTGTTCCAATGCAACTTCATTTGTGGGTTTTGGGATGATTGCTTCTGTAGTTCAGAATTTGGTCTGCATGTGTTGTTTTCCTGTAGACACTGGTTTGAAGTTCCCCACTGGCTGTTCGCTCTACCTTAACATCTAGGAATGGCAGTTAGTTGTTGTATTCTTCCTCTTTTGTGAATTTTATGCTGGTAAGGATATTATTGATGGTCTTGAAGGTTTCCTCTAATTTGTTTCGTTTAGTGATGACAAAGATGTCATCCACGTAGCAGACCCAAAGTTTGGGTTGGATGGTTGGCAGAGCTGTTTATTCGAGTCTCTGAATGACTGCCTCTGCTAAGAACTCTGTCAACAAACACATCGACTTGGACCCCATTTACCATCCTCAGAAAAAAAACAGAAAAGACCACATAAATAGGAAGTAGGTCATAACACCAGTGTTTCACCAGAGACTTACTGATGATGTTAAGACCATAAGACATAGGAGTGGAAGTAAGGCCATTCGACCCATCGAGTCCACTCTGCCATTTAATCATGGCTGATGAGCATTTCAACTCCACCTACCTGCACTCTCCCCGTAGCCCTTAATTCCTTGCGAGATCAAGAATTTATCAATCTAAATGTTACCAAGTGTGGTGATGAAACATCTGAAAATGAACCTTCCAGCTCAGCAAGCCAACTTACATGCAGATTCTGTCCAATGTTTGGATTTTCTGCATGCCGAATTTCAAGGTATGCAGAAATTTTATGAAATTGGTTAGATTACAGTTCATTGCATCCTTGTAATTGTGTTTCAAAAAAAGCAGTAAATATCAGTTGAAGGTTGGTCTTGCTCATAAAAACCTAACAGATAGGTTAAGGCAGGAGTAGGCCTTGAACCTACTCCAGCATTGAATAAGATTATGATCTGATTACCTCACATCCCTGCCTATTCCCAATAACATTTTACTTCTTGCATGTCAATAACTTGCCTACCTCTGCCTTAAAAATATTCAAAGGCTTGACTTTACTACCTTCTGAGGAAAGATGTATTATGGGCCAGACAATATATAGAGAATATATATTAAGAAAATAGCCAGACCCCAGCCTTTTAGATTCCTTTAAGTTTTTGTTTAGATTCCTAACAAGTCCGCACCGACCCTCCGCAGAGTAACCCACCCAGACCCATTACTCTACATTTACCCCTGACTAATGCACCTAACACTATGGGCAATTTAGCATGGCCAATGGACTGTGGGAGGAAACCCACGCAGACATGGGGAGAATGTGCAAACTACACACAGACAATTGCCCAAGGCAGGAATTGAAGCCGGGTCCCTGTGAGGCAGCAGTGCTAACCACTGAGCCACCGTGCCGCCTCAAAGGCCAGGTATAAGGCATTGTGTTCCAGATGCAAGTTGATTTGTCAAACTACTAGGTTTGATGCAAAACAAACCTTATTCTTACACTATAGTTAAAATACAAACAAAAGGAAGAAGGAATAACAACTCTATTGGAAAACTTAACAGAATAATAGATTATTTAACTACTAAACATTTAACTGTTCCAATATAGTATCAGGGAGAAAGTGAGGACTGCAGATCAGAGCTGAAAATGTGTTGCTGGAAAAGCGCAGCAGGTCAGGCAGCATCCAAGGAATCAGAGCTGAAAGTGTTGCTGGAAAAGCGCAGCAGGTCAGGCAGCATCCAAGGAATCAGAGCTGAAAATGTGTTGCTGGAAAAGCACAGCAGGTCAGGCAGCATCCAAGGATCAGAGCTGAAAATGTGTTGCTGGAAGATTCCTGAAGAAGGGCTCATGCCCAAAACGTCGATTCTCCTGCTCCTTGGATGCTGCCTGACCTGCGCTTTTCCAGCAATACATTTTCACCAATATAGTATCAGCCAATAAATCCACCCTTGGCAAAGGTAAAATCTGTAAAATACATTGTCTTTCATGCAATTCTCCAGTCCAGGATGAAAGAACATTAAGGGGAGATTCTGACTGAGAGAGAGAGAGAGACCTCAAGTGTTTTGGTGTAGGACGGAGAGATGTATAGCAGTTTCCAAACCCCAAAGTTAAACTAAAATCCTGGTTCTGTGAGAGCTTGACCCCATCCATTCAGGCTGTTTTTGTTGTTCCAACATTAAAAAACCTAAGGCCTCACAAGCTGTTTATTTTATTGGCTTGGAACAGACTGCTCAGACCTGTATCTCAACCGCCCTTCATTTAAAAAAAAGGACATATACACTTCTTAAAGCTATTGTATCATCTCAGGTGTTCCAAAGACTCATGACCTTCTCTGAGAATAATGCTTCCTCAGTTAAAAATCAGTTGTACATTTGAGGGTGACCCCTAATTCTAGTTTCTTCTACAAGAGGAAACGTTATTCTATATTCACTCAGTCAAGCCCCCTCAGGATCCCATGTTTCTATTGGGTCACATCTCATTCTTTGACACTCCAGCAGATATTGGCCTGGCCCATACAACCTATCCTAACAAGACAACTAGCCCATTGCTGGTATTATTCTAGTATATTATTTGTGTACTCATGAAATAAGGGGGACAATACTGTATACAGTACGGCAGATGTAGTTTCATCAGTGCTCTGTATGACTCAAACAAAACCTCACTACTTTTGTGTTCAATTCCCCCTTGTAATAAATAATAAAATTCTATTAACTTTCCTAATTATTTATTGTACCTGCAAACTAACATTTTGCATGCATTGACACCCAGATCTGTCTGCATCTCAGAGCTTTGCAATCTTTCACCATTTAGATAATATGCATGTTTATTCTTCCTATTAAAATGAACAACTTTACATATACCCATGTTATTTATTCTTCATTTACCATATTTTAGACCACATCACTTAGCCTATCAAAAATCCCTTTGTACCCATTGTATGCCTCCTTCACAACTTACTTTCCTGTCTATACTTGCATCATCAGATTTAACAACTATACCTTCCATCTGTTTATTTAAATCTTCTGCATAAATTGTAAGAAGTTAAGGTCCCAGCACAGATTCCAGTGACACACTACTTGTTCCATCTTGCAAACCAGAAAATTCCCCATTTGTGTACTACTGTCTGTCTTTACATGTTTTCTGGTTTAAAAGTATTGCGAGATACCTGGATATGACTGAAGGTAAACAGGAGTGTGGTGTTCTGTGATGGAGATTATTTAACCAATTTGCATCAGTATTTTAAACATGCAGGTCACAAAACTGATTTGATTTATTATTGGCACATACCTAAGTACAGTGAAAAGTTTTGTATGCAGTACAGGCAAATCATAATATACAAAGATCACATGCTGATTGAACAGAGGGAGGAATACAGAGTTACAGCTGCAGAGAAGGTGCACAAAAAACAAAAGCAACCTTTGATTTTAAATTTGTGATGTCCATTCAGAAGTCTAGTAACAACAGGGAAAAAGCTCTTCTTGAACCTGTTGCTACATGTGTTTAAACTTTTGGATATTCTGCCAGATGGAAGAGTTTGGAAAACTACTTCAACAAAGGTAACTCTGAATTAAATCTTTACTTGTACTCCTGTCAGATGGTATGATATAAGATTAGTTTGAGTCAAATCCTTCTTGCACTGTACCACAGTGCTAAAGTTCTCAAGTCAATGCTTTACAAACCTAACAGGATATTCTATTGTTTTCAAATCTTGTGTCATATTCCATAATACACCAATGGAGGGAAATGATGCCATGATAGTATTGTCACTGGAATGGTAATCAAGAGGCCAATACTCTGGAAACAAGTTCAAATTCCATCAGGGCAACTCAGAGTCATAGAAATGTACAGCACAGAAACAGATGACCATGCTGACCAGATAAACTAAATTAATCTAGTCCCATTGGCCAGTACTTGGCCCATATCCCTCTAAACCCTTTCCTTTTCAGATACGTTTTTTAAATGTTGTAGTTGTACCAGCCTCCACCACTTCCTCTGCCAGCTCATTCCATACATGTACCACCCTCTGTGTGAAAACTGTTGCCCGAAGGTCCCTTTTTAATCGTTTCCCTCTGACCTTAAATCTATGCCGAGACTGTGGTGCTGGAAAAGCACAGCAGGTCAGGCAGCATTCGAGGAGCAGGAGAATCGATGTTTCGGCGTAAGCCCTTGGTCAGGAATGCCCGAAAAATCGAGTGTCCTGCTCCTCGGATGCTGCCTGATCTGCTGTGATTTTTCCAGCACCATACTCTGGACTCTGATCTCCAGCATCTGCAGTCTTCACTTTCTCCTCAAATCTATGCCCTCTAGTTCTGGATTCCTCCAATTCAAGGAGCAAAACTGTGGAATTAGAAATGTCTCAGTTATGGCAAGCATAAAAATATTGTCTTACAAGTTCAGCCGGTTCATTTGATGTCCTTACCTGGTCTGGTCTCCATGTGACTCCAGACCCACTGAAATGCAGCTGACCCTCAATGCCCTCTGATATGGCTTAGCAAACCACTCAGCTGTGTCACAATTGCTAGAAAGTCAAAAAGGAATTAAACGATTCAGCATTGACCTAAGCACCTGAAATGACAACTGCACACATTTTTATTTTAAACATACACTTCATTCGTGTATATATATATATATACACACACACACACACATAGTCACTAAAGAAGTTCAGTTCTGAATAGTCGCATAAGAAGAAAACAAACATTGGAGTTTGACTATCCAACAAGCAAACCAATGTGCAAGATTATATTTACATATATTTGAGGTACTGGGAGGGTCCGACAACTGAACAGACCCCCATTTGGCTTCGACAGAAAATCCTGGACAGTGGTCTTTCCCCACCGCAGCTGCCCTACAACGGCATACTAAGTTTTGTGGAAGCTGTCATGTGGGGGACTAGTCGCAAAACCTGGAGAGCTGTCTCACAGCCATACTGACTGAATCACTGTCACTGACATCGCCATCACTGTCCCTGGGTATTCTGTTATGACAGACTCACCAGCCCATGCAGCATTTTAGTATACAACTGGAAAGCTTTAGTCTTGCGTTGCAACATTATTTACTACTTAAAGGACCTTGGTTTGCACTTATTGGCCATTAACTTTGCTTATATGGTTACTTTTGACAGATCTGCCAGATCCATGATCAATTCCATGTTTGTATTGTTAGCAATGAGAAGAGCTCAATGTGCACTCACTGCCCGAGGGTCTGGTAAATGCATAATCATTTCACGTATTGAAGAAGTTTGGCAAATGGTGGTATGAGGGGCATGTGCACATCGAGACGAGCCCTCGCGTATGGCACGAGGTGAGTTGCTGCTCTTCACTGCCAGCAGCAATACTCGGGTTAAATGGCCCTTCTTTCCGAGCTACAACCATTCTCTGATTAGGTGAAGAGTTGAGCTGTGCTTTCTCACCAGGTAACGAGTTGGACCGAAGGGTCTGTTTCCGTGTTGTACATCTCTATGACTCGATTTCTAACCCCCGGGGCTGTTATAACCATTGGATGCTAACTGTTGCTTGAGGCCCGCGTTGGATTGAATTGTCACATGTTGTCCTGCTACTGAGATCGCGGTGACGCGAGCTATTTATTTGGAACTATTTTTAATGCACTAACAGGGCGGTTCATATATCTTGCTATATATAAAGTGATTAATGCTGCTGCTAAATCTGGATGGGTGCTAGTTAACCCTACACACTCCTTAATCCGTGCATTTTCTTTTGTTTAGGACAGCAATGTTTCTTATATGAATCAGAATACCAGGTACAGAGTAAATAAAGGTGTATAGATTAAATTTTGTCTATCATAATGCTTCGGCCTGAGGGAATGGACTTTATAAATAGTTCTGGCCTCCAAGCCGAGGGTGAGAGCAAGTCTCAGAACTCGATGGTGTTGCTTCCAAACGGCTGGAACAACGGATGGTGTCAAATGGCGAGAATATTTTCGAAGGCTCCTTCACCCAGTCTCAATGTGGGCTGCAGCGTCCGTGCTTTAGGAAGGAATGGAGGCTGACTTACTGCCTGCTCGCACCGCATCTATGTAAGTGTAGGTGGAGGCAGTGAGTAACAGAGTGCACTGGCCAAAGACCCAAAGCAGTTCCTTACGGCAGCCGAAGGCCGTGAGAGCAAGGTCACAGCTCAGGAAGTCTAGAAGAATTGCTCTGTTGAGCGGAGGAGACAGGCTCGTAAAATTGCCATTTCAGGGGTAACTTCAATTGTTGGACTCTGTGAGATAGCTTCATCCACCTCATCCCAATATCCACCTTGTCACTAAGTTTGCTCCTGTATTCTGCTTTCAGCCCACACCACAGATACCAGAAGATCAGAATAATCCGCGGGAAGAAATCTCTAACCCTCTGCGTTCATTCTGGCATCTGGAAAGTCGCCCAGCCTTCAGGTAGAGAAGAGCCCAGCCCCTGCCAATCCTTTCCAAACTGCTAACAGTGTCCTCTGCGGCTGTTCCGCGACTTGCAATCTCCACAGCAAGAAAGTTGAGCTTTGGACGAAAAGGCATTTGAGTAACCGGGGTGGCCACAAAACGGATCTATCTGCACTCGGTGTGATGTTGACGAGGAGCTGCTCTGAGGCGGCTGCTCGCAGTCAGTGACTGTGCCCCATGCTGTCTGTCTAACAGCACTGTCTAACTGCACCTAGTGGCTCTCAGACACCTCCGCCTATGCCCTCTGCTCAGGAAAAGAGGTGAGAAAGGCAAAGCGAGCGAGTGCTGGGGGAAGCGATGGCTGCAGCTCTCCCTAAATGAGCGGGGCGGTGCTGCAGCGTGGGCCCCGGCCTGGCTCAGATTGTCCTTGCAGCCAGTTGCAGGGCATGGCCAGCGGGAACAGCTCGGTGTGGGAGGCGCTGCTGTTACTGCCTGCTCAGGCCTCCTGCCCCAGCTGGAGGCACAGCATGGAGGGCTCGGTCTACCAGCTCGCCAACATCTTCTTCACCCTCGGCTACATGGGCGGCAGTGGCCTGGTCGGCCTCCTGTACATCCACCTGTTCCTGGCCTCCGGTTTCCTCTGCACCTCGGTCTGGGCGTGGACCGACGCCTGCGCCGCCGATATCTTCTCGTGGAACTTCGCGCTGCTGGCGGTCTCCGCCGTCCAGCTCAGCCACATCGCGTACCAGCTCCGCAGTGTCTCCTTCCAGCACGACCTACAGAATCTGTACGGAGCCCTCTTCCAGCCGCTCGGAATCCCCCTGAGCATCTACAAGAAGATCGCCACTTGTTGCACCGTGCTCTCCCTGGAGAAGGATCACTGTTATGCCATGGAGGGCAAAACCCCCATTGAGAGGCTCTCGCTGCTCCTGTCTGGCAGGTTCGTCTCGCTCTTTCTCTCTCTCATTGTCTCTTTCTGTGTGTGTGTGTATTTCTGTCTCTGTCTCTGTACCTCTTCCTCTATTTCTCTGCCTCCTGTCTCAGTGTGCATTTCTCTGTCTCTGTAGGTCTCACTGTTTGTCTCCGTCTCTATTTTTTTTCTCGCTCTGTTTTTCTCTCTCTGTCTCTGCTTCTGTCTCTGTCTCATTTTTCTGTGTCTCTCCGTCTCTGATTTTCTCTCTCTCTCTCTCACTCTCTCTGTCTATCTCTGGTATCTGCGTCTCTCTTGCTGTCTCTGTCTTGTCTGGGAACTGAGCCACTTCTTAAACAAAAAGGCAGAATCTGCTGGAGAAATGCGGCAGCTCTGGCAGTGTCTGTGGGCAGACAAACAAAGGGTTAACATTTCCAGTTCAATGACTCTTCATCACAACTGTTCTGAGTTTCTCCAGTAGATTTTTGCTCCTGATTTCCAACATGGACAGCGTTTTGTACTATTTCACCCAGGCGATTGTGAATCTATGGAATTCCCTGCCCAGTGAAGTAGTTGACTCTATTTCAGTCAACGTTTTTAAAGCTAAGGTAGATTTGTTTTGAACAATAAAGTAATTAAGGGATACGGTGAGAGGGTGGGTAAGTGGAGCTGAGGCCACAAACGGCCTACTCCTGCTCCTAGTTCTGTTGTTGGTCTCAAAATCATCCTGTAGCGACATGCAGCTAGGGACACAGGGAGTGGGGGCGGGAGATGAGGGCTGGCCAAGTCTACTGCCGTTGGTGTCCATTCAAGCTCACACCGTGAAAATAATCAAAATCCGGATAAATCTCAGGATGTACCTACCCCTATTCCCCAAACTAAGACAGCCCAAAGCAGTTTGATCGTAGATTGAATAGGTGCTTGAGATTTGTACATGTTCTGGTATCTGATAGTGTTCACCAGAGGGGGAACTGCACTGAAGCCACAAATACCCAGAAAGGAACATGCTGCAGGTCAGCACATCCATGCGGAGAGAGGGGGAACAGACCGAGTTCACTCTCTCCACCAAGCTGCCTATTGCTGACCATTTTCCCCAAGTTCTCAACCATTTACTGATTCAATTATTGCTTCTTTTTGATAGCCGCTCCTCGACTGTGCTCATTTCGCTCCTCACTCTTGTTCCTTAACAGGATTCGGGTGACGGTGGACGGGGAGTTTTTACATTATATCTATCCCTATCAGTTTTTGGATTCTCCAGAATGGGATTCACTCAGACCGTCAGAGGAAGGGATCTTCCAGGTAAGGAGAGGAGCGAGCTCTTGCGAGAGTCACCTAGTCTTTGTAATGTTTTCGGGATACGGGGTATCATCTCAAACAACGTGGGCACATAAGCGCGCTTCTAAAATATTGTACTTGAGGAAGTTCCAAGCCACATTCCCTCACACGGTTGTGAATCTACGGAATTCCCTGCCCAGTGAAGTAGTTGACTCTATTTCAGTCAACGTTTTAAAGCTAAGGTAGATTTGTTTTCAACAACAAAGTAATTAAGGGATACTGTGAGAGGGCGGGTAAGTGGAGATGAGGCCATTAAGAGTTCAGCCATGATCTTATTGAAGGGCGGAACAGGCTCGAAGGGCCAAACGGCCTACTCCTGCTCCTAGTTCTTATGTTGGTCTCAAAATCATCGACATGCAGCTGGGGACACAGGGAGCATCTGCAGTCCTTGTTTGTTTTTTTACCTCAGAATAGAGGGGCCATTGTAAGACTGAGATCAGGAGGCATTCCTTCTCTGAGACTTATGAGTCTTTAGAACTCCTTGCCACAGAGAGCTGTGGGGATAGAGTCTTGGTCTATATTTAAAACTGAGAAGGATAGATTCTTGATCACTGGGGGAATCAAGGGTTACAGGGAAAGTGGATGTGAGGAATGCTGGATCACCCCTGTCCTGTTGAACTAGAGACAAAAAAAAAGCAGATGATGAAATCCAAAGTAGACAGGCAGGAGGCTGGAAGGACACAGCAAGCCAGGCAGCATCAGGAGGTAGAGAAGTGGACGTTTGGGGTGTAACCCTTCTTCAGGACTGGGGGTGGATGTGAGGGGAGCTGCAGATAATGGGGATGGTAGAGGGTAAGACCTAATTGGTCAATGGGAAGAATGAATCCGTTGGTGTCAGGGAGATGTGGAGGGGCGGTGGGGAGTGCTGGGAAGGGAGGAGGAGGGGCTGGGAAGGGAGTGGGGAGGATGGGAAGGGAGGATATTTGAAATTGGAGAACTGAGTGTTGAGTGCTCCGGCCTGTAGACTGCCCAGGCGGAAGATAAAGGGTTGTTCCTCCAATTTATGGTCTGATTCGCTGTGGCAATGGAGGAGGCCATGGATGGTCATATCAAACGGGGAGTGGGAAGGGGAATTAAAATGGGGCAGTGACTAGGAGGTCCGGTCGGCCACTGCAGGCCCCGCTGTGATGCTCGGCGAACCATTCTCTGGTCTCCCCGATGTAGAGAAGACCACATCGGGAGCTCCTGATGCAGTAAACTAGGTTGGAGGAGAGGCAGGGGAACCTCTGTCTCACCTGGAAGGACTGTTTGGGGCCCTGGATGGAGGTGACGGGGCTGGTGTACCAGCAGGTTTTGCATGTTTTCCCGTTGCAGGGAAGGTACCTGGGGGTTGGAGGGTTGTTGTTGGTGGGGAGAATGGCACAAATCAAGGACTGTCAAAGACTCGAGGGGCCGAACAGCCGCCTCCTGTACCTATTTCTTGCAGTCCTATTATGTGTCATCGTGAAATGGCAAGAGCCAGCCACACCAGTGTGTGGGTTGTTATGGTTAAGGGGGAGTCCAGGAGGTATCAGTGGTCTCTGTACAGTGCACCATCACTGGGCCGCCACTATCCACCGTCTGGCGCCCTGACGTGAGCCTGGGGACGCGTTCGGGGCGTTGGTCAAGCCGGAACCCTGCACTGGCTGTTTGCTGAGAGGAAGTGTGCTTTGGGCTTCAGAGTGCAGCAACTTGTTTGGCTTCGAAGGGCGGATTTGGTTCCATCGCACATGGGCAGGGAAACTGAGTTTCAAACGTTCACAATTCTCTGAGAGAAGGAATGCCTCCCGATCTCAGTCTTACATTGGCCCCTGGATTCTGAGACTGTATCGCTTTGTCCTGCACTCTGATGGGGGGGTCGGTCAGCTCAGTTGGCTGGATGGTTGGCTTCCTTTTCTCTGGAATTTTTATTTTGTTTGAAGGGTTATACGATGGTCACCGTCGGTGCAAGTGATGTTTTGTCTGCCTTTCTGATACTCCCTTTGCCCACCCCGTCCAGGTGACCCTAACAGCCGAGACCAGCTGTCGCTTCGCAGCCTGGAGGAGGAAGAAGCTGTACTTGTTGTTCGCCCAGCACCGCCGCATTTCCAGGCTCTTCTCGGTCTTGATTGGGAAGGACATTGCCGACAAACTGTACTCACTGAATGACAAGGTGTGCCTGAGTAACGGGCTGCGCTATGACCTGCGGCTGCCGAGCTTCTACCACCTGGCGGTGCCTGTGGGGGAGCTCTCAGAGAGGAACCCCCCCGGGCAGCAGCAGCAGCAGCAGCAGCAGCTCTGAGGCGCCTTCTTCCCCAACCCCCACGGCCTTCCAGCCTCCCGGGGAGGGGGATGCAGCTCCGCGCCCCTCCTCCCACCTGCCCGCAGCCCCTAGACCCCGTCTTGGGGGCGGGAGAGGGGAAGGGGAACTGAGGATGGGAATGAGAGAAGCGATCAGAGATTTACCTTGTGATTGACTCCCCACCCTCCCACTCTTTTGAAAGATGTAAAGTGGGGAGGGGGGCAAACAAGAGAGGGGTGTCTGCCCTTGGCCAGCCAAGTGCCAGAGCGGTGGTGTGTTCCTGCGAGTGACAGTCGAACATTACAGAGTCAGTGCCCCCTTCTGAGTGTCTTGAGTTCGGGTCTCCGCTGACTTTTAGTCTCTCTTGGTGAAATATGTGGGAAGGAAGTCTTTTTTTCTTTAGACAAGCTGCCGTGCAGTGTGGAAATTGGCGAGTGTGTGTGTGAGAGAGAGAGAGAACATTGCTGCTCTGTGCACTGACAGTCACCCCACTCCCAGAGCCGCAATGGATCCTTGACTCTCTGCGCCTTCCTGCTGCTGCTTCGCTCTGGGATTCCGTGTCTTTTCCCCTTAACAGCAGCCTGGGCTGGGCACACTTACAGCACGGCTGAAAGGACAGACTCAGACTCTCCTGGACAGGAGGATTAAATGAAGCTCAGGTTGGAACTTCCTGATGGTTTCGTTGACTTCACTTCCCGCTTTATTGTCCAGGGAGACCAAATGATGTGGGGAAGGTTCGACGCTGAATTTGCACTGAATAACGTCCAAGGACGGCTTCCATTAACCGAGAGATATTGCCTGTTCAGTTGCTATCAATAATTACATTTACTGTGAAAGAGAAAGGCTGCATCCTTGATTTTATTTTGGTCATACAATACATTAATGGTGGTTACTGGACATAGGCGTTCAAAGTAATCGATGTAATTGGCACTTTCCGACGAAAGCTGTTGAATCAAAATAGCGTTAAAAGGAAAGACGGTGTTGGATCAATCCCCAGGATTGCCAGTAAACGATCAGAAATGTTCCGGCAGGTTAGATGCAATATCAAATGACAATCAGCGCTTTGGTCCCGAGAATTGACTGAACTATAAAGGTCCCTTCTGGAGAATCCCTCAGCTGAAGCAGTAGCTGTGAGCACCATCCAATTCCCAGTTGCTTAGAAACACAAAGCAATTAAAAGTCTTATTTCATAAAGCCTGAAAGGGGTAGATTTTTGTTTCGTTTGGAATTTGAACCAAAGAGCAAATGGGTTTCGAGACAGAGTCCCCGTCCAGTATTGCCGCATTAAAACTCCAGGGAGTGCTGAAGCCATCGTGCCCAGGGGCATGTTCCTTCAAAATTGAAAATCCGAGGCCAAGGGACTTTCAGTTTCCAGCCACAGTAAAGAGCGAAACGAAGGTGACGCGTCAGGAATTGGTTTGTCAAAGTTGCAAAGCTAGGCTGGAGGCTTAAAAAAACCCGAGAAATGAATGAAAGGGAAACACTTGAGGGAAATAAATTGTTCTGAAATCTGGGAAAGAAACGGCCAGATAGCGACTGTGCCCCCAGGCTAGGGCCAATAGCATGACTATCAGGAGAATCGACGTTTCGGGCATCAGCTCTGATGAAGAGCTTATGCCCGAAACATCGATTCTCCTGCTCCTGGGATGCTGCCTGACCTGCTGCGCTTTTCCAGCACCACACTCTCGACTCTGATCGCCAGCATCTGCAGTCCCAATAGAACGACTATGTCAGACGTCATTGTAGGATGGTATATTTGAAACTAGGAGGATCACACCAGCTAAACACTGAACATCTCTGTATCAGGAACAGCTAGATAAGAAAGGATATCACCGAGAGTTTAAAAACTAACAGTGAGTGAGGATTTACCCACCAGCTGCATCCAGAAACACAAGAGAGTGGTGGGTGAACACCCTCCACTATTTCAGCAGTTTTGAAATCCTGGGTGGACTTGGACCATGCAGAAACTAAGCAGTGATTGCAGGATAGTAAAGGGTTAGGTATAATGGAAGAGAGAGAGATGTGGCAGCTCCTTTGAGGTCAATGAAGAAAGGGAGATCTTTAAAAAGCCTAGTGGGTGAGCTTCGATCCCAGGGAAATTGTGAGAAATAACATCTGTTAAACAAAACTGAGCAAATAACTCTGATGGAAGCATGGGCCAACAACAGCCCATGTAAACCTGAGAAAGACATGTTGTTTTATTGGATTCCATGCAAAAGAAAAGGTAGTTCTCAAACTTAATCTTCTCCATGTGGCCTGTTGTGTTTCCCTGCTAGTTTGGTTGCTGCATGCCTCACAATTACCAACATTACAGCTCTGACAAGTCCCTCCAAATTTTTTTTATTTGTTTATGTGACATAGGCATTGCTGGTTAGCCATGCGTTTATTGCCCAGGCCTAGCTGCCCTTGAGAAGGCAGTGATAAGCTGTCTTCCTGAACTGCCCTAGTCCATGTGCTATAGGTAGACCCATAACGTTGTCAGGATGGGAATTCCAATATTTTGAACCAAAGATACTAAAGGAATGGTGATATATTTTCAATCAGGATGGTGAATAGCTTGGAGAGGAACTTGCAGCTAGTGGTGTTCTCCTGTATCTGCTGCCCTTGCTCTTCTAGGTTGGAGTGGTCATGAGTTTGGAAGCTGAGAGTCATTTAAGAAATTGAGTAAGAAGGGTGAGAGTCTGCTTCCAATACTGCAATGAGGTCTGCATTTATTGCAGTTGACCGTATCAGTTGTTAATAAAAGGCTCTGGCCAATTTATGATTATGTCATAACTGCAGACATTTCATTTATGAATATTTATGCTCAAAGGGGCATTTGATATTTGATGATAAAACAGGCTTAGAATGAACATAGTGAAGTATCTGATTTTATTTTGCTGAACAGAACTGGCTAATGTTGATTACAACAATGATGTCTGCATAATAAATCTGTTCAATTAGTAATAAAGTAATTGTCAACTGAATAAAAAGAGAATGGACCAGAATGTTCATCATGTGAGGCAGCATCTTGGAAAGAAATACACAGTCAGACGTTCAGATCTATGACCTTTTATCACAACCTAAAATGCTAACTCTATTTTTTGTTCCACAAGTTACACTTGCCAAACTGAATATTCCTGTCTTTATCTGTTATTACGTTGTTCTCCTAGTGTTTTGCATTTGTATGAGTCTTCACTGGACTTTACTTTGAGTATTTTCTTATAAGACGTAGCTTTCTACCTGTAACCAATTATTGTTCAGGCATAAGACCTATGAGAAACACTCAAAGTTCAACATAAGCACTCAGGTCTTTATAAAATTTGTATAATGCAATAATCCCATTGACAATGCATCGTAAGTCACAAAACAAAAATTACAAGGAATAATGCTTACAATCACCTAGCAACTGGATACTTCTCTGAAAAACTGTCCTGCTTAAGCACCAATACAGACTTTGCAAGAGAGTAATACAGCACGGAACAGACCCTTCAGTCCAACTTGTCCATGCTGACCAGGAATCCCAAACCGAACTAGTCATATTTGCCAGCATTTGGTCCAAATCTCTCTAAATCTTTCCTATTCCTGTACCTAGCCAAATGTATTTTAAACATTGTAATTCTACCCACTTCCTCTGGCAATTCATTCCATATATACACCACCCTCTGTGTGAAAAAGGGCCACTCAGGTCCCCTTTAAATCCTGCCCCTCTCGCCTTAAAACTATGCCCTCTAGTTTTGGAATCCCCTACTGTTTCATCCACAAAATTGTGTTGTTCTATTAAATTAAGCAACAGTATCTGAGGCATCAAATTTGATGTTCAAGTTATGATATTAGAAACTGCCTTGATGGTGAATACCTATTTAACGTTCCTTAATTTTATCAGTAATTTTATCACTTGTGGAAGCCACATATGCCTTAAATATTGTTCACAGCAAATATAACAGCAGCTTACTTTTGTGGGCATACACATTTCAAAACCAAAAAGTTAAGTTAATAATCTGAGTCCTTTAGATTATTGACTTTTTTTTAAGATTAGATTCCACTACATTGTGGAAACCGACCCTTCAGCCCAACAAGTCCACACCAACCCTCTGAAGAGTAACCCGCCCAGACACATTTCCCTCTGACTAATGCACTGGACACTATCGGCAATTTAGTATGGCCAATTCACCTGACCTGTACATCTTTGGACTGTGGGAGGAAACCAGAGCACCCAGAAGAAACCCACGCAGACACAGGGAGAATGTGCAAACTCCACGCAGACAGTTGTCCAAGGCTGGAATTGAATGTGCGTCCCTGGTGCTGTGAGGCAGCAGTCCTCACCACTGAGCTCCAGTGCCAACTTCTTGGTGAGTTAAAAACAACATGGTGAGATTAAGTTAACTATCTATAAAAAGAAAGCAAACTCTGAAAGGCGGCACAGTGGATAGCACTGCTGCCTCGCAGTGCCAGAGACCTGGGTTCAATTCCTGCCTCAGGTAACTCTCTGTGTGGAGTTTGTATATTCTCCCCGTGTCTGCGTGGATTTCCTCCCACAATCCAAAAATATGCAGGTTAGGCGAATTATCCATGCTTAAATTGCCCGTAGTGTCAGGTGAAGGGGTAAATGTAGGGGTATGGGTCTGGGTGGGTTACACTTCGACGGGTCGGTGTGGACTTGTTGAGCTGAAGGGCCTGTTTCCACACTGTAAGTAATCTAGTCAGAAAGCATAAATCCACATCAGTTTGTGTTCCTTGTGCAGCTTTCAAAACATTTGTTAAATAAATACATTTTGACTCTAATATTTGTGCAGATAAAACTTCACCAAGGTATTAACTGGATATCAAAACAAAGCATTTATTTTGATAAACATTCCATAAATACATCACTGGACACATTCAGTCACTGGTCTCAGAATTCTGAATCTCATTTAAAATATTGGTGCTCCCCTCACCCAGTCAATAAATCTCAATACATTTAATGTAAAAATATGATTTAAGACAGTCAAATATATTACAAGTTCTTACATAGCCTACATTTATCATTAAGTAACTGTGAAGTAAAGTCTGACCAATTATATTAAAATCCAACATCTGTAATTGAATGTATCATTGGGTGAAATACATATTTTTGGATTAAGCTACATGAACCTCAACATAAAAAAAAACCCTTGCACTACAGGTGCATAATTTTAACTTCCTTCTATAAGACAGTTAATAATTGCTTTATATCCATGTCCATTGGGAACTAGGTTGACATTTCTGCGTTATGTTTTACATTGGAACCTGAACATCAACAGTCAGCAGATGTTCATCCTATTAATTTGAGCTGAATGCAAACTCAACTTGCAAGGATGAAAATAATAATCCACCACACTACTCAATTGTCTCTAGAAATAGATCCCTATACTTAGGCAGTGATTGCAATATCCATTATCCCTGGATGAAATGTTACAATTTAGGCCACTTGCCTATGTGCTTTACTTGTTCTCACTGTAAAAGATAGCTTTCATATCAGGTTGGCATATTTTATAAACATAAGTATTTTATATATGCGACAAATGGGATACATCATACCTCAGGGAACAGTCTACTCATTTAACAGCAGGTTTTATAGTTCACTGTTTTACAGTTTATGTTTTTGATCAATGGGAAATACCACATTGACAGTCTGGATAATTCAGATAATGTTAATAATTTATAATAAGAAAATAAATGAATTAAGAAGATCAATAGCAATATAATATAATGCTTTAAACAGCATGTAAACTGTTTAATGAATCAGAGACTAAGAAATCATGTTATTAATTTGACCATTTTGAAACTTTTTAATGGTAAGCTTCTCTGCCTTGTTAAACTAGGTATTTTTAAACAATCTGTTCAGTGATATTATTACAATCACACAATTAGAGCAGGCAAGCCTTGAACCTAGGTCTCCTGGCTGAGAGGTGAGGAACACTACCACCATGCCACAAGATTCCCACACTCCTGTTAGGCGAGGGTGATTTGGAATATGGTCCACTTGAGTGAACGAAATAAGCCATTATTTTCTTTTAATCATGGAAGACGGAAGAAGCTTCCAAGCACGGAATTCTCAATATAGCTAAGTTCAAAGGTACAATGCAGCAACTTGCACTTGGTACTATTTCACCAATTTATGGTTCATTTCTCATCTAGCTATTCCATTTCATTAAGACCATGGTCAGGAATCATCAGATTACTCTAGGAAACAACATTTCTGCACTTGACTGATGTTCAAATCCATAAAGAAGCATATAGAAGACAACTATGCACTTTTAAGGTTGTACCTTCTAAATTTTGTGCACTGCAACTGGAATTTTCAAATTGAAATATAATCTAGTAATATAAAATTAGCATTTTCTTCAAGAGATAAGTTCACTGATGTGTACTTTTTAAGTCACACATTTGCATACAAACACACAAAGGCAGAATAAATTTCTTAAAAGTATCAGTTAAAGAAATATACTTAAAATTTCTTAATTTGCTATATTTAATAAATATATAATAATGGATGCATTTTTCAGTTAGCAAAGGTCAACCACAAATACTTATTGATTTGATGTATTATTGTCACATGTAAAGTATAGTGAAAAATTTTGTTTTGCATGCAGTGCAGGCAGATCAAAACATACAAAGATTGAACAGAGCGAGGAATTGATATTACATTCCTTTGTATACTATTTTTAGATAGGTGGAACCATAGCAAATGTCACCTGAAAGTTCAAGTATATGTCCATACAATTATTATTCCAACTGAGTCACCTTCTGAAAAAATTACATTGGAATTGTGAGGCTAAATTGCTTTGCGGATGAACATTGATAGAATCTGGTAAAAGATTCATTATCAGATTTCACATTCTTCTTACATTTCCAGAGAAACTGAATCAGTCCTGATTATAACAACATTTTCTCTAATTCTGAAAATTGAAGAGTTCAATCAGTTTAACTATTCCCTGATCTTCCTTGCTTATATAGATCACAATGTCCTTTAGAGGACCTATTCTAGACCTTAAAAATATCTCTGTTGCGTTAATAAAAATTCCTAAAACTTGTATTACATTCTTAATGACTATAGAATGTACCAGAATGCTTTACAAGCAATGAAATAATTTTAAAGTGTAGTACCTGTTTTAGTACAGGAAATGCAGCAGCCAAACTCCCACTGACAGCAATATGATACTGATTAGATAATCTATTTTTGTGATATTGCTTTAGGCTGAACACCAGGAATAATTTCCCTGTTCATATTTGAAATAGTGGAATGGGATCTTTTACATCCATCTGAGATGATGTAAAATAGCACCTCTGACTTTGCACCATTTCCTCATTCTGTTGGAGTATCAGTCTTGACTATTGTGCGTATCATCCTGGAGTGAGACTTCAACATCCAATCTTTTGATTCTGAGGAACACAACCAATTGAGCCAGAACCGATGTTATATTGCACTGTGTAGTATACATTGCAAAATATGTGAAATTATATGTCAGTACACATTTTTGTTTGCACAACCTGATTTTCTGTAGATTTTTTCCAATTAAAAAATCTTATGACGATTTATAATAAATGGATCTTGCTTCAGTAAACTCATAGCTGTAATTGTGAGGATTGTGATAGCTTCTGCTCAACAGCACTTCAAAATTACATGAATGAAAGCTAGAGGAAATGATTCAAAATCCTGATTCAGGAATAAAATATATCAGGTGTTTCTTCCAAAGTAAGGCTATGTAAGATTCCATGCATTAAGTTCAGAAAAAAAAAAATGATGGACTTTGCTTCAGTATCCCACCTGATTGGGATATTAGGCAAACTTACAAACCCATGTGATTGGTTTGCAAGTGGGGGAGTTCCAAGCCACAGTAAAAACTATGTTTGTTAATGGAGTTCTTACATTTTTTAACGGGTTCTATTCAGCACACAAATTCATGATTGAAATTGACATATAATTGAGCTCCATTTTCCCGATGTCCTAGCTGTCTACTGAAAACCTACCTTCACTGTTTAATATACATATTGGTATTCCTGCAGTTTTGCACGCTAAGATTATTCTTATCTGTAACCTCATAAATAGACCACAAGCTATTTTATCAACATGTAAACTTGATGCTGAAATAGGGCAGATCCTTTTGGATGGCAACCTTGATCAGATCATTTTTCACAGTATATTGTGTGAACTTGTGAAAGAAGCTAAGTACGCACTCTTGCTCCTCAATGTTGTCCAGTCCACTCCAGGTTACTCTAGAAGGGTAAAGTACCTTTAAGGTTTGAGTGGCAGGTATTTTATGCTATTTAACTGCAGTAGTAACACAAGCAGTGTTCAACAGGATGTTGCTATCAAACCGACCTGATAAAACATGTGCCTATCATACAAATGGATAATGTGGTGCATGAATTTCAGTGCCAGTGTGGTGACAGGTATGTAGGCTGGTCATACCAAAGTCTGCTGGATTGTATCAAACAGGATAGCCCTTTATCTGTTCACAACAGACCAAGTACTGACTGTACCCAATCAGCCCGTACTTGCAAAATCACAATGCAGTGACCAACGTCAGATGTTATTTGACATTTGGACAACATTTGATAGCCAGTCCTGCATATATGAAGAATTACACTGAAAACCAATGTACGATTGTCAGTCAGACTTGACATACTTGTGTGCACTAAAAGCTACACATATTAATAAACAGATTATAGTGTGTTTATATTCTTTGCAGACAGAAAGAATATAAACACACACTATCCCTGTTTCAACTTAACAAAATTGGTGATGGCCATTTCCTGGCTCATTTCTGTTGGCAATGCCCTGACCAATTAATGTCAACCTGTCTGGTATAAAATTTAATCAAAGCTTAGCAGATAACTGTCAATCAGTATTAATGGGTGCATTTAGAGTCCATTTGCCAACCAATCAGCACTCTCCTCTCATGAGCATAAATATTGGTTTTGTCCTTGAATTGGTATTTTTGAAGATAGTGCTGATGGATACAAGATGATAACTTTTTACAGCAATACTCAAGTTCTGTATTACTAAATGACTATTTGTATACATAATTAATGACTAAAATGTAAGGTTTAAAATTCAACAATTAGAAAGCAAAATGCATGTTAAGAGTATGCTTGAAACCTTTTGCCTAACTGATGCTTCTTGCTGCAAAGTACATTGCATTAGGCTAACTTGGCCATATAATTGCAACTAAAAGTCGGTATAAAGTAATTTTAATGGATATCATTTCAATATAAATCTTCTTATCGAACCACAGTACATACTAAATAAATCACATCTAGCTTGGAAATCCTGGGCAAATTGAATATACTGCACTTAGTTCCCATAACAATCACCATTACAATAAAAATAAAAATACTACACTTGCCAGAATTCTGACATGAAACTCTGCACCTGTTTACTCTTACTGCTGACGTTGCCCAACCTGCTGGTGGTTTCTAATATTTTACTTTGTTAATTTTTATAATTCATTTCTGAGATGTGGGCATTTATGGCCGGGCCAAGATTTATTACCCAGTCCTAGTTACCTTGTGAAGGTGGTGGTGGGTTGCCTTGTTCAACTGCTGCAGTCCACAATGCCATTAGGGCAAGAGTTCCAGGATTTGACCCAGCAACACTGAAGGAACAATGATATATTTCCAAGTTAGGATGCTTAGATGGAAGGGATTGTGGATTTGGAAGGCGCTGTCTAAGAAGTCTTAGTCAGTCCTGAGCATCAGTGGTGGGATCATGTTTGTGAGTGAAGCAAATTGATTTGTCCTGGATATTGTCAGACTTCTTGAGTGTTGTTGGAACTGCACTCATCCAGATTAGTTTGGAGTATTCCATGACACTTGATTCTTGGACGAGATCTCCTCCCACCCTGCCTCCTGTAAAAATGCCATCGCTTATTCCCAATTCCTCTGCCTCGGCCGCATCTGTTCCCAGGATGACCAATTCCACCAAAGAAAATCCCAGATGGCCTTCTTCTTCAAAGACCGCAAATTCCCCTCTCACGTGGTTGACGATGCTCTCCAGCACATCTCCTCCACTTTCCGCATGTCTGCCCTTGAACCCCACACCTCCCAATGCAATAAGGATAGAACTCCCCCCCCCCCCACCAACCTCCATATACATCGCATTATCCTTCACTACTTATGCCACCTACAAACAGACCCCACCACTCCCCACCCCTATCAGCATTCTGGAGAGATCATTCCCTCCATGACTCCCTTGTCAGATCCACCCTCCCGCCCCACCAGACCTCAACCCACTCCCGGCAGCTTCCCCTGTCCTGCAGGAAATGCAAAACCTGTGCCGACACCTTCTCCCTCACTTCTGTCCAAGGCCCCAAAGAATCCTTCCACATCTGACAGAAATTTACCTGTGCCTCCACCAATGGCATCTACTGCATCGGTTGCACCCAATGTGGTATCCTCTACATCACGGAGACAGGACACCAACTTGCGGATCGTTTCAGAGAACATCTCTGGGACACCTGCACCAACCAACCCTATCATCCCGTGGCTGAACAATTCAACTCCCCCTCCCACTCCACCTAGGACATACAGGTCCTGGGCCTCGTCCATCGCCAAACCCTTACCATCCGACGTTTGGAGGAAGAACACCTCATCTTCTGCCTTGGGACCCTGCAAGCATGTGGGATTAATGTGGATTTCACCAGTTTCCTCATTTCCCCTCTCCCCAACTTATCCCAGTCCCAAGCCTCTAACTCAGCACCACCCTCTTGACCTTTACTTTGTTAATTTTTATAATTCATTTCTGAGATGTGGGCATTTATGGCTCGGCCAAGATTTATTACCCAGTCCTAGTTACCTTGTGAAGGTGGTGGTGGGTTGTCTTGTTCAACTGCTGCAGTCCACAATGCCATTAGGGCAAGAGTTCCAGGATTTGACCCAGCAACACTGAAGGAACAATGATATATTTCCAACCTATCACCTTCTCCCATACCTTTATCTATCTATTGCTTTCTCAGTTACCTTCCCCACAGCCACCCCCCCCCCCCCGCCCATTTACCTCTCAGCTCCCCCACCCTCAAACCTCATTCCTGATGAAGGGCTTATGCCCAAAATGTCAATTCTTGTGCCCCTCGGATGTTGCCTGACCTGCAGTGCTTTTCCAGGACCACATTCTCGACTATGATCTCCAGCATCTACAGACCTCACTTTCTCCCACTCCTGATTTGTGCATTGTAGATGATGAACAGGTTTTGGTGAAGCAATAGGTGAGTGACACAATGCTTTATTCTTAGCCTCTGGCCTGTATTTGTAGCCAGTTCAGTTTCTGGTCAATGGCAACCCCCAGGATGTTGATTGATAGGTTCCAGCGATAATGATGCCATTGAATGACAAAGGATGATGATTACCTGGTATGTGTGTGGTGCAGATATTACTTGCCAGTTATCAGCCTCGATATTGTCCAGGTCTTGCTGCATTTGAACATGGACTGCTTCAGTATCTGATAAGTGGGGAATGGTGCTGTACATTGTGCACCCTCAATCGTGACCTGATGATGTAGGAAAGGCTATTGATGAAGCAGCTGAAGAATGTTGGGACTAGGATATTATCCTGTGGTACAGCAGTAATGTCTCTAGCTCTAGATCAGGATATTTGGATTCAAGCCTCGCCAGCTCCAAATGCCTGTCATAACACTCTGAATAGGTTGGTTAGAAAATACCTACCCTGAGGAAATCCTGCAGAGATGTTGTGGAGCTCAGATGACCTACCTCCACAACCATTCTTCCTATGTGCCCGGAATGATTTCACACAACAGGGAGTGTTCCCTCTGATTGACTCTAAGTTTGCTGGTTTATAATAGAAATGGAATTGTGCAATGTTACTACTATGCTTACTCATTAAAAATACAAATCTTGGTCAAATATCGGCAGAGTTCAATTAATTAAAATTTGCTGACGTTATTTTGAATCATCCAAACGAGAGAGCACACGACAACAGGCTTAACCGGAGCAAATGGCTGAAAACGATGTAAACAAAAAGGTTACCAGTGTAAAGGTTGTCACTAAACCCAATTACAAATTGATGCTGAAAGAGTTATTTTTGTTTCCGTTTTAGAGTTATTTGTTGCTGCCTCAGGACCGATTCCATCCAACTCTCTCTCTCTCTCTCTCTGCTCCTACCTGTTAGATTCACGGTTGAATGTGCGCCTCCCCTCAGCCTCTGATTCATCCTCGGGCCAGGTCCCGCTTTAATTGTCGAGATCGAGGTGCCAGGAACACAATGTTTGTTTGCTGTCGGCGGATATTTACTCAGGGCAACCCAAAGCGGGTTTCAATAAATGTCGCCATATGTCTGCCTGTTAATGTCATGGGAGCCATATGTGCAACTGCTTGTAGGGAGATGTCTTAGTAGCACAGACAAGCAGTGAACGACCTGAAATCACCACTTCTGCAGTGTACAAAACAAACAAGAAGATTACTGGAAAAGCTAGGTATATCTATCAGCATCTGTGGAGAGAAAAACAACATAGTGCTCTGACTCTGGTATGATTTCTTCTTCCGAATTGGGGTATGAGTCTGGTTGATATAAACCCAATTTGCTTCATTCTGACCGATTACATCCAGTAATTCCCCCTTTGTAGTAATAATGCACATTTCTTGGCGCATATGTTGTAAAAACAGAAGCAAATTGCAGCAGGTACTGAAAACAACCAATGCTGGAGATCACAGCGGGTCAGACAGCATCCATGAAGAATATTTTCATCGTCGTTATTTACAGAAGAAAGAAAGAACTGCGGATTCTCGACAACTGAAACAAACAAAAAGAGAAATTGCTGGAGAAAGTCAGCAGCTCAGCATCTGTGGAGAAATAGTTAACTTCTTGCGACCCTTCTTCAGAGCAGTGATAAGACGAGAAATATTTTCTCTGCATAGATGCTGCCAGACCTGCTGAGTCTCTCCAGCAATTTCTGTTTTCGATCGTCATTTAAAACTTTGTTGACTGAAGAAAAAAAGTAAAGGTTTAATCAGGTCACACTCCATTGCATGTACTACAAAACAAAATGTTTGCTTCACTCTTAATAAGACAATAATTGGACCACAATGTCCAAAAAGTGGAACTGTGAAGTGCCATGATTATTTTTATGACTTACCTGCAACACCTACGAACCAGCTATTAAAATAAATCCTGAATTAAAAGTTCATCTCGTAAAAGAGACGAATCTTGAAGTTTATCATCTTAAAGCGATGCAAGTGTAATATTTTTTAAGTTGGAGCTTGGTTCTCGAGTATGCAGCAACTGTCCGTCTCTCCTCGTCAGCTGGCGGGACCGCGCCTGTGCAGCGTGGACGCGCGCCGGTCTGGAGCCGTGCTCGCCAGCCGCCTCCTCCTCCTGTGAGCCGGAGGAGCGCGCTGGGCTCGGGAGCTGTGCAGCTCCGCTCATGCCCATGTTAGTCAATGCTGAGCGCCGCAGTCTCTGAGGGGGGTTTATTTTGGAGTCTGTCTGTCTGTGGCGCGGCTATTGTTTGCCTCGCGGACTCTGCGCTGGTGGAATTCACCGAGAGAGGCCAACTTCCCCCAGAGTCGGCGGGCAGGCGAGGCGGGACGAGTTTTTCGTGTGAAGGAAAAGTTTCGCCCAGACCCACCGCCGGTCTGTGTGAGTGAGCGGATCTCTCGGAGAATTCCCAGCGTTTAGCGGGCGGGAGAGAGAGGTGAGGAGGGGAAGTTGCGCGGGGATGGGGGTGGGAGGGGATGGCGCTGTGATATTTGTTGTGGTGGGGCCGGCGTTGTAGCGATGAGCTGAAGCCCGGGAGCAGGCAGGCAGGGAATGCTGTGGTACAGCTGCCCCTTCCCCTCTTACACCCCCCGCCACCCCCTTCCTGGCCCACATCTTGCTGAGCTTTTCCAGCAATTCCTGGTTTTTAACTGCAATCTGAAACTTCCATTGCAAAGTTGACTGCTTCAGAGCCCGTGCCCCTCTCCTGTTTTGACAACTCCAACTTTCGGATTTTTATACTGCGTTGAAGGTAATATTGGAGATTTGTTGTCAGGACTGGGGTTATGTTCAAGACTTTCAGGGTTGAGTCCACCAGCGCTGTTAACGCACCCTGATGTTTCTGTTCATCTCTCCCCCCCTCCCCCAAGTAAAAGGCTTTGCACCATGAACGCTACAGTAGATACCGCCTGGGCATTCAGCTTCCTCCTGGCCAACACCACCTCCGCTACTTCGGATTACGGTTTCACCAACGGAATGGAGCCACTTTCCAATCAGACCGAGAGCTGTGACAATTGGAAAGAAATCCACCATTTGGTCTTTCACGTTGCCAATCTCTGCTTCGCCATCGGGCTGCTTATTCCGACCACCATTAAGATCCACATGGTACTTCTCCGCGCTATGATGAGCACAGGTAAGTAGTGTGTTGTAGGGAATGGGAGAAAGATGAAAAGTTTCAGGCATACAACTCAAACGCCTCCTCAGTTTGCACAGTAAGATTTATTGGTAGTGACCTCTAGATTCAATGGGGCTGTATTGACCCAATAATAATGAACAGTATATTTTAACTGAGCGGACTCTCTCCCCCCCCCCCTCCCACCGTTTTGTTTTCAACTTCTTTCTAAATTAAGGATCCACAGACCAGACAGAGTCAGACATAGTCATCAGTTCTGAAAGTTGACACTTTTTGGGTGTGAAAAAGAAAGCTTGTCGTGTTTGGCGTGATCAGCTTTTAAAATATTCAATGTCCCTTGAGTGTTGCAAGCAAAGCCAGCATTTGTTGCCTGGTTCAAATTGTGCATAATGTCACTTCAGAAGGTGGCTAATGTCAACATCTGGGAGTCCCATATAGTCCAGACCAGGTAAGGATGGCAGATTTCCTTTCCCTTCAGAAAAAAAAATCCAAAACGAAACAACAGCAGATGGCGGAAATTTGAAACAACAGCAGAAATTGCGAGAGAAACTCAGCAGACGTAGCAGTGTATGTTAACATTTTGACCCTTCTTCAGAAATGATAGTAGCTAGGAAAAGGGAGCATATATGCTGAAGATGGGGTGAAGTGGAGCAGGGTGAGGGCTGGTGAAGGAGTACGTTACAGGTGTGGATGACCAGAGCAAGAGAGAGAACAGCAGTTACGCAGACGAAAAGAATGGATAATGGTGAGCCAGGAAGAAAGAATACCAGAATAGAGGACCTTTAGTAGGAAAGAATGGGTTAGATTTGATGAAGATAGCTCAGATTTCCTTTCCGAGTCAGTTAACTCTTATCTCTTAAAATATACATTTTGTTTTTTTCCTTAAATTGATACTGTTATGAGTTGAGTTGATCTGAGTGGAAGGAGAAAAGCTTTGCAAAATGTATTTCTTTTCACTCAGCAATACTAATGAATATTTATGAATCAGATGGTTTTTTTAAAAAGACAATTAATCATTTTATGGCATCTTGGCTGAAACTAAGTATATATTGCATATTTATGATTTGATTTTGATTTTATTATTGTCGTCACATTAGATGGGCCAAGGAGTGGCAGGTGGACTTTAATTTAAGCTTCAGTGTTGGAATCAGGGCAGGTCTTATACATTTAATAGTAGGCCCCTGGGGAGTATTCCTGAGGAAGGGCTTATGCCCGAACCGTCGATTCTCCTGTTCCTTGGATGATGCCTGACCTGCTGCGCTTTTCCAGCAACACATTTTCAGCCTGGGAAATATTGCCAAACAAAGAGACCTAGAAGTAAAGGTGCATAGTTCCTTGAAAGTAGAGTCGCAGGTAGGCAGGTGGTCAAGAAGGCATTTGGCATGCTTGCCCTCATTGATCAATTTATTTGAGTATAGGAATTGATTTGGGTGCTATCCTGGTTAATTTTGCCATTCATAACTACATCAGGGTAATAGAACAGAATGTATAATATAGTGTTACAGCTGCAAAGAAGGTGCAGAGAAAGATCAGCTTTAATCATAATATATAATAATTACATAATATTATGTTATTAATTGAATGCCTTGATGGCATTTGAACATGTGTCCCCAGAGCACTAATGTGGCTCTCTGAATTATGAGTCAATTGTATGTACTGATGTGCCACCACTTCCATTTATAAGAACTATGGCATTGTATTTTTTTAATCAAAGATTTTTATGGCATTGTATTTTTGTTCAGAGATGTTATTGCATACCTCTGGAGCTGGTGGGACTGGAACCTGGGCCTCCCAGTAACTGTGCCACAAGAGGGCCTCGATTACAGCATATCATGAGATACAATGTAGAATAACAAAGTCCACACTTCAGATGTTGATATGCTTAGAATTTGAAGATCATGCCAAGGGAATCGGGGGATCAAATTGTCAGATTAGAAGGGTATAGAAGGAATGATGACTATTCAGACATGAGAAACTAGGTCTCAAAAGAATGAAAACTGTGGATAACCAGACACACAGGATAGAGCAAAGATACATGGAAACTGGACAAGTAGCTGAAGAAATTGGCATAACATGGAAGTTAAAGCAAATTTTAAACATGCTTAATTCTTTTGTCATTGTTGCTATGATTTGTGTTCCGATGTACACATGACTGGCCATTCTCTCAGCATGGTAACTGTCACTTGTTCATCTACTATAGAAGTTGTCATCTCTAAGGAATAATTAAGAAGGTTCAACTTATTTGCCGTTTAATTGACAATAAATAGAACTGAAGAACTCACAAAAGTTTTCAATGCAAGCTAAAAACTAATTAAGCGTTTCTTAAAATTTTCATCCTCGGATTCAATCATGTGTACACCTAAATTTAGTAATGTTAAGATTCAGCAAATACAGTGGCTTGAATAGAAATTTAATGAGATGCTCTTGTTATTAAAGCTATGGTACGAAACAATTGGTGTAGTTTTTAATGGGATGGAAATCAAATGTTTCAGGAGTGGAACGTGGTCCTATCAGGTTGCATCTACGTTTTCCCTGAATCAAAAATCTAATGTGCCTCGACTTATTCTGTTCACTAACTCTTTGTGGTGCATTTACTGTGGAAGGGATTGAACTAATAGGATGACACTGACATGCCAAATTCCACTTCACGTGGCCCTATGTACTGTCAACTTATTTTATACAGGGTACTCAGTTCCAGTTGGTAGTTGAGCCCAGCAATTATTCCATAAGCTTTCTCTTTGGTATTATTTGATAAAGTACTGAACAAAATTCCATCTACATCCACTCACCAAAAAATGTGCCCTTGTTGGGTTATTTAAGAGAGAATGCATGCATTTGTTTCTGTTAAGATTTCAGATGAGCTGAATACTGGACTCATGTGATGCACCAAAACGTTTAACCTGTGCAGTCCTGGTGGTATGTAGCGCACCAAATAATATGATAAAGCAGTCACTGGCAATTCCTTCCTTGCATTTTAGTAAGGCTGAAAATTCTGCATAGCAAGATAATTAAAGATATGTAGTTACAAGTTATAAATGGTAATTGAAGCTCAAGGGTTCTGAAGGTAAACAAGAACGTTTAACGTGAGTAGTTTACAGTGTAATCAGAACTGCTCAGTTGAACTACTTGCCAGTCATTCTGTATTCAGTCCAACCTGGAAAAGCCTGCAGGCAATTTTGTCATTTATTTTAAGTAGGTTACTTTGTTAAAATAATAGACAGATTGATTGCCTTCAGAATTTGTATAATTATATCAGTTACAGTAATTTATAGCTGTGTAACTCCATATGCTTTGTTCCCATTAGAATTTTTTCTTGTACTTGGCACCTGTGTAAGAATATTTCTGTGATAGAGAAGTTTAGGTTGATTACATTTATTTGTTCTTTCTTTCACAGGCTGTGCACTGTTCATTGTGTGGGCAGTAGTTTATCGATGTGCTTTAGACATAATGATCTGGAACTCTCTGTTTCTTATCCTCAATATGTTGCATTTTCTCTATCTGTTATACAAAAGGAGACCTGTAAGTATAGACCACTGTTTCTGATATTTGTTTTGCGTGATAATACACTGTTTTTGCATTCACTTAAAATTCTGATGTATGCTAATTTTGGCCATCATGGATGCATTGCAAGTATGTTAGCAGTGAAAATTGCACATTTTTAGCTGTTTGCTTTTAATCTTTTAAGTGTAAAGACTTTTCTCATAACTAAGATTTTGAAATTGCAGTGAAATGCTGAATGGAGCCAACATCCAGGATAAAACAATGGGTGCCCATTGGTGCACCTGACACTTGTTAGAGAAATAGCTCTCTTCTGGCTTGAAAATGTGTCATGATTAAATCAGCTGTCTCGTGTCTAAATGTTTGGATTATTCCTCATCAGGTTGCATAAATTGAACAAATTTTTATGCACTATTTATCGATAGTTTTTCTTTGAATTAAAGCTTCTTGATTTTTTTTAAAAGTAGTTTTGATGGCAAAATTCCCTCTTAGACAACTACAGTATTCTTACTTGGAGTACAAAATACATCAATGCTAATGGAAAGATTTTTCCGTCAATAAACCTTGAGCCAGATTTTGCTATGGCAGCAATTGCAGTGCTGTCAGTCCACTGAATCTAACAATGATGCTGGGATTTCAGACCTGTGCAGAAAAATGGAAATTTAAAAGTTGTTAACAGTCAGTCCATGCATCTGTACAAGATTGTGCTGATTGCAGTGCCTATTGCAATTTTTAGCTTTGCTGTTAAACATTTTAAAATTACATCTTGAATGAGGTGTACCTGTTTTTTTAATTACGCATTAAGTTCATAATTATTGTTATACACCATTACTGGCCTGAGGAACTAACCTTTTATATTTATGGAAATCCAAACTGCACCATAAGTATTTTTGTTTTAAGTCCACAGTTTTTAAAACAAGGTTTTCTTCTTTTTAAAGTTGATCTATCTTTGTAGAATCTAAAATAATAATTTATTTCGCTGCATGAATATTTAAAATAAAAGAGAGAGACTTTGAGTGTTTTAACCTGCTGATTTGCTATGTGTGTATTTGGATCGGTGGTCTTCATGCTTTCTGACATGGCAGCTGCTGCTGCATGCAACAATATCTCTTGACTTTTACCATTTAAATTTAATTACGAACAGAAACAGAAATTGCTGGAAAATTGACAGTATCTGTGGAGAGAAAGCAGAGTTAACCCAAAGGGTCACTGGATCGGAAATGTTAGCTCTGCTTTCTCTCCACAAGTGCTGCCAGACCTGCTGATTTGTCCTAACAATTTGTGTACTTGTTTTCAGTTTCCAGCATCTGCAATTCTTTGGATTTCTTTTAGCTCTAATTACATTTGGCAAAGTGGGAATCCCCATCAATGAGGTCACTAGTTCATTATAGTAGTTTATTTTGATTTCAGTGGCAAGAGCCCTTGCTTTTCTGTTGACCACAAAATCTGAGTTATTGAATTTAATTCCCTCATTCAATGCCCAAGGTCTTATTCATAAAGTACTTGTCACCTTGAACAGAATTATTGATTGGAAATGCAACAGGGTGAAGTTACATTACTCAAAAAAAATGTTCTGTGGTCACAGGAGAAGACTTGGAAAATTGGAAGACAACCAATGTGGTACAATTATTCAAGAAGGGAACAAGGGTTAAACCAGAACATTACAGACCAGTCAGTCTAACCTTGGTGGTGGGGAAGCTTTTGGAAGTCATCCTGAGAGACAAATTAATTTGCATTTGGAGAGGCAGGGAATGATCAAGAACTGTCAGAACGTTTTTGTTAAGAGCAGGTCATGTCTAACCAACGTGAATGAATCTTTCAAAGAGGTGACCAGGTTTGTAGATGAGGGCAGTGCTTTTGGATGTTGTTTACTTGGATTTCAGCAAGGCTCTTCAAGGTCCTGCATGGGAGTCTGATAACAAAGGCACGAGCATATGGGATGCAAGGAAATTTGGCAACTTGGATCCACACTTAGCTGATTTGAAATTGAATAAGGTTGGCTTTTATGTAGGGATAAAAGAGATTAGTTAGAAACTGAGTAGCAGAAAGTAGTGGGCAGTTGCTGAGAGTGTTTATCTGACTGGACATTTAGACTTGAATCTAGGAGTGTTGATCTGTAAGTTTGCAATTGATACAAAAATTGTGGTGTGGTAAACAGTGAGGCAGCTGGCCTTTGGTTACAGACGAGTATGGATGAGCTGATCAGTGGCAGATGTAATTCAACCCAGATAAGTGTGAGGTGATGCACTTGGGCAGGAAAAACAAGGGAATACACGATGAACAGTAGAACCTTGGGAAGTACTGAGGGTCAGAGGATACGCATGTACACTGCTCCATTAAGGTGTTAGGACTCAAATGGGATACTTGCCTTTAATAGAAGAGGCACAGAGTTTAAAGGAAGGAAGATTATGCTGGCCATCCCTCCCTCTTATTTGGACTTGGAAAAAAATGATCAATTTTGCTTCCCATTTCTCCTGCTCTCACCTTCATCCCCTATCTTTGACTCCTCCCTTCCTTTCCTCGACATCTATTTCCGTTTGTAGGAATAGGCTGGCCTTGATATCCACTACAAACCCACCAACTCCCATAGTTGCTTGGACTGTACACTCTTACACATTGCTTCTTGTAAGGACTCCAGTCCATCCTCCCAGTTTCTCTGTCTCTATTGCATCTTTTCTGATAATGCCAACTTCCACGGGGGAAGGTAAGAAATGCCCATCATTTTCCTCAACCAAGGATTCCCCTCTACTGTGGTTGACAGGTCCTTTAGCCATGTCCAAACCATCTCCTGTACTTTTGCCCTCATCCCTTCCTTTCCCTCCCAGAACAATCATAATCTCTCCTTGGTTCTCATTTTTCACCCTACAGCATCCACATCCAAAGGATCATAAGCAGCCATTTCTAGCAGGTTGCCACCACCAGCGACACACTCCCCACCCGTCCCCTGTCAGCATTCTGCAGGGAGTATTCCCACCAGGTCACCCTGATCCACATCGCATCCACTCCCAACACTTTCTCAAAACCCAATGGCACCTTCTTATGCAATCGCTGAAGGTGCATCATTTGCCTATTTGCATCCTACCTCCTCACAAGGTCCAGACACACCACAGTGATTTACTTGCATTTCACTCAATCTGGTCTACAGTATTCATTGTTCACAATGTGGTCTCCTCTACACTGGGAAGATGAAACAGAAACTAGGTGACTGCTTTGCAGGATACCTACATTCTGTCTGTAAAAATGACTGAGCTTCTAGTTGCCTGTCACTTTAGCACACCAGCCTTTTCCGCTGCCAATATCTCTGTTCTGTGCCTTGAAACTCAAGGCCCAAGCTGAAAGAGCAGTATATCATTTTCCACATGGGACCTTCAGCCTTCAGGATTCAGTATTGAGTTCAATCATTTTAGAGCCTGAACACCTCCCTTCCCTGTCTTTCACCCACCCCACATCCCAAGTCCTGTCATGATATGAGTAGCTTTCAGCACAGCTAACCTATCCTCACTCTGTCAGTCCTTATTTTCACCCATCAAGCTTTTCTTGTTTCCTGGCTTACTATCAACAATTCCTTTGTCTCACTCCGCTCTATCTCTCTCTCCATCCTTTTCTCTCTCTGAGCTCTGTCCCCATTCTTCCCCCTATCATCAAGATACATACCACTTCTTTCTAGGAGTGTCATTGGACTCAAAAAGTTACCTCTGTTTCTCTCTACACAGTGCTACTAATCTGCTGAGTTCCTCCAGCAATTTGTTTTTATTTCAGATTTCCAGCACTCTTAATTCTTTGTTTTATATTAAGTTGGAACGTTAGCTGTGGTCTAACCAACAGTGTGCAGCCCTGGAATGGGGTTGATGCTGTGTGAGGGGGGTAGAATGGGGGGCTTGGTTTGATGCCTGGGTAGGGAAAGTGGCAATTTGGCCCCATGAGCCGATTCTGACCTAGCAGGAGGGTGCCCTTGCTGACCTGCAATCAGCTCTATCCACCTTTGAACCTGATGCATGTAATTTTGACCATGGCAAGCAGTCAGCTACTATCTTCAGAGGGTTTGGAACGAGATCTCTTGTTGTCTCTTCTTTTGAAGTTGGGACAAGAATAAATGTTCTGAAAACAAGGGTCCCGTTTACTTCTGTAATTTATGAAAGAATATTTAGCACTCAGTGGCAGCTGTGCAAATATATCTTTCCAATTCACACAGAAGCTTTTTTTTTCTACATTTCGCTTCCATACCACTCTTGCTTACTGTTTTTAAAACAAAATCTACCTGCTGCATCTGTCTTTATCAGTCGGAGGTATCTCAAGTTGAATTTACTTGTCATTTCTGTACATTCACTGTTGGAGTTGTTAAAGGAGTTTTTATTGAATGGAAGTTTTTCACTTACACCCAACAAAAAGCGTTATTCTTCATGCCCTTCTCCATATAACTCAATAGCTTCAGATAAGAATTTGCTAAACTGTTGAAAGTGGCTGCTATCTGTCAGATTATTCTCCACATGGAAAGTTCTGGCATTATCATTTTTACTGGCCATTCTGGTGTTTACTTAATGCATCTCTCCAACTCTCTTTCTTTTTGTACTGTTAAATATCTGTCATTGCCTTAGATCTCACTAAAGTCTTAATTGATACATGGCATCGTACACTTTTTAAATTGAATGATATCAGAATCCTGATAGAAACTGCAGAAGGCCAATTAGTCTTCTGAGTCTGTGTTACCATTGACTGAGATCTTGGCTCAGTCAATGGTAATACTATAACTCTATATGCCTGCCTTTGATGAACAGAAATCTAAAAGAAATGAGGCCAATGTATTAGTGACAGAAATCCTACCAGTCTCAAAACTATAATTGACCAGCATTGTCTACTATTTTCAGAAACTTCAAACACCCTTTGTATTTAGAGGTGTTTTCTAATTTCACTCCTGAAACAATTCTAACCTGTGGTCTATGGATCCTTTAATCCTAGATTCTACAACCAGAAGAAATATTTTCTCTAATTTATCAATTTCCCTCACTATTTTGAAAAATTCTATCAAATCATCCTTTAATCTCCAAGATTTCCAGAAATGAAAGCATCATGATTTAACCTGTGGAATCCAGCTATTATTCTGGTGAATCTACACAACACTTCCTTTGAGACCAGAAAAGGTGTTGTTGCTAAGGTGTGGTCTGGAACTGCTAATGATACTCCAGATATGATCTAAGTAGAATTTTGTATAACTGCAATGCATTACATCCAGTACAAGATTAGGTGTTCCATTTGCCATTATTTTGGATTTTCTTTTCACCTTCCCGTAGTATATTTTAATAATCTGCGTACCTGGACCCTAATATTCTTTTGGCATCCACTGTTCCAATCTGGATAATCTCATCTTTGACTGACTATATTGAAAACTATTTGGCACAATTTTGTCCATGCTTATTTAATCTATTAATGGCTCTTTGTTATTTTGTGCTTTCCTCCAGCTTCCTTCAAATGTTACGTCTGTGATTGGCAAACTTGCACATGCAGCTTTCTAACCCATAATGAAAGTTATTAATACATATGGTGAACAGTTGAGTTCCCAGTACAGACCTCTGTGGGATTCAGTAGTCAAATAATTGGAGTGTCTACCTATCCCTACTCTCTTGTCACTTGTACGTTTTTTTAAAATCCAAAAGTGCTTCTGTCACTGTTATCTAACCAGGTCAATTAGTTTCAGCTTTAGCTAATAGTCTTTTGTGAAAGACTTCATCAAATGCCTCTGAAATTCTTTTAAAATAATATTCATAGACATTTCCCTGTTTATTAGTCACCTCATAGATTAGTCATAGATTCTTACGGCACGGAGTAAATAATCCAATACAGAGGAACCTCGATTATCCGAACGAGATGGGAGGGCAGTATTTCGTTTGGATAATTGATTATTCAGTTAATTGATTCAATGCCTCTCCTCTGGGGCTCGGACATCTCTGAAGTTTCCTTTTTCCTGGCTCTGCCTGCCTTGCTCCCTCTCTTTGTCTTGGAGTTTATTTCTGAGCAGAGACACACTTGTGTGTAAGGGACCCAGCGGTATTGCTGAAGACCCCCCCCCCCACCAATCAGTTCAATGGGATTGACACAGCGAGAATTTGCTAAGTCTGCTCCCCATTCAGGAGACTAGGCAGCAGCACATCGCGCGCAATCTCTTGTTGACACTTCATGTTGTCTATCCTTATCCTCCCCATCTATCATACGGTTTCTTGTTCTGTAATCTTAGCTTATAACAATGAGATTTGGCCTTTTTTATTATCCATTGCAAAAAAGTAAGTTAGGCGGACGCTTTTCAGTACTTGAAGCTGTGCCAATCTAATCTGGTGATTAATCAATAGCCATTTGCCAAGTAAACAATATGGTCATTCAGGTACTCATCTCTGACCAAACCTGTTCCTAGATGTTTTCATTCCTCCTGGAAGAAATTTTTTATTTTCACTCCAACTTATGGTTCAAATAACCTCTCTCGAGCAGTAATTTCAATGTATTCAGTAGTACTTTTGCAATGAAAGGAGTTAATGCTTTTGAGACCTTTGAATGACATTGTTTTGAAAGCATTGTTTGAAGTGTATGTTTTCTATACTTTTAAAGCAAATGTCTCCTCTTATAATTTCGATTCTAAAGAAGAAAAACATTAGTACTGCCCATAACTATCAAAATAATTCTGTGTCCAGTTATACCAACGAATATGAAAGTTTTGGGGGGGTAGTCTACGTTTCTAGACTTGCCTGCGTGTTATGCTGAAACCCGTAAACCGCATTACACCTAACCATCTTATTTTATTACAGATTAAAATTGATAAAGAGCTCAAGGTCCTTTACAGGAGAATGTTTGAGCCACTTCATGTCCCTCCAGATTTGTTCCAAAGACTGACTGGACAGTTTTGCAGCATTATGACTCTCAAAAAGGGTCAGACTTATGCAGCAGAAGATAAAACATCGGTTGACAATCGACTTAGTGTCCTGCTAAAGGGAAAGTAAGTCATGACAACGGTTTTGTTTCTGTATTTAAGAAAAACTTGAATTTAATTATTTATACTATATGACATTCACAGCACATTTCAATTTTACATTCAAGGAACTACATTTTGAAGTACAGACAGTATTGTGGATAAGGACAGTAACTGGCTTGTGTTCAGTAAGATGCACTGGAGATGTATTACTGGAAAATCTGTTTGATGTTGGCTGAGGTGAATATATTGGCCAAGATGTGAGATTTACTGGCTATTTTTCTGATAAGATTTTAACATCAATCTGAACAGAGATAGAATGAGAAACAGAAATTGCTCAATAGGCCTGGCAGCATCTGTGGAGAGAGAACAGCAATTTCTGTTTCTGATTTCCAACATCTGCATTTTCTGTGGGTTTTTTTTGGATAAGGGGTATATTTCAGTTTCACATACAGAACAGACTACCTTAAATGGTGCAGCAGTTGTTCTCTAGAGCTTTGGTCTAGATTGTGCCCTAATCGTGAAGTGTGACTGCAACTTTCTGACTAATGGTCAAGAATGCTGTCAAATTGACATTATGCCGTGTCTAGACCCACTAGATGGTTTTTGTCTAGTGCACTTTATTTTTTACCTTTGTAGTTCATTGGTCTTTGTGGAAAATCATGGATTATATGAGCCATCCACTTACTTTGGGTACAGCAGTGACATTTTATCATGTGATTAAAAGCTATCATCAGTGTCAAGATACAAGTAGATACATCTTGTAACAGTGTCCCTGAAGCTATGAACATTTTCTTCATTAAATCTTCTTTCAAACTTTCATTTAGCAGCAACTAATGAACTATTTATTCTTTCAAAATTACAGTTCCTGTATTGTAGTTAAGAGAGACTGCTCAATTCTCTTCTATTACTCTTCAAAGTGTTTCAATCATTTCTCTTTGAGTCGTGTCTGCCTCTGGCTTGCTGCCATAAATGGTAAAGTGAGAAGCTGGTATGAAGCTGAGCAAATTATAAATAATAGCCACTCCTCTACAAAGATCAGATTGTGACCTTTCAGCAGTTGGTTGATAAATTCCACAGTGCACCATGTGAAATATTCTAGTTGCATTTCTGGTGATAACTAAATACCCAGAGGCAGTAATATCCCATGTGATAAAATCCTGTTACTTGCATCGCGGGTCAAGCTGGTAACAGTCCAGTTGAGGGAATGGACTGTGGCGTTTGATGTTGGTGAAGTATTTGCGTCTTTCCCGAGTGTTAACTAATTTGGAAATCTACATCTCAATAGTTTTGCTCCTCTCTCAGGTACTGCTATGAGGTCTTCGGCTGCAAGAGCACACAAAGTAACTTATGAACAAACAGGTTTCCTTGTGGGCAAGTGGAAGCTAATCCACCTTGTATCCAAGAAAGAAAAGATTGGAATATATTCCACATTTTAGGCAAAGGACTTGGATGTTCAGTACAACCAGTTGACAGATACACAAAGTATTTAAACGGTTAAAGGAATGTTCGCTTTATCTTATGTGGGCTGTAATGCAAAAGGGATTAACTGGTGCTTTATTAAAAAATTCTTATATAATAGAGATTAAGTGTATTTTTAACCCATCTAGGCTTAAATAATTCTCCTGTGATCGTCTTATAAGAGCTTGTGCAGAGTTACTGATGGACAGAAATCTGATTTCAGGACTGAGTTTTTTTTTCTCTGAATTGTGATGTGATTACTTTCCCCATCATCAGCCGCTCTCATGTAATTGCTTCATATTGCTTTTTTCACTTGACAGGATGAAAGTTTATTATCGCGGGCACTTTCTGCACAACATTTACCCCACTTCTTTCATCGACTCTCCTGAATTCCGATCAACTCAGATGCATAAAGGAGAAAAGTTTCAGGTAGAACAATGAGGCGCATTTTTTTTTATCAGTTTGGGAGAGTGTATATTGTTGCCGAGAGTTTTATTTGAAGAGCACTGCTATTGTGGCATTTAACCAGGGTCTAGGAGATGAAGGACAGCCCCCCCCCACCCATTGGCCAATTGTGACACTTGGGTGTCAGTGGACAGTGTACCTTTTGCAGCATTGGAAAGCCACTTTGCAATGGCAGGACCTCCAACCTGCGTCACTCTGTGGTTGTCCTCATAGACTGAGACTGCCATGCTCCCGCCTTCCTAGGGCTGGTCATGTCTGACTGGCCCCTGCAACCTCAAACCCCACTTACCTGGTTGGGAAGCAGGCTGTCCCTGAGGTGTCCCTTCTGCAGCTGACACTGTTGACCCTTTGGATTATTTGGCCAGCAGTTCCAAGTTACAGGTGCAGATGGCAGCGAATTAGTTCTGATTGGCAAAAAACATGGCCATAAGTTCCACTGACAGCCAAGGTGGTTGGAGGCCCTGACGTAGTGTCAACATTCTGGTAGAGTCATAGAGATGTACCGCATAGAAACAAACTCTTTTGTCCATCTCGTCTATGCCGACCAGATATCCTGAATTAATCTAGTCCCATTTGGCCCACATCCCTCTAAACCCTTCCTATTCATACACCCATCTGAGGCCTTTCAAATATTGTAATTGTACCAGCCTCCACCTCTTCTTCTGGCAGCTTATTCCTTACATTCACCACTCTCTGCATGAAAAGGTTGCCCCCTTAGGTCCCTTTTAAATCTTTTCCCTCTCCCCTTAAACCTATACCCTTTAGTTTTGGACTCCCCTAACCTGAAAAAAGACCTTGTCTGTTCACCCTATCCATGCCCCTCATAATTTTATGAATCTCTACAAGATCACCTTTAGCCTCTGATGCTCCAGGGAAAATAGCCCCAACCTATTTAGTCTCTCCCTATAATTGTGATTAAAGTCATGAGTGAAACGTTGTTGCCAAGTGGAGAATTGGAACTTGACATTAAAGCACAATGCCAGCATTTCATGGGTATATGTGAACTATACTTGAGTTATGCATCCTTTTAATGCACCGAAGAAATTTTGCAATGTTGTGTTTTCTAGATACAATATGTTAGTAATACTGATGTTACCTGTCACCTGCATTTATGGTTTCCCTGATACGTTATGTTACTTTTATTTTAGATTTTAAAATTTCTCTTTCTCTTCCCCCATTTCTCTTGCTGTTTTTACTCAATCCTTACTTGTTAGAGCAGACATATGGTACCAGCCCTCTAGCAATCTAGCACAGCCAGTGACAAGTGACTGCCAAAACATTGATCTTTCTCCTTTCCCTCTGTGTGATTCCTACTCAATCCTGAGATACCAGGTAACATACCATGTCCTGTTTTTGTTTTTGTTAGCCCATCCAGAGTGGATAACTAAACCACACATAAAAACCGTCATATCTGTTGATCTACAAATTGATTATTCTGTAGTCTTCTGGGGATCAGTGAAACTATAATGCATTCAATGTTTGACTCACTCTGTAAATTGAAGAGTACTTTGAGAATACTAGAAGCAGAGGAGCTATGTTCTACATTGGTTTGTGGATGTTCCGTATAAATTTACTGGATTAAAATCTTCTCCTGTTATCTTCCAGAATTAACAACTTGCTTTCTGGTGGCTTTATAATTACCACTGCCACATCCCTTTCCTTTGCCTTCTCCAAAACTAAACTGTGCTTTCGTTTTACACAACAAAATATACATCCAGTTTAAAGAGACCCATCACTTTTAATGAGTAAAGTGTCCGTACAAGGTTATTTTGTGGTTACAAAACCAATATGTTTTATTTTATTAAGGCTTGCATTTCCTGAATTAACGACAAGGGCACTGGATATTTTCATTCCAAGTTGTCAGGGTGATGGTGGTGGTGAGCTTCCTTAATGAACTACTAAAGTCCATTTGGTGTAGATAGGCCACAAGTGAGTTGAGGAAAGTTTTTGAGGATTTTGACCCATAAGACACAGGAGCTGAAATTAGGCCATTCAGCCCATCGAGTCTGATTCACCATTCAATCATGGTTGATAAGTTTCTCATCCCCATTCTCCTGCTTTCTCCCTGTAATCCATGATCCCCTTTACAACCAAGAAGCTATCTATTTCCATCTTAAATATACTCAATGACCTGGCTCCATAATCTTCTGTGACAGTGAATACCATACATTCACCACCCTCTGGCTGAAGAAGTTTCTTATCTCTGTTCTAAAGATCTTTCTTTTACTGTGCCCTCAGGTCCTAGTCTCTCCTACCAATGGAAACATCTTCCCAACATTTACTCTCTCCAGTCCATTCAGTATTCTGTAAGTTTCAATTAGATACCTCCTCATCCTTTTAAACTCCATCAAGTATAGAGCCAGGCTCCTCAAACGTTATTCGTTTGTTAAGCTGTTCATTCCTGAGACCATTCTCATGAATCTCTTCTGAAAACGTTCCAGGGCCAGTACATCGTTCCTGAGATATAGGGCCCAAAACTTCACACAATATTCTAAATGTTGCCTGAACAGAGTCTAATAGAGCCTCAGAAGTACATTCCTGCTTTTATATTCAAGTCCTCACAATAAATGCCATCATTGCATTTGCCTTCCTAACTACTAGCTCAACCTATGAGTTTACCTTGAGAGAATCCTGGACGCGAACTCCCAAATCTCTTTGCACTTCAGACTTCTGAATTGTCTCCCCATTTAGTAAATTGTCTATGCCTCTATTCTTCCTACCAAAGTGCATGACCTCACACTTTCCCTGGTTGTATTTCATCTGCCACTTCTTTGCCCACTCTCCTAACCTGTCCAAATCCTTCTGCAGCCTCCCAGCCTCTTCAATGCTACCTGTCCCTCTGCCTATCCTTGTATCATCTACAAATTATCCAGAATACCCTCAGTTCCTTCATCTCGACCCAGTAACAGTGAAGGAACAGTACTATATTTCCAAGTCTGGATATGAGTGATTTGGAGGGAAATCTGCGAGTGAAGCTGTTTCCGTGTATCTGCTGCCCTTCTTCTAGATAGCAGTAGCATGGAGTTTGAAAGGTACTGCCTACAGAACCGTGATGAATTTCTGTAGTGCGTCTTGTAGATGGTACACATTGTTACTGCTGTGCAGTGGTGGTGGAGAGAGTAAATGTTTGTGTGTACTTGGTGCCAGTATATCAGGCTGTTTTGTGGTGTCAAGTTTCTTGAGCATTGTTGGAACTGCGCTCATCCAAACAAGAGGGAAGTAACCTATCACATTCCCGACTTGAGCCTTCTGCACAGTCAGGAGTCAGGAGGTGAATTACTTAATACAGGATTCCTAGCCCCTGACCTGCTTTTGTAGCCACTGTATTTATATGGCTTGCCAGTTCTGTTTCTGGTCTCTCCTTGGATATTGATATTGGGGAATTCCATGATGGTAATTGCATTGAATTTCTGTTTGTGATGGTTGGATGATTTTTGCTTCACACTTATGTGGTGCAAATGTTTCTTGTCACTTGTCAGCTGACATTTGGATATAGAATGCTTCAGTTTCTGAGCTAAAAATCACACAACACCAGGTTATAGTCCAGCAGGTTTATTTGGAAGCATTAGCTTTCGGAGCACCGTTCCTTCACCAGGTGGTTGTGGAGCATAAGATCGATTTGGAGATGCCAGTGTTGTCAACCACCTGATGAAGGAGCAGCGCTCTGAAAGCTAGTGCTTCCAGTTAAACCTGTTGGACTATAACCGAGTATAAGATCGTAGGACACAAAAGTTATAGCAAATGTTTACAGCGTGATGTATATATTGAAAAGGACCTGGATTGTTTAAGTCTCTCATCTTTTAGAATGGGTATGTTGATTAGATTAGATTACTTAGTGTGGAAACAGGCCCTTCGGCCCAACAAGTCCACACCGCCCCGCTGAAGCGCAACCCACCCATACCCCTTCATCTACCCTTTACCTAACACTACGGGCAGTTTAGCATGGCCAATTCACCTGACCTGCACATCTTTGGACCGTGGGAGGAAACTGGAGCATCCGGAGGAAACCCACGCAGACACAGGGAGAATGTGCAAACTCCACACAGTCAGTTGCCTGAGGCGGGAATTGAACCCAGGTCTCTGGCGCTGTGAGGCAGCAGTGCTAACCACTGTGCCACCGTGCCGCCCACACTGATGGTTTCAGTTCTTTCATATGCAAATCTCAGAACTTCCTTAAAGTTACATTCTCAAGTAAGCTTTAACAATAGGTGCCATGTTGGCCCAGATAATACATTGAAGGTGTGAGGTACCCTGCGTGAGGTACCCTGCGTGACGCTGTCTGTGCTCCAATGTTCAGACTGATTCTAGTCTAAAAAAGGGATTAACAGAATCTTACATGGATTAGTGAAATTTTTGAGCAAAATATAATGTGATTCAGCAAGTACAAATTCACACCCCAAACTTGTGTGTGCGCGCGCGCGCGCATGGGGGCTGTGTGCGCGGGGGTGGTGGTGTGTGAGAGAGTGTGTGTGTATATTATTGTGTAGTGTAAAGGGGTATAAATCTGTGAGAGGGTGCATGTGTGCGTGTATGTGTGAGCATATGAGAGAGGGTCTGCATGAGTGTATGGGTCTATGGTCACCTGTAGTGTGACATGAACCTAAGATCCCGGTTGAGGCCATCCCCATGGGTACCGAACTTGGCTATCAGCTTCTATTTGGCCACTTGCCTGTCCTGATGTCCACCTTGGAGGAGGGTTACCCGAAGGTCCGAGGTTGCATGTTCTGAACTGCTGAAGTGTTCTTCGACTGGGAGGGAACACTCCTGTCTGTTGATTGTTGTGCGGTGCCCATTCATCTATTGCTGTAGCCTCTGGTTGGTCTCACCAATGTACCAAGTGTCAGGGCATCCTTGCCTGCAGCGTATGAGATAGACAATGTTGGTTGAGTCAGGTGAGTACCTGCCATGTACACGGTGGGAGATGTCCCCACATGTAATGGTTGTATCCATGTTGACACGCTGACATGTCTTGCAGCATCTGCCATGGCAAGGTTGTATGGTGTTGTCCTGAAAGCCGGGCAGTTTGCTTCGAGCAGTGATCTGTTTGAGGTTTGGTGGTTTTTTAAAGGCAAGAAGTGGAGGTGTGGGGAAGGTCTTGGCGAGGTGCTCATCCTCATTGATAATATGTTGCAGGCTGTGAAGAACATGGCATAGTTTTATTTGGCTCCTAGGAAGTACTGGACAGTGAAGGGTACCCTGTCAGTTGCAGCTCGTGTCTGTCTCCTGAGGAGGTCATTACGGTTTCTCGCTGTGGCATGTCGGAACTGGCGGTTGATGAGTTGAGCATTTTACCCCATTTTTATGAGGGCATCCCTGAGTACTTCCGTGTGCCCGTCACATTCCTCCTCCTCTGAACAGATCATTTGTTGGGCTTGTCGGTAGGAAATGGCTGTTTTAATATGTTTTGGGTGGAAGCTGGAGGAGTGTAGCATCGTGAAGTTATCAGTGGGTTTGCGGTAAAGTGAGGTGCTGATGTGCCCATCCTTGATGGAGATGGATATATCCAAGAATGAGACAGATACTAGAGAGTAGTGTATGATGAGTTTGATGGTGGGATGAAACTCTTGATACCACTGTTTAGTTGTTTCAGTGACTCCTTGCCATGGGTCCAGAGGAAGAAAATGTAATCAATATATCTGATTGGAGGTCCTGCATAGAGAAGAAGTCTTGTTCAAACCTGTACATGAAAATGTTGGCATATTGGGGTGCAAATGTGATCCCCATGGCTGTTCCGTGTGTCTGGATGAAGAACAGCTGGTCGAAGGTGAAAATGTTGTGATCGAGAATAAAGCTAATGAGTTACAGGATGGTGTTTGGAGATTGGCAGTTGTTGGGGTTTAGTACTGAGGCTATTGCTGTGATGCCGTCACTGTGGGGAATGCTGGTGTAGAGTGCTGAAACAGCCATTGTGACGTGGAATGTTCTCAGTTTGACTGGTCCGTGGGTGCTGAGTTTCTGTAAGAAATCTGTAGTGTCGCGACAGAAGCTGGGGGTCCCCTGTGCAATGAGCTTCAAGATACCTTCAACATAGCCCGAGAGGTTCTCATACAGGGTCCCATTGCCTGATATGATGGGATATCCTGGTGTATTGGCTTTGTGTGTCTTCGGAAGGCAGTTGAAGTCACCTACGCGAGAAGTACGTGGGATGAGGGTGTGTAGGCAATTTGAAAGACGGATCCAAAGTGGGAATTTGTGTTGCAGATGTTTCGTCCCCTGTCTAGGTGACATCCTCAGTGCTTGGGAGCCTCCTGTGAAGCGCTTCTGTGATTTTTTCCTCCAGCATTTATACTGGTTTGAATCTGCCGCTTCCGGTTGTCAGTTCCAGCTGTCCGCTGCAGTGCTCAGTATATTGGGTCCAGGTCGATGTGCTTATTGCGATCTGGACCCAATATACCGACCACTGCAGCGGACAGCTGGAACTGACAACCGGAAGCGGCAGAGACAAACCACTACAAATGCCGGAGGAAAAATCACAGAAGCACTTAACATGAGGCTCCCAAGCACTGAGGATGTCACCTAGACAGGGGACGAAACATCTGCAACACAAATTCCCAGCTTGGCGAACAGAACCACAACAACGAGCACCCGAGCTACAAATCTTCTCACAGACTTTGAACGGATCCAAAGTCCTGATCAATGGGTTTAGTACACGGGTGTGCTATTTGGTCAGATCGGCCGGTAGTTGCCTGTGGTATTCCTGGTTGTTCAGTTGTCGGTACACTTCCTTGCACTTCTGTTCTATTTTGAATGACAATCGTTCCTCCTTTATCTGCTAGTTTGATGACAATGTTGTGATTGGTTTTGAAAGCATGGATGGCATTGCATTGTGATCGGATGATGTTTTGCTCTACCTTGTGTGAACGGCTGATGAATCTGGCATTTATACATTCCCTGACGGTTTGAGCATGCGGGAGTGTTTTCTCCCAGTCGGAGATCGCTTCAACGGTCCGGGACATTTGACCTCGGACCTTCAGGTGACCATCTTCCAAGGCGGACTTCAGAACAGGCAAAAACGTAAAGTGGCTGAGCAGAGGCTGATAGCCAAGTTCAGTACCCATGGGGATGGCTTCAACCAGGACCTTGGGTTCATTTTTTTTTTACTTCAAAAATATGCTTTATTCATAAAATAATTTGATGGTCTGTACAGTTGATCATGCCATACATACAGTTGGTCATTTGCATACAGAGATCAGAATTTATCATTCATATAGACAGGTCTGTACATTTATCAATCATATATCCATATATTTAGCTGAGGCGTCAGCGGAGCCCAAATGACTGCGTGGGCCCCCTGTTCTTCTTAGGCAAGCAGATGTTACACAGTGGTCTTTCCCCACCACGCCTTGGTGGCAGCTGCCCCAAGCTTCAGCGCATCCCTCGACATGTAGTCCTGGACCTTGGAATGCGCCAATCTGCAACACTCAGTCGGGGTCAACTCCTTCAGCTGGAAGATCAACAGGTTTCGGACCGCCCAGAGAGCGTCCTTCACCGAGTTGATGATCCTCCAGGTACAGTTGATGTTTGTCTCGGTGTGCTTCCCGGGGAACAGACCATAGAGCACGGAGTCCCGCGTCACGGCGCTGCTCGGGAATGCTGACCACTTCCTGATGGACTTGTGGTCAAAGGTGTTTTTCTTCATAAACTTCTCCACGAAGGGCAGGTGATACGGAATGGTCCAACTACTCGGAGCGTTCCGCGGCAGCGAGGCCAGGCCCATCCTTCGCAACACTGGAGACAGGTAGAACCTCAGTACGTAGTGACACTTGGTGTTTGAGTACCGGGGATCCACGCCCAACTTGATGCAGCCACACACAAAGTTGGCCATCAGGGTGAGGGTGGCATTAGGTGTGTTTTTTCCCCCGTTGCCCAGATCTTTATACATCGAGTACCTTCGGACCCGGTCCATCTTTGACCTTCATATAAATTGGAAGATGGCCCGGGTGACTGCAGCGGCACAGGGTCTGGGAATAGGCCAGACCTGTGTTACGTATAACAGCAATGATAGTGCCTCACACCTGATGACCAGGTTTTTTCCCGTGGAGAGCGACCGTAGCTTCCATCTGCCCAGTTTCTGCCTCACTTAGCTGATACGCTCCTCCCCGGACCTTGGGTTCATTTATTTTTTGGGTTCATGTCACACTGCAGGTGACCCCACTGTCACATTGGACACTGTCACATCGGACACACTCACCCTCTCACAGACTTATACCCCTTTACACTCATACTCACACTATAACATACGCACACTCTCTCTCACCCTCCCCCGCGCTTGCACATCCACATGCACACACACCCATATAAGTTTGTGGGGTGAATTTGGACTTGCAATTATTACATTTTATTTTGCTCAAAAACTGCATTGATCCACGTAGGAGTCTGTAAATCCCTTTTTAAGATTAGAATCAGTCTGAACATTGGAGCACCTCACACCTTCAATGCATTATCTGGGTCAACATGGCACCTATTGTTAAAGCTCACTTGAGAATGTAACTTTAAGGAGGTTCTGGGATTTGCATATGAAAGAATTGAAACCAACATGCCCATTCCAAATGATGAGAGACTTAAACAATCCAGGTCCTTTTCAATATATAATTGCAGTTACATCACACTGCAAACTTTTGCTATAATTTTTGTCCTACGATCTTGTACTCCACAACCACCTGCTGAAGGAGCACGCTCCGAAAACTGGTGCTTCCAAATAAACCTGTTGGACTATAACCTATTGTTATGCAATTTTTAACTTTGTACACCCCAGTCCAACACTGGCATCTCCAAATCAGTATCTGAGGAATTGTGAATGAGCTGAACATTGTGAACCATCAGTGAACATCCCAGCCCTCTCTGATGATGAAGGAGGGAGGTCATTGAGTTAACTGATGATACTATGGCCTATTGGACCTCTGCTAAGTAAATTAAACCTAAATAGTTTTGTCCTGATTTTTGATAAATTTCAAATATCTTAATTTTAAATGTTAGGGCACATACATGGTGTTCATCATTTAAAGAATTGTGTACCAATATCTGACATCTGAATAGGTTGACTGCTGTTCTTATCAAAGAGAAAACTAAATCTCAACCTGATCCCAGGAATTCATTGCTTTGGAATTGGATGCTAGTCAGAATGGATTTTTATTTTGTGTTTCTATGAAGGGGATCCTGGTCTCCCCCTGACACCACCCACAGTGGAGCAGATGTAGTCAGTAACTCTGCACAGTGGAAATCAATCAGTTGGAATTCTTGCTGTGGCACTCCACAGTACATTCCCAGGCAGAACCTTTCCAATGCTTGTCAAAACACACCGAATTGTCATAGTTTTAAAGGAAAATAAATCTGATCAGCTTGCCTGCCTTGGGATTTCCTCAAAGCCTACAGCACAGAATGAAACCATTCGGCCATCGAGTTCAATCGACCCTCTGAAAAGCATCCCATCCAGAGCATCCCCGGTCCCCCATCCTATTCTTGTAACATAATGTTTGCTGTGGCCAATCCACCTTTCCTATACATCCCTGAACACAATGCACAATTTAGCATGGTCAATCCACCTACGTTGCACATCTTTAGACTATGGGAGGAAGCTGAAGCACCTGGAGGAAACCCACACAAACACAGGGAGAACATGCAAACTCCACACTCATAATGGCAATAATGATATAAAGATGTAATGGCTTTAAATAATAATTAGTAGAGGGGTGACCCATAGAACTTCATAATTGGTAGATTGAATTATTGCCATTCATTGGGACTGAAGCAATATATGCATAACATTTTAATTCAAGATCCAGATAGTTTTACTCCTTGTAGTGCCTTGGAATGTGTCACAATGGTATTTTTTTCTCTTCAGGTAACTATTGTGGCTGAAGAGAACTGCAAGTTTTTGTGCTGGTCCAGAGAGAGGCTAACTTTCTTCTTGGAGACAGAATCATTTCTTCATGAAGTCTTTAAGTATCTAATTGGCAAAGATATCACAAACAAGCTGTATTCTTTGAATGACCCCACACTAAATGACAAAGTAGGTAATAATCTTGCATGCCTGAAGCTAAATATTATGTAAATATCCAAAAGGAATTAGAAATTTGCATTAAAATTTGCCAAGTTTTAAAATATTTTGCATGAAAAATGTGCCTGAAGAATAAAAATTCCTTTCAAAAACAGCTATTTAATTTTGTTAAAAATATTTATTTGATCTTAAATATGTATAACAAACTGTGTACAGTATAAACACTTAATGAATGGACTGTGATGTGATTTTAAAAGAACTTTTATTTAATTTATTATGTGATTATTTTTAACCTTTATATTAACCGAGGTGTTTAGTTTCCAATTTTTCTTTAAAACCCTAATCTCTCGAAGTAGCAAATCCAAGTTGGGTATGGTCAGAGAGCGTTATCGGATATTAGATTATTCTTCACATGTGCGTTGGAATATTAAGTGGTAGTAGGCTGTTCTATCATGCCATAGTCAGTTCCTGTTGTCACCCAGTGCCCACACATTCCAGCATGGGTCGATAGACAGCAATTGGGAATCCGAATCCTAGCTATCTTTCTATCCTCCCTAAAATTAGATTATTACAAACTAGGACACTTCGCTGGCGAAGTACTCATCAAAACCATTGACCAAATGTGGGACCCAGTGAATCATAAGAGTTAATGCTAAAATGGGTGATTCGTTAACCAGTTGAGCCCCTGTAACCTAACTCCAGACTTATTTAACAGCCTGATGTTGAAATGGACTTGCAATGTATTTTTTGTTATCTTCTAAGGAGAAAATAAAACTTCTTGTGAGTTGTTCACAAAATTAATCAGATCATTCACAACGTGGATGCTTTCAATTCCTGTTACATTAAATGTAGACATAATGTCACATAATAGTGTCGGTGGTGAGTTTCTAAACAGATATGGTTTGTCAAAAAATATTTTTATTCAAAGCTCTAATCTTTGACCAGTGTGTAAGCTTGTTGAGTTAAAGTTAAACTGTCTGTATTCAATTCTAAGGGACAGAAAAGTGTTAAAACACAATTTTCAAAAAAGAGTATTTGGGGCATTGATTATTGAGGCTGACTGAATATTTTAATAGACAATTAATCCTTTAATTAAAGTGGTATGCAAATTGAAATATTTCTGGGTAATTTATTCTGCAGATATATTATGTTGTGTTTCATTCGATACAGCATGCAGTTACTATTGAGCTGTTATTTTAGTGCTTGCTTATTATCTTAAGTTGCTTTGCACATACAAACCTGATGGACACTGTAAACTATTTGATGGCATAATGTCACCCATGCATTTTGTTTACGCAGAGTATTTAGGAACGGGTAATAAGGCTGTAATTATTTTGAATGGTTCAAGTAATCTGTAACCCTTTTTTTAGAGGAAGGAAAATTTAAAGATGTTGGGTGATTGTTGAGACTAAATCTTAAGTCTTGTACACCTCTGTGCTATTTTGTTATAAGTAGTGCCGAATTAACTCACAAGTTATTGCATAATAAAAACAGATTCCTGTCACAATTGAGGGGCAAGGTGTTGTGAATTATTTTACTGTGCTATTGCTGATATGATCTCTAATAGAAGTAAGATAGAGCTGCTGTTCCTTCTGTGCTATATCATTTCAGTGATTCTGTGCAAGCTATAGTGGTTATACAAGTAACTCCATGCTGAACGAATGTTACGCTATTCTCAAAACATTTTTTTTTGGAATGGAATTGAATGTGAAACATCACCACAGTGTTTCAGGCCAATCTTCATTATCTGTTTCTGTCTGAATGCTTTAATTAAATAATCTTTTGCAAGCAGATTTTAAAAGATAAGCACACAAGTCTTGAGTAAGAAACTTATTTCTTTTCTGTATCCTTCGTTCTGTAATTAATTTGGTAAAACCCAGCAAGGAACCGGAGATTACTATTAGTTCTTTACCAATCCAATCGGATATACAAATCCTTAAAAAAATGATAAAGGAAGAGTTAATAACCGTGTAATGGCTATTGTGAATTTGTCACCTCAAAGGTTGATAGAAAAATTGGAAAAGCTATGGACCATGCTTAAAATTTGGGTGGTAGGAAAAATGTCTTGTTTTAATCCATGTGTTCTTCCACTCCAGCCTCATTTTTACTTTCAGAGCAATGACACCATTAGTAAGTCATACAGACCACAGAGTCCGAGGAATGATACTGCGTCTAAGTTCAATTATCTGATTTCACCAAAGGGCAGCAGAGGACTGTAATTGGACTTAGTTCTTGGCCTTGAGTTTGACAAAATTGGCCAAGATCCCCTTATGTAATCACTGTTTAATAACTCCCTTGAGAGAGAGAGAGAGAGAGTGTGTGTGTGTACGTACATATGAAACAGGCTTGACTTTGAATCCATTTTGTTGGAAAAGGCCGATGTTGCAGAGTTGATGGTATAGGTGGAACTTTAGCCTGCTGGCAGGGAGGGAGGAAAACAGCGGGGACCAAACTGGTACATTATGGAATGAAGTAAGTTAAGGGAAGGCAATAGCCCATTAATATAATGGCTATACTATTAATATAGAGACCCAAGTAATATTCTGGGGACCTGGGTTAAACTCTCACCATAGCAGATGGTGGAATTTGAATTCAATACATATCTTAAGTTAAGAGACTAATGCTGACTATGTAACCATTGTTAAAAACCCATCTGGTTCACTAATGTTCTGTAGGGAAGGAAACTGCTGGCCTACATGTGAGTCCAGACCCACAGCAATATACTGTAATTGACTCTTAACTGCAGTTAGGGATAAATGCTGGCCTAGCCAATGATAGCCACATCCCATAAGTGAACTTTTTAAAAATGTCTGTTAAAAAAACTGTGTAAGCGTAGAGACTCATGACTATGTGATCAATGAGAGTGTGCTGCCTTGCATATTGCAATACTGTTGCATGATCTTTTAAACAAAAAGCTCGGCAATTTTCTTTGTCCTGTTATAAATCAGTGGCAAGTTTACTTTAGGAATGGTGGCCCAGCATTTTCTCTGACCTGCTTTTGCTCTCCCATATAACTGTGCAGAAGGTTTACATGTTGTGGTTACACTTTGAGCAAAGTTACATTTCCAATAAACATACACTTCTACAGCCTTGTGTAATGCACAATTACTGGTTTATCATGTTGTATTCACTGGATATTATGTATTTTGGACCCCTCACCTCCCTCCCCTCTTCTTCCAAAATGTTGTTGTTTTAAAGGAATGCTTCACTCCATACTTTGAGATTTAAATTGGACTTTCTAGTAACAGACGAGTCTACTGAGACTTCTGCAAGGTTAGTTCGCTTATTGTAAAGCTCAGCTACTATTTTTAATATGGCTCACTTGAATTTAATATCCCTGACAATAGCTGTAAAACATACTGTGTCATTGCCTCCACTGTGTTATCCAATTTCAATTTAGAGGGAGATGGGTGGTGCAGTGTGACATACTTGGTGTCAGTATCCAGAGCAGACTTGACGCAGTTCACACATAGCTAATCCAAACAAAAACAAAAACAAAACTTAATATAGGAGGACTTTATAGACCACCCTCATCAACAGACCTGGACACAAATGTAACCTATAATTACTATTTGACAATGGAAGAAAGCAAATCATCCTCTCTTAAAGTGGGAAGTGCACCCTTTAATGGTGAAACATAACATCCACATTTGAACTCGTGCTTTCTGTGCATTGATTTTTTTTTCTCTTGAGAAGGAAGGGAAATAATTTGGCCTACTGCATAAAAAGGGAGTATCTTGGTGAACAGTTGGTGTATTGCACAGTTATTTTTAGTAAAGAGCTATCTCATACGTATGTATATTCATACGTACGTTGAGTTGTGACACAGAGGCCATCTCAGTCCGCTGTCTCTACCAAGTATCTGCAGTTCGACTTGTGTGAGATTTCCGGTTTCCAAGAATTCTTTAGGTGTATACAAGGTCACAATGGGATCATCAGCATTGCTTTAGAGGCATGATGTTGTTTTAACTGAAATGAAATTATTTCAGAGTTACCCAACAGTCTTAAAATATATAAAGCAGGGCCTTTCCAGAATGAAGTTTAAAATATTGTCTTAAATGGAATTGGAAATGTACTTCTATTTTAGAGACAAGAGCCAAATTCCATAATAGCAACTGAGTATTGAGTAAGGCTCCTTGAACAGTTTACTATCTGGCCATTCAAAGTAATTAACCGATATTGAAAACAATGTTCTGTTTATCTTATTTCTGAAAATCCAGTTTCCTTTTCATTGCAGACTGCCAAAAAGTTTGAGCGACAGCCCAGTCTTTGTTCCCAACTTTCAATGATGAAAATGAGAAATAGTATGGCCAGTTCAAGTGATACAGAAGATGGACTATCGCACTTTCTACATGGGGGATCTACGGCTTCGTCAATCCGTGAGCATCAAATAAATGGCCCTTCTTTACTTTTTGTTTCTTCCACGTGTTTACAAACTCTGATTTTTCACAATGCAGTCTTGCATTCCAAAACTAACTGCTTGCAGTATGAATCCGGTTTAACCAACAAGTTTGTGTAATTTGAATCAAGGTAATGCGTAGCCATCAAGCAGGGTTTTCCGAACCCTTCCTCCACTACCTCTGCTGTGAATGTATCCTAAAATCCTAACGTCTTAACACGAGCCACAAAAGGAACTTAAAGTATAAAATATTTTTTTGGAAGCTGACATCTCATACAAATTGCAAATGCAACATGCTCCAGAAATACCAGCTAGCTTGTATTTTATTTCATCGCTGCCACAAGGCATTAAAACTCCTAAATAATTTTATCCTGTGTCCAGTTATATGGGCACATACAGTTCAAAATGGCCATGGTGCCTGACCAAGAAGCACCTTTGACACTTTCTCGTGTATAAAAGTATAGGATTTTTAAAATGCCTTTCGAGTTCATTAAATCTATTCCTTTCTCAGTTCATAGAAATAAAACTATATCAAACTTATAAACTACCCATTTAATTTTCTGGGAAAATCTTTTTAAAGTTTTTCCTTGTCATTGCACTGGTCAGATCAGCATTCATTATCCATCTCTAATTACCTGGACAGTAGCTAAGAGTCACCACCGTGGGTCTGAAGTGACATGTAGGCCAGAACAGGTAAGGATGACGGATTTCCTTCCATTAAGGGCATTAGTGAATCAGATTGACTTTTACAACAGTGGTTCCCCGTTCCTCATTAAGCCAGATTTTCTTTTGTGTTGAATTCAAATTTCAGCATCTGCCATGGTGGGACTTGAATTCATGTCCCTGTGACTGAGCCTTAGTTCTCCATTACAGGTCCAGTAACATTACTACTACACCACAGCCTTTCCCAATTACATCAGTAGGTCATACAGTTGAACAGCAATGAATAAGCTTCAGTATTCTAGTCTATAAATAAAGTAAAATCTAGTGTAAAACTTTCAATGTGACCCAACAGACCAACTCTCAGTTGGTTCTATCTTCTGACCTAAATTGGTGCCCAGCTCTGCAAATTCAAGGTTGTTATGGTTGCTGTGTGCTCCCCTGAGTTGCTGTGGAATTTTTGTACTTGATGTTAACACTTTTATGTTGTTCTCACTTTGTGAAAAGGAACTAACCTGCAAGACTGCTCTAATTTGTCTGAAAGGAGCCAACTGCTGCATTTTGTTCATGCTTGGTCCGACTGATTAACTACGTGGTCCCAGGTACTGAAAAAAGTAACATAAATCAAGAACTTAATTTATTTTAATTATTTTGAGAAAAACCTGATTAAATCAATAGGTCCTAGAGGAAAACTCATTATCAAAGTTGTTCCGATGACTCAAGTTAACTAGAATGCCCTTGGATTTTGTATCAGGAGATTGTAGATTGAAAATCGCTGAACCAAGATTTGGGCATGTTTTCCATTCTAGATTATTAGTGAAGTATTATTGGAGTTCTGCATTGCTAGAGTGATGTTTTATTTTTCAGTAAATACCACTTCTTGAAGCAGAATAGGATGATATTGTTGTGTATGTATCAGATAATAGAACTGTCTCATAACTGACCACCATTTCAAATCTATAACTATGTTGGAAAGATTGCATGAATTGTAATTGTAATGAGTGTGATAGTCATTCAGCACAGAAGAGGCCCTTCAGCCCATTGAGCCTGCATGCACCTATCTGCACTAATTCCACTTTCCAGCCTATAACCTAGAATGTTATGATGTTTCAAGTGCTCGTCCACATTTTGTTTGAAGGATGTGAGGCTTCCTGCCTCTACTATTCTCCAAGGCAGTGCATTCCAGATTTCTGCCACCCTTTGGGCGAAAATAAGTTTTTCTTAAATCCCCACTAATATTTCTGCCCTTCACCTTAAAATTATGCTCCCTTATTATTGATGCATGAACTAAGTGGAGCAGCTGTATTCTGACCACCCTGTCCATGATCCTCAGCATGTTATACATCTCAATCAGGCCGTCAGTCTTCTCTGCTCTAAATTCCAGCTTCTCCAGCCACTCTTCATAGCCCAAATGTTCCAAACCAACAGCACCCCACCAGTGCTGTCACATCCTTCCTACAGTGTGGCAACCACGACTGCACACAGTACTCTAGCTGTAGCCTAACCAACGTTTTGTACAGCACCAACATAGCCTGACTCCTCTTATAATGTATGCCACAACTGATAAAGGCTAATGTTCCAAATATATTCATAACTCCCCATAAAACCTTCCCTGTGGACAAGCACTCCAAGCTCCCTTTGTTTCCCTGAGCTTCCTTGTGTTCTGATATTAAAGGTAATGGTACTTAAAGTATTTTGCATAAATTGTCACTGTTCATTGTAAAGTTATTTGAACCACTGGGCTTTCCTGTATTTTCCCTCCAACAGAGGTTGATACCTTGTTTTAATCTAAAGATGGCCTAATGTTTCAACTGTGATTAGATGTCAGTAATTGTCTGTAACTCAAATCTGTCTACATTTTAAAAAATCTCTTCACAAATGCTGCCACATCTGCTGACCTTTTCCAGTAACTTCAGTTTTTGTTTTACATTCTTATGAGCCCTTTTACCTTTTCAGTCTTGATTAAACTATGATATTCCTCATCTTTTTAATTACTCGGAACAATTGTAATTATTATTGGCTGCATGGTGGAAGAATATGTAACTGATCCTGTTATTCTTTTGATTTAATAGTTTTGTACTGATTACAAAGTTCTGTGCTGCCTTGTTACAGGCAGGATATCCAAAACTGGTAACCCTTGACTCAGTGGATAAATAAGTGTTCCTCACCATTCACTGAGATATCCAGTTCAGAAACACTCCTTCAAGTTGACCCCTGCTTTTAAATGATTTTCACGAAAATGTCGCAGTTGCGCTTCAGCCTTCGGGTTAGGAGAGGTAAAGAAAGAAAATGATTTCACACTGTTATGGAAAAAGTGACCGATACATGTGGGGTAACAAAAGTCCATTTTAGCATGTGCTTGGAAAAACCTTAAGTGATTTTGAAAGATTCTCAGATGGTCAGACATGTTTTGATGTGTAATTAATGTCGAGCATCCACATCTTTTAGAAATTACATTTTTAATGTCGACATTTTGGCTGAACTGAAACATTTATTTTATTTCTGGCACCAAAAGAAGCCTGCATCTTTCTATTCCTTCTTGCACTAAACACAGGATGCTTCGATGAGCATTAAACACTATCTGACTGTTTATTGCATGTGTACAATTGCCTGATAGTATTGAGAATGGGGCACAACTGGTAAAATCGAACCTTCCATGGTAATGAATCACACGGAATTTAGGTCATCAAGCCTTCTTTGCTAGTTACCCTTTCAATTAATTAAGGTAGATTTAATAAACTGTAAATTTCTTCCTTGTATTTTTTTTAAAGAAAAGTGTATTTTAGTATTTGAGTATTATGGATGTAACTACATTCTGTATATCCCTTCAATCTGCATGAATGTACCATTGCTAAAAACTTAACTTTTATACTTTCATGTTGCCTGATATTAACCACATAATTTAAATAAAACAAAGCTTACTAACGCAGTTTTTAGATTTCAAGAAAACTGTAATTGATACTAGCTTGGAGCAGCAATTTAAGCTGGAGTTTCAATGAAATTCAACTAATTATAACTTGAAAATGATTGACATTGTTGGATGGATAAAATATCTAAAGGATATCTTAAGGTTTTAAGTAAATCTATGGAGCTAGGCAAATAACTATCTCCCCAAATACACTTATAGCACTGTTTAGTTTTGTTTTCATTTGCAAAAGAAATTTTATTTTCAATATGACATTTTCTGATTTGTTTTCCTAAGGCATTTTTAAATATTTAAGAATTTCTTTGACAAATTAATTTTAGTGCTTTGATATGATGACTGTGATTTGAATATTACATTGAGAGCAGAATAAGTGAGAGTCTTTGAACTTCCAAATTGGAGAATGAATGGAGAATTAAACTAGAAAGTTAAACCAGAATAAAACAGCTATAAGCTATCAGTTGACCTTTGAAATGTAGGTAGGAACACAATGATTTTCTGTGGCATCTCCTGTTGGTTAAGGTCAACCCATGTGTTTAGGTTTTTAAAGTTTCTACTTAGTGATACATAAAAAATGTGATGTTTGCAGTAGGGCCGACAGGATATCTGAGACCTGAGTAAGCGGAACTAGTAACTGTGTATCTCCTTATGCAATGAATTGAAGGATTGCAAAATGAGCTGAAGTGGATAAGACTTCACTTTGTGGTGGGCTCAACTGTACTGTGCAAGTAGCAGCTTCATCTGGTTTGAGGCATGTCAATGGTGAGCCTGACAGTGAGATGCTGTTTTATTTTAATATCACATTGTGAGGGTATGCACAGGAAATTATTTGTCTTGACATGCCTACACCACTTCCTATTAAAAAAAAGACTAAAAGCTATCCAGCTCAGTCCAGACAGTAACTTTTGATATGTGTTCAATTTGCCTGCAGTTGTTGTAGGGGGTCAGTTAGTTCAGTTGGCTGGACTTCCAGTTTATGATGCAGAGGACGTCAACAACATAGTTAAGTTCTCTCACCAGGACAGGTTACCATAAAGGACTTTCCTTCTCAACCTGTCCCCTCATCTAAGGTATGGTGACGCTCCAGGTTAACCTGCCACTAGTCATCCCTCGTATTGAGAAGAGCAGCGATATGGTCCAGTAGGACTGTGGCAACTTTAACTTTACCTTCAATTGTTGTAGCATTTGCACGAGTCTTGTGATTACTTTGATAGTTATCTGTGGGGCTTCGGTTTCCATTTTGCTTAGGGCCTCTGTCTCAAAAAGAAGGTAGTCAAGTTTGTAAATGAAAAGAATTTCTATTCATTACTAACAATTAGCTTCAAAGCAAACATTTCATTGCACAGATGTTTATTTTGCTTCTGTCTTCTTTCAAATGTAACAGAGAGGTCCCCATATACTAGGACTTCTGGAAAAATGAAACCCATTGAGGAGACTATTGAGGATGATGTCTTTGACCCACCTTCACCAGTTGTCCAGCTGGCTCCCAACTGATACTGAATGAAACAAAATGGAATGTTCCTAGCAGAGAAGAACTCTTGTCTGCTAGAAAGTCTAACAAATGAATCCTGTTACTTTTAACGATTGAACCACTAATGCACACACAGCCACATATACAAATGTCCAGATTTTGACATGTATTAATTTGTTTTATCACATTTCTGTTCCTTTCCAATGCACCAGGGCATAGTATGGCTTGAGATTTTTAATGGGCAATAAAAACATGTTGACACGTCAACAACACTCTTTGATATTCTTTTTCATTCAGTTTTATTCAAAATGTAAAGTATTATGAAGATTAAAACCTGATTTGTTCCATCATCACAGTTGTAGTCTAATTAAGAAAAGTTGGATGAGTGTGAATGAGAAGGTTGTTTGTATTTAAAAACTCTGGGTTCTTTATGATTTGATTGATGATCTTTAAAATTTGCTCTTATTAAGTTAAAAGTTATTTGACCAAACTCATTCTTTTTCTTCAGTAGTCTGAGCCACTAAACACTTTATTTTCTCCAGTGATGCTCCAGGATATAATGATGCTAAGCAGAGACCCCTTCAAAGACAATGGCTAGCGAGTGTCCAATCAGCACTCCCTTTCTCTCCTTTATGACTAGAAGGGTTAGTAAAGAATTCCCCTCATTCTTGCTTGTGATCAGTAAGAAGAAGTACATACAGGTAATTCTGCTATAATTCATGTTTCATTAGCACAAATTCTTTATAACACAATTGACAAATTAGGGACACTGTTTTGAAAGTGCAAAGTTTTAAAGTGTGTATTGGTTATGACATGATACTGGCCACATTAGTTTAAATGGTGCTGCTATTACACAATTTTCTTATAACACGGGTAGTTCTGTTCTCGTGGTCCTGTGTTATTGCAGAGCCGACTGTACATTCATGGCTAATCTTTCAAGAATTAAACATTCTTGAAGAGGGTATTGGGAACACTGTACCTTTTCTGGTGTATAAGAGAAAAGTGTAGTAACATAGATTGGATGTATGAGTGCAAATACACTGGTTGACAATGAATTGACATCCTTCAAAATCTCAGTGCACCCAGGAGACAGAAAGTGAGTTTAAGCCATAAAGGGTCAGTGTAGAATATGTATGAAGATTGATAGGAAGTAGTTGACTATTTTGTGTCTTTCAGTTCTGGCTTCTTCTGTCCTCATTTCTTGTATTGGATTTTTGGAAGCTGTACCCTCAACTACCAAAGATCTGGAGTCCTTCTTTAAATATCTTTATTTCTTCCTGGTCCTCTGAGGTATATGGCCCAGAATATTTCCAAATAAAGGGAAACATTTCAAAATGCATTTTTTTGCAATGCTCATAATCATTTGCAGGAAGTTGTTGAACACTATCAAGGTTTCAATATGTTAGAAATTTGCAAATCCAGTTTGCGTGCTGAAGAAGGATAACTAAGGGTTTCATCTGAAGACTACAACTCCATTAGCGTGATGCTAAAACTAATGGAATAACTGGCTAAAAACAAAAATGGAAAGGCACTTCTATGAATATAGCCTAATCAATTAAAGGTAATGTGGCTTTACAAGAGACAGAACTTACCTAACCAATGTTGTAGACTTTGATTCCATATCGGTCCATTATGGTTTAAACTCCCTCTCTGATTGCAGTTCTGTTATTCCCCTCATGGAAGCAATGGAAGCATCATTGCTTCCATGATGCAATGCTTCCATTGCATCATGGAAGCAATGTCGAGTTCAACTACATTGCTCTGCAGTTTTCTTGTGGCAAGCATAACAGGTGAAATTGTGTGGTTAGCTATGTTTTCCTTTACCAAAGGCTTTCCAGAAAGTATTACATGAAAATCTGATATCTTAAAACTGATTTATAAATTAGATTAGTAACAGACTAAAGAGGGGGGGGGGGGAAACCTATGTAAAGGAAAACACAATGAAGTGGGAAAAGTACTTATTGCAAGCTTTGGTTCCTATATGTTCAGACCTAGGATAAAGGATGCCTTATAAGGTAATGATATATGCAGATGACAACAATTGGTGTTTGCTGGGGTAACTAAGATGTTACAAACAGCTTGACGATTTACACCTATCAGATAAGTGCCTGGTGAAATTCATTGTGAACAAGTACCTAGGATTCTGGAAGGAAAAATGGTGGAACATTAAAATAGAAGATGCACGTATACTGTCATTTTCCAATCAGTCAGTTGACCAAGTGATTGGTACAGAGCCTGAGTAAAACAAGGTACACCTCATTCCATATGGCTACCAATGACCTGAGAGGTACCTTATGTTGCATGTACATCATATAATTTTAATATCATTCAGCGGCTCAGTGCTTTTCCATCTCAATATATAACAGTTCCGTTTTGTAGGTCACCACAATATTCGATCACAACTGTTAACATCGCACTTCTATGGACCTAAAATTATCTTCTCATTGCTCTTTCAGCTGCTTTTTATCTCTGCCAATTATATTACTTATAATTATCCCTGGCCTTTTACAAGCTCTAGATGCAGTGTTATTGCATTCTGTCATACCCATGAACTAGGATTCTTTTAGAACATAGAACAATACAGCACAGAACAGGCCCTTCAGCCCACGATGTTGTACCGAACATTTGTCCTAGCTTAAGCACCTATCCGTGTACCTATCCAATTGCCGCTTAAAGGTCACCAATGATTCTGACTCTGCCACTCCCACAGGCAACGCATTCCATGCCCCCACCACTCTCTGGGTAAAGAACCTACCCCTGACAGCCCCCCATACCTTCCACTCTTCACCTTAAATTTATGTCCCCTTGACTCCTTTCATAAAAACAAATAGCTACTTTCCTCATCTTGAAAATTACCAGTGTCTACTTTGTGAACACTCCCACCTTGCAAATCCTTTCAAACTGTCAGATCATCCAAAACATTCTCAATATTGCCACTTTCATTGAGTATGCTGCAACACCTGCATCTATTTCTGCCCAGCATCCCATCACTGCTGATACAACTAACAGTGATGAGGAGCTGCCGGTGTTGGATGGGGTTGACAAAGTCAGAAATCACACAACACCAGATTATAGTCCAACAGGTTTATTTGAAATCAGAAACTTTCAGAGCATAGTCCCTTCGTCAGGTGAAGTGAGACAAAAGTGCACAGACACAGACTTTATGGGCAGAGAGATCAAAGGATCATACAAATGGTGTGAGTGGTGTGTTGAATAATAAGTCTCTGCAGATGATCAAGAGTGTCAGATGGAGTGAGTAAAGTGTCAATAACTGAATAACAACCGAAAGGGTGATTGAAATCCAATTAAATGAGGCAGAGAGATAATTACAAAATTTTTTTTTAAAAAGTGTTGCTGGAGACAAACCAAATGATTGGAACAACATGGAACACGACAAAAGCTGCAAATGCCAGCCAGTCTGGCAACATCTGTGAAGAAAAACCAGAGGAAGGGTCACCTACTCTGAAACGTTAACTCTGATTTTTCTTCACAGATGCTGCCAAACCCCTGGAATGCTCCCCCCCCCAGCAACCCCTAGCCCTTTTCTCCTGAATTTCAGCATCCACAGTTCTTTCAGTTTTATTTGACTGGATTAACATGATGGGTATAAGAGTTGCATGACAAGGGTTTAACCAATGTACTAAGTAATCCAAAATTATACAAATTAATTAAAATAACAAGATCATAACAATTTATCTAGACCATGGTGTCAAAACAGGACAGTAAGGAAGATTTTACAGATACAGAGCAATGTAGTGGGGTCACATGAAGTGTAATATGAGCCCAAGATCACAGTTGAGGCCGTATCCATGGGTACGGAACTTGTCTATCAGTTTCTACTCAGCAATTCTGCATCGTTGTGTATCTCGAAGGCTGCCTTGGAGGGCACTTACCCGAAGACTGGAGGCTGAATGTCTTTGCTGAAGTGTTCCCCGACTGGGAGGGAACATTCCTAGTTGGCAATTGCTGTATGATGTTCATTCACCTGTTGCCATAGCATCTGCATGATCTTGCCAATATATCATGTCTCGGGGCATCCTTGCCTGCAGCGGATGAGATGGTCAACATTGGCTGAGTAACATGAATATCTGCTGTGTATGTGGTGGGTGGTGTTTCCATGTGTGATGGTTGTGTCCATGTCAATGATCTGAGGCACACATTGCCTTAGTTGGGTTGTGTGGTGTTGTGGTCAATGTTGTCCTGAAGGCTGGGTAGTTTGCTGCGAACGATGGACTGTTTAAGGTTTGGCGGTTGTTTGAAGGCAAGAAGTGGAAGCATAGGGATGATCTTGGCGAGATGCTCATCACCATCAATGACATGTTGAAGGCTGCAAAAATCATGATGTAGTCCCTCTGCTCCAGGAAGTACTGGACGACAAAGGGTACTCTATTGCTCATATCCTATGTCTGTCCTCTGAGGAGGTCATTGCGGTTTTTTGCTGTGTTACGTCAGAACTGGCAATCAATGAGTTGAGCACCGTATTCTGTTCTTATGAGAGTGAGGTATTGAGGTGCCCAAGAATGAGACTGAATCTGAAGTGTAGTCCCTGGTAAGTCTGATGGTGGGATGAAACTTGTTGATATCACTGTGTAGTCATTTCACCTCACCATGAGTCCAAAGAAAGAAAATGTCATTGATGTACATGGTGTACAGTGTTGGTCAGAGGTCCTGTGCATCAAGGAAGTCTTGGTTGAACTTGTTGATTGAGCATGAAAATGTTGGTATATTGGGATGAAATTTGGTCCCGTGGCTGTTCCATGTATCTGGATAAAGAATTATTTGTCGAAGGTGAAAATGTTGTGGTCATGGATGAAGCAGATGAGTTGTAGGCTGGTGCCCACAGATTTGACAGTTGTTGGTTTTGAGTACTGATGCTATTGCAGCGATAGCTATTGTCATGAGGAATGTTGTGCAGAGTGCCTAAACATCCATTATGATGAGGAATGTTCCTGGTCTAACTGGTCCTTGTAACAAATCTACCATCGTGACAGAAGCTGGGGGCCCCCTGTACACTTGGTTTCAAAATGCCCTCGACATAGCCAGAAATGTCTCACACAAGGTCCCTTTGGCTGATATGATGGGACGTCCAGGCGTGCTGGCTCTGTGTATCTTCGGAAGGCAGTAGAAATCTCTAATGAGAGAAGTAGGCAAGATGAGAGTGTATAGGATACTCTGAAAGTCTAGACCAAAGGCAGCATCTGTGAAGAAAAATTAGAGTTAACATTTCGGGGCCGGTGTCCATTCCTTTGGTTTCTCTTCACAGATGTTGCTGGACCTTCTGGGCTTTCAGGAAGCTTCTGTTTGTGTTCCATGTTATTCCAGTCATTTGGTTTGTCTCCAGCAACACCTTACTTTAATTTTTTTGTAATTATCACTCTGCCTCATTTAATTGGATTTTAGGTCATCCCTTCAGTTGTTATTCAGCTATTGACGCATTACTCACACTGTCTGACAATCCTGATCACCTGCAGAGACTTATTATTCGACACTCCACTCACACCATTTGTATGATACTTTGACTTCTCTGCCCATAAATTGTGTCTGTGCGCTTCTGTCTCACTTCACCTGACAAAGGGACTACGCTCTGAAAGCTTGTGATTTCAAATAAACCTGTTGGACTATAACCTGATGTTGTGCGATTTCTAACAACTAACAGTATTACTTCATTTGGCAAACTCACTTTGAACTGTTCATAATCAGTCATATGTTTTTTTCAGAGACCAGCTAAAAATCAAGAATCCAAAAGGCCCTTATTACAATTTCAGGCACATGGAGAATTGAGTTGTAAATGTCAGCTGCAGCCGACCACACATTAACATCATTTTTCTCTTTATTATCCTATTAATTTCTCAGATTACTTAATATTTCCATCAGCCTGCTTTTATGTAGCAAAAACTGATGTGGGTTTTGAAAGGACGCCTCATAACAAAACCTTTTATCATCCGTGTCCATCAGTAATTGTTCATAAATTAAGGGGGAAGGTGAAAAAGCTAGAATATCTAACTGCTCAGTCAATATCTGTAAAGGTTCTGGTGTTGCAGAGGTGTATCCTTCATAATGGGGTATGATACATACATGAAATGTCATAGTCTGTGTAGGTAAGAGGTGTTTTTGCCAGTTTTTCAAAATCCTCTTTTTATGTCAAATGATTCTTTGCCATCTTTCTCACTGTAGCAATTTGAATCAGCTGCTAAACCTTAAGAGCCTTTGGATTATTCTCCAGGTCATTTTTATTATTTTGAATTTAAATAGAATATGAGAAGTACTTAATTTGATGGAGAATCCATTTGACCCAGAAAAGTGTTCTGCTCTAACTTGCTATAAAGGTTCTCCTACCTCCTGCTCCTTAGTTCACACTAAAACAAATTAAGTCAAATGTGATGTATTCAAAAAACCCTATAGAGGGGTCCTGACTTTTGACACTTGGTCTTTATTTTGTGTTGATGTTGGTACAAAAATAACTGACAACATGAACAGGGAGTTGACAATTTAGGACCGTAGTTAAACTCACAAGTTACAGGAAGAGCTTTGGTCTTTAACCGAATTATTACTTTGTGAAGTCCACCACCTCTGCTGATGACATCAACAAAAATTGAGGTGAAATCCAGAATGAGCTTTTTTTAAAAATTGGGTGTGCAGATAATCAACTAAGTTGTTAACACAATAACCTGAACTGTTTCTGTCTTTCTCCTTTATTGTCTTTGATTTCCCAACCGTCATACAGCATGGAAGCAGACCATTTGGTCCAACCATCCATCCCAAACATGATCTCAAACTAAACTAGTCCCACCTGCCTGCTCCTAGCTCATATCCCTCCAAATCTTTCCGATTCATGTACTCACCTAAATGTCTTTTAAACATTGTTGTTATACCGACACCCACCATTTCTTCAGGAACTTCATTCCACACGCGAACTATCCTCTATGTAAAATGTTTGCCTCTAATGTCTTTTTAAAATCTCTCTCCTCTCACCTTAAAAAAGTGCCCTCTGGTCTTGAAATCCCACATCCTAGGGAAAAGACAACTACCATTTGCTTGCACAAGAAGGCATAACTACAAATTGAGGGGTGATAGATTTAAGACCGATGTCAGAGACAAGTTCTTTACGCAGAGAGTGTAAGGGCGTGGAATGCCCTACCTGCTAAGGGAGTCAACTCAGCCAGATTAGGGAGATTTAAACAATCCTTAGATAAGCACATAGATGATTTTGGGATAGTGTAGGGGGACAAGCTGAGAATAGTTCACAGGTCGACGCAACATCGAGGGCCGAAAGGCCTGTTCTGCGCTGTATTGTTCTATGTTCTATTAATGCTATCAATACCTCCCATTATTTTCTAAAGTTCTACCAGGTTGCTTCTCAACCTCCTACACTTCAATGAAAGAAGTCCCAGCCTATCTGCCTTTCTTTATAATTCAAATCTAACACCTTAGAAATTTCAGCACAGAAGAAGGACAATGAGGATCAATGAGAGAGCCACAGCAGCACAAATATTCTACTCATTTCTATATTTTATCCAAATAGTCATTAATATGTTTATCATGTTCAAAAATGTTAAACTTGAAAGGGTCTAGAAAAGATTTACAAGGATGTTGCCAGGGTTGGAGGGTTTGAGCTATAGGGAGAGGCTGAATAGGCTTGGGTGATTTTCCCTGGAGCGTCAGAGGCTGAGGGGTGTTCTTATAGAAGTTAATAAGATCATGAGGGGCATGGATAAGGTGAGTAACCAAGGTCTTTTTCGCACGATAGGAAGTCCAAAACTAGAGGGTATAGGTTTAGGGTGAGAGGGCAAACATTTAAAAGGGGCAGCTTTTTCATGCAGAGGGTGGTATGTGTATGGAATGAGCTGCCAGAGGAAGTGGTGGGGGCTGGTACAATTGCAAATTTAAAAGGCATCTGTATGGTACATGAGTAGGAAGGATTTGGAGTGATATGGGTCAAATACTGACAAATGGGACCAGACTAATTTCTAGTCAGCATTTGCAAGTTGGACCAAAGGGTCTGCTGTCTGCTTCAGTGCTATACAACTGTATGACTATATAATCCTCTTAACTGTTGAATTTGGTAAGCATTTATGAAAGTCCTTTCATAAAATATTGGATGAAAGATTTTTCAATCATTCTTATGCATCTAGTATTAAATTTAATTTTTTTTACTTTCCAGTTACTGAGTATTAGGAATAAATTTCCAAGTTTTATAAATATGATTCCTTTATTGAAATCTGTTTTGTCGACATTGAGCTGTATTTCTTAGAATATTTCCTCTATATCGTTCCTCAGTATCTCACATTCTTCCTAATTTGCTATACTTGTAATTTGGTACTATCTTCAAATTTTGAAGAAATTATGTTCGTATCCTATCTATGTAAATTTAACAAGCAATTCCAAAACTGTTGGCTGGGTTCATCTGTCGGTCATACACCTGTGTCCAGTGGAACGGTGGTATTTGTGTTTGGGTAACAGGCTGAGGACTGGCATGGCCTGAAGTATTCTGGGGACAAACTCAAGAAAGAGGAGAAAAGACTATCATAAAACTGTTAGAACAACTGAGTAGATGAACATGTTCAACAAAAACACGAGGGTGAAGAAATAAAATTCTGTGTGTACTCATATGAGCACAGTCTATCTTCAATAAAGCTGTACAGGTGAATAATAAAAGATTGTTAAGATGCAGATTAATGTTTTATTAACTGGTATTAATGTGAGGTGTCCTCTAGGATTGCACTTTGTATTACATTGATATTTTGGTGAGGTCTTTAATTGTGTCTGACTGATTGTGGTGACATTGAATTAACCTTTGTATAAGTACACTGATATTTGTATTTCTTTGCCATATCCATTAAGTTAATTCATTTATATTAATAGATAATGTCTTTAGGTTAATATTTGCATACGTTGCTCTCTTTATATTTAAAATAAGGAAAAACATTGAAATTTTACAACACTGTCAAATTCACAAATTTCACAATAAACACTATGGTATTGTTTCTTACAAACTTTCTTAAGATTTCCTTGTAAGTAATATGTGCAAAAAGTGCAGTCTACATCTGAGGTAAATAATAATGTGTTTGAAAATAATTCTAAAAGGTTGTCAGTGTCCTTCATTCCCCAAACTTTTTTTTTAACCACAGTCCAAACTACAGTCTATTAAAAACATGATGAACATTGACTTTTCAATTAACTGTTACATGGTGGTAGTTTAGTATTGACATAAAATACCATGAATGATGTAATTTGACAAGCTTTGATGAAAAGAAGTTTTTTCCGTGTCTTTCTATTTTAACAGCATATAACCCTCTGACTTTACATCATTCAGGATTTTCTTTTCTGTACTAGAACATATATGCTGTTCTCCTTGGCCTCTGATAATGTCATTGAATAGCTTCTCTGTGTGATTGTTTGTCGTCTTCCCTCATTATAAAAGATTATAATTTCTCATTTCTTTTGGAGAATTGTGATATAAGAAACTCAGAGCTGGATAAAATTGATGCACCTGTCTACTGGGGGTTAAATTGTATCATGTAATGTCAATTTTGTTTCAGCATTACTAGGCCACTTATGGCTTCAAAATGGTCCCAAAGATTGGAAAAGTTAGTGATGTGGTGGTAATGTCACTAGACTAGTCTGGGTATCTTGAGTTCTTCATACTCTGGGAGATGTTTTCAAATCTCTCCATTACAGGTGATGGAATTGACCTATTTTCTAGGTTTGAGGAATGAAGGACACTTCATTCTAAAATTATTTTCAAACAAATGATTATTTTTTGTGTTTTGGGGGTGGGTGTGTTCATAACAAAGGATTGTGGTTACAGGACTGTGCGATTTCACAGAATTGCAGAAGGAGGTCTTTTGATTCACTGTGCCTTCTCTGGCTTTATTACCTAGTTAAAAACAAGGACTGCAGATGCTGGAAACCAGAGTCTAGATTAGAGTGGTGCTGGAAAAGCACAGCAGGTCAGGCAGCATCCGAGGAGCAGACGTTTCGGGCAAAAGCCCTTCATCAGGAATAGAGGCAGGGAGCCTCCAGGTTGGAGAGATAAATGAGAGGGGGTGTGGGGGCGGGGAGAAAGTAGCATAGAGTACAATAGGTTTTCCACACTGTAATCTAATCTAATCTAAAAAAAAATCTAATCAATGGGAGTGGGGATAAAGGTGATAGATCAGAGAGGAGGGTGGAGTGGATAGTTGGAAAGGAAGGTAGGCAGCTAACTGTCTACTGGGGGTTAAATTGTATCATGTAATATCAATTTTGTTTCAGCGTTACTAGGCCGCTTAATGCTACCTGCCTATCTTCCTTTCCATCTATCCACTCCATCCTCCTCTCTGACCTATCACCTTCATCCCCACCCCCATTCACCTATTGTACTCTATGCTACTTTCTCCCCACCCCCCTCTCATTTATCTCTCCACCCTGCAGGCACTCTGCCTCTATTCCTGATGAAGGGCTTTTGCCCGAAATGTCGATTTTCCTGCACCTTGGATACTGCCTGACCTGCTGTGCTTTTTCAGCACCACTCTAATCTAGACTCTATTACCTAGTGCCAATCCCTGTCTTTTCCCCATATCCCTGCATATGATTTCCATCCAAATAAACATCCAATGCCTTCTTGAATGCCGGAATTGGAGTTGCCTCCACCACCTTTCCAGGCAGTGCAATCGATGCTCTAACTTCTTGCTACATGAAAAGAGTTCTTTTCCCCTTGCTTCATTTGTAAATCACTTTAAATCTATGCCCCCTTTTGATGAGAGACAATAGCTTCTCCCCAGCTCTCCAGTCTGCTTATGATTTTAAAAACCTCCATCAAATCTCCACTAATCTGCCCAAATTCTTCAAACAGAATTCTTCAATACCCAGTAACCTGGGTCATTTCTTCCTCAACCCACAGCACAGCCTTGACAGTGATGGCTCACTAGATTGTGCGCCCGAATCTAATTTAGAAAAACAAACCCATGCTGGTTTTCCTGCGCACCCAGATAGCAACTTTCCACCTTCAGATCCTGCAGCAATTTGAACTTTCTTTAAAATGGTGTGTCCTGACAATGTCTTCTTCAGGTGGATGGCTTCAAACATGACATACAGTTCCTGTTCACTGGGTGGTCTTGCCCTTGAGCCTTTGTCCAAGAATAGATGTTTATAAAATCATGAGGAGCATAGGTAAGGTAAATAGATAAGGTCTTTTTCCTGGGGTGGGAGAGTCCAAAACTAGAGGGTATAAGTTAGGGTGAGAGGGGAAAAATTTAAAAGGGGCCTAAGGGGCAACATTTTCATACAGAGGATGGTGCGTGAATGGGATGAGCTGCCAGAGGAACTGATGGAGGCTGGTACAATTACAGCATTTAAAAGGGACCTGTTTTGGTACGTGAATAGGAAGGGTTTGGAGGGATATGTGCCAAATGCTGGCAAATGGGACTAGATTAGGTTAGGATATTTGGTCGGCATGGACGAGTTGGACCGATGTGTCTGTTTCCATGCTGTACATCTCTATGTCTCTATGACTCTAATTGCCCAACTATTATTTGGACTGAATCAAAGTTTGAGACTTGGTTGACTCATGCCAGGGTGCTCCCCCAGCAGGAATGGCTGTTGTAAGGATTTGCTGGCTGGTGGGTGGGGAGAGAGGGCTTAGGATACTGGGCTGAACAGAAATGGGGAGATGTTGGATGGCTGAGCAATGGGCTGGATAACACCAGAGTAACCAGCTGAGAGTGCATCACTCAATGTCCAGTATGCAGTCTGAGCCATCTCAGCCCCAACACACACACAAAGGAAAGAATTGGCTCAACCCAACGGTGGACTTCCAAATGAACTGATCCCCATCTGTCCAGAATGCAACATTGGTCTTGTGGAATGGACTGTGTCCTGGGATATAGCATCCCACGGTTTAGAGTATCTCAGGAAAATTCTCCCATATCCTTCACAACAGCACAGAGGTGGTATCACTATGGGCTGCTGCTACACACTCTCCAATTCCTCACCTGTGTCTGCCACTTGCATGTGCCCTGGCATTACTCTTCATGTCCCAAGGCAGCAGAGATTGCCAAGGGAGGATTTTGAGGAAATAAATACAAAGGGATTCTTCCCTTTTCTTCTGGGCATCTGGGATGGAGAGTCCTGCACATAGTGGGTCCATGCAATCATAGACTTAGTAAGCATACTGGGTGCTAGGCCTGGATGGAACATTTTATTTACTTATGTTGAACGTTTTTGTATAGAAATCTGTTTTCATATTTCCAGCAAGTTTTCTCTATTACACTACTTTCTCACTCTATATTGATTCTTATCTAGTTATAATTTGCTTTTGTTTTATTCTGTCCAAACTTTTGACTTGCCATCCATTGTTTTACAATTGTATGCTTTTACTGCAAGTTTGCATCTTAAACTAATTTAGTTAATTATGGATGGTAGATCCTGCTGTATTAAATGGGGTTTCGCTAAATACTGAATTATTTTATTTAATCATTTGCTTTTTAAAATGTATTTTATTAATGTTATGGGTATAAGGGCAGCACGGTGGCTCAGTGGTTAGCACTTAATAACTGACAGCAAAGTGACTGCCATATCCACAAGCTATTTAACCAATCTCTGTCTTTTTCTAATGGAGGATTGGCCTGTGAACCTTAGCGGACTACAGCTGACTACCAATTTCCGATGTCACAACAGTGACTACACTTCAAAAGAATGAAATTCACTGTGAGGTGCATTTGGAGCAGATTGGTAACATGTTAGTTTATGTCCATTTGAGGCTCTATGGTAGTGCTCCTACTCCTGGACCGAAAGGCCTGGGTTCATGTCTTTCTACTATATCATTGGTATCTGTGTGGACACAACAACTGGACATTTCGGGTCACCAGACCTGAAATTTTAACTCTGATTTCTCTTCACAGATGCTGCCAGACCTGCTGAACCTTTCCAGCAACTCCTGTTTTTGTTGTTGACAGTCCTGAACGCTGTGTTGCCTGCCTGGTACCCAGATTCAGGATAAGTCATCTGGGCTGCAGAGGAACTTGGAGCTAGAGGGGAAATTTGTTATTCTAATTTAATAAGCTTCTTTTTCATTATATCTGTTTCCATTCAACTGTTGATATATTTCGATATAGTGCCCCAGCAGGCACTGTTTAACTTTTTTTTTGTCTTCCTGTTTAAGACCTTTATATTTTAAATGTTGATTTGATTTATTATTGTTACATGTACCTACGTACAGTGAAAAGTTTTGTTTTGGATGCAGTACAGACAGATCATACCATACAAAGTGCATAAGGATAATAAAACAGAGTGGGGATAGAATGTTACCGCTGCAGAGAAAGTGCACAAAGAGCAAAATCATCATTAAATATAAAATTTGAGAAGTCCATTAAGAAGTCTCACAACAGTGGGGAAAAAAGCTGTTCTTGAATCTGTTGGTATATGTATTTATGTTTTGTATCTCTGCCTGGCGGAAGAGGTTGGAAGAGATTATAAACAGGTGTATCTAGTCCTGTGCTAAGTTAAAAATCACACAATACCAGGCTATAGTCCAACAGGTCTAATTGGAAGCACACTAGCTTTCAGAGTGTTGATCCTTCATCAGGTGTTGTGTAAGACACGGAATTTATAACAGAAGTTTACAGTGTGATGTAACTGAAATTATACATTGAAAAATACCTTGATTGTTTGTTGAGTCTTTCATCTGTTTGAATACTGTAATAGTTTCACTTCTTTCATGTGTAAATCACAAAACTTTTTTTTAAGAAGTTACATTCTCAGGTTAACTGTAACAATTGGTGTTAGCCAGACAATATGTTGAAGGTGTTAGCCCCCTGTGTTTCTCTGTCTGTGCCATAATGTTTAGACTAAAAAGTGAGATAACAGAGTCTTTTTTGAGGAGTTTTTGAGCAAAGTACATTGTAATTTTGCAAGTACAAATTCACCCCACAAACGTATATGTATATGTATGTATGTGTGTGTGTCTATGTGGGGTGGGGAGTTGTGAGTGTGACAGAGAGAGTGTATATGTGTGCGTAAGTAAGTGTCGAGTGTCTTAAGTCTGTAAGGGAGTGCATGTGGGAGTATGTGTGTGTGTCTATCTGGGGTGGGGGATTGTGAGTGTCTGTGACAGACCTGTGCTGTACCTGTCCTGAGCATGTTTGATGAGGACAGTATTGAGGAGGTTTTACTTTGGTTTAAAAGAGGAGAGAGAGCTTTACTTTTTATTTAACCAAGTACTGTACCTTGTCCTGGTTGTGTTTAATGGGGACAGCAAATAAAAAGACTTTTAACCTGAAAGTAAAGGAGGAGAAGTAGAATGAGCTTTACTCTGTATCTAACCATGCACTGTCCCTGTCCTGGGAGTGTTTGATGGAGACAGTGTCGAGGAAGCTTTACTTCTTGTTTAAAAGAGAAAAATGTTCTAATGAGGAAACATGAGCAGCTTGGATTTAAATTACAAAACAGAACCAAAAAGGTAATAATCTCCAGATTGCTACTTGAAACAAAAACTAATTGGCACAGGTCAAGAAGATTAAAGAGGTAAACATGTGGCCAAAGATTGGTGTGAGGGTTTGGGTTCAGATTTATCTGACATTGGAACCGTGGCGAAGGAGAAGCTGTTTGGATGGGATGGAGCAGATGTAGAAAACGTTTTCTGAATGGGAAAGGCTTCAGAAATCTGAAGCACAAAGGGACTTGAAAATCCTGATTCAGGATTTTCTCAAAGTTAACATGCAGGTTCTTTTGGCAGTTAGGAAGGCAAATGCAACGTTGGCATTGATTTCAAATAGGCTAGTCTGGAAGAGCAAAGATGCACCACTAAGGTTGGATGAGGCTCTGGTCAGACTACATTTGGAATATTGTCAGCATTTTGGGATCTAAGAACGGATGTGGCCTTGGAGGGGTCAAGAAGAGCTTTACAAGAGTAATCAATGGAATAAAGGGCTTGTCATTTGAGGAGAAACTGGGTCTATACTCGATAGAATTTAGAAAGATGAGGGGGGATCTGATTGAAACTTACAGAATACTGAGATACCTGGATGTGGAGAAGCTGTTTCCACCAGTAGGAGAGACTCAGACCTGAGGGCACAACCTCAGAGTGAAGGTACAACCCTTTCGAACTGAGTTGAGTTTGATATTTTTTCAGCCAGAGGATAGTTAATCTGTAGAACCCATTGCCACAAAGGGTTGTGGAGGCCAAGTCATTGAGTGTATTGAAGACAAATAGATAAGTTCGAGGTTAGCAAGGGGATCACAGATATGGGGAGAAGTCAGGAGAATGGGTTTGAGAAACTTATCAGCTATGGTCAGCCAAACAGCCCAATTCTGCTCCTTTATCTTAAGGTCTTATGCATTGGCTATAGGCCAGATGTTGGAAAGTGAGATCAGAATGTCTGTCCAAAGAATCATGGGACTCTGGTTATTTCTGTTCCTCCCTCTTGCTGAAAGTCTCCAGCATTTTATGTTTTTACATTAATAAGGTTGGTTAGTTTAGTCAGCTGGCATTGACGTGAAGGGCTGAAAAGGTTCTTTCTGTGCCATAACCTTTCTATGGTTCTAATCTGAGCATGGCTTCCCACCGACCTTCCTGCATAGTGAACCACAACATCTTGCTCCGTAAGGCTGCTCTTTCTGTCTTAGATTTTGAGAGACAAACTTTGAGTATTTTCAGGGATACGTTTCACCATTCCTTTTTCAAAGTCCATCTCCATAGCATGGTGAGTCACATGAGCTTTGTATCCAGGTAGAATGGCTGACTATCTATTGTTTAGACACAACTCTCTTTTATCTTGTAAGTAAGTGGACTATTTAAAACACAACCCTTTGCAACCTGACATATTCAACAATTTTTCACAAGACTCTCAGTTGATTTGTTCATGGTCTGCTGCCTTGTTTCCAAGTACAAATAGTTTGCACCTTACTCTGAGTGAAAAAAATTGGTTCCCCTTTTAATCTCTAACAATTAAACCATCCAGACACACTGTCAGACAGACCCAGAACAGGCCAAGTGACCACTTTCATTTTTACCTTAAGATAAGGACACATTCCCAAAAATATTTCAATCTTATAAATCTCATAATTGTACCATGCTCTATGAACTATATTTTCACTTCCGCATGCTCCTCCACTGATGCGTTACAAATTGGTGGTTGCTGAATGTCTATCAAAGACTTGAGATGCCATTGTGTGTGATAGTTCAGTTATAAGCTGTATCATTTCGGCAGCTGTAGAAACAGCTTGAATCTGCCTACTTTCTGGCAAACAACCAGAGATTAGATGGAGATGGTTGAATGGTTCAAATATGTTATCGCCTACATTCTCCTCAGCAGTGGATGTTTGAAACTGTCTTCCACAAATGGCAGTAGATGCAAGATCAGTTGTTCTTTTTGAATCTGAGATTTTTAAAAGCACATTAAGGAATATGGGTAAAAGGCAGGTATATGGATGTAGGCCACAGATCAGCCATGAATGGTAGAACAGACTCGAAGGGCTAAATGGCCTACTCCTTTCCAATGTTTTGCATGATTAGCAAACTTGGAAACATTACATTTTACTCCCTCATTCACATCATTGGTACACACTGTGAAGAGCTCTGATCCTAGTGGTACTCAGCACTGCCTTCCACTTTACAAAAACCACCCATTTATTCATACTCTCTGTTTACTGTCTATGGTCACCTCCTTTAGTATCTTGGGATGTAGATTATCAGGTTCCAGGGATTTATCAGCTTTCAGAACCATTAATTTCTTCAGTTTTTTTTTTCCAGAACTAATTTCCTTCAATTCCTCCTTTCCATCAAACCCTTGCTTCCCTTACATTTCTGGGAAGTCATTTGTGTTTCCTGCTGTGAAGATAGAACTAAAATTATTGTTTAATCCTTGATTATCATAGATTTGTCTGTTTCAGATTGTAAGGGGCCTGTATTTGACATTACATATTTATATAAGGTTTTATGTTACTTACGAGTTTTCTCTCATACTCTATTGTTCTATTCTTAATCAACGACTTGGTCCTCCTTGGCCGAATTCTAAACTGCTCCCTGTCCTCAGGCTTGCTACTTTTTAAAGTAACTTTATATGATTCCTCTTTGAATCTAATGCTATCCTTAATTTATTTTGTTAGCCATAGTTGGGCACTTTTATTGTTGTATTTTTTGAAAGGAATATAAATCTTGGTTAAGAGGTTAGACAGGTTGGGTCTGTAGCCATTAGAGTTAAGAAGAATAAGAGGTGATCTTATTGAAACATACAAGATCATGAGGAGCCTTCGCAGGGTGGATGATTTAAAAAAAAGTCCCCATGTTGAAGAGACTAGAACATGGGGACTCAGATTCAGAAGTAAGGGGTGTCCCATTTAAAACAGAGGTGTGTATGTTATTCTTTTGGACGACCGAGAATCTTTGGAACTCTTTCCAGAGAGTGGGAAAGTGGAGTCTTTGACTACTTTTGAGGAAGAGATAGATTAAATTCTTGTTGTCAGGAATCTTGAGGTTATTGAGAATAGGGAGAAAAGTGGAACTACGGCCACAATCAGATCAGCTATGGTCTTATTCAGTGGCAGAGCAGGCTTTTGAGTTGAAATTGAATGTTTGTATGCATATTCAGATGTGATTTGACCTTGATTTGTAGTGGCAACAAACTAAAATTAATAGCATTGAGTCAGTTGGGTCTCCAGGTTGCCTTCTGATCTTAGCTTGGGTTGAATTTCACTGTAGTTGATAGGGAAAAACAATGGAAAGAGATGAGAAACCTTCAGTGCTTCAGCTAGGTAGAGAGTTATTGTTGTTGCTGGCCCTGACCAACAACTGTGAATTGAAAGAATGTGGTCCTAATCTTTAAAAATTTGCAGATGATATCAAAAAACAAGCTTCTGGACTGAGGGGGAAAAATGAAGACTTGAAGATTCAGTGCGTTGTGCTTCAGTTGGACAGGGCATTAGTGGAACCACATCTCAGGTACTGTCTGAAGTTTTGGTTGCCTTATTTAAGGAAGGATGTAAATACAATGGAAGTGGTTCAGAGGAGGTTTACTAGCTTGGTACCTGAAATGAGTGGTTATCTTCTGAGAATAGTTTGGACAGAGTGGGCTTGTTTCTACTGGAGTTGAGAACAGTGAGAGATAACTTGATTGAATTATATAAGATCCTGAATGGTCTTGACAAAGTGGATCTGGACTAGATGTTGCCAAGGTTGGAGGGTTTAAGCTCGAGGGAGAGGCTCAATAGGCTGGGGCTATTTTCCCTGAAGCATCACAGGCTGAAGGGTGACCATATAGAGGTTTATAAAATCATGAGGGGCATGGATAGGGTGAATAGACAAGGTCTTTTTCTCCGGGTAGGGGAGTCCAATACAGAAAGTATAGATTTAAGGTGAGAGGGGAAAGATTTAAAAGGGACCTAAGGGGCAACATTTTCACGCAGAGGGTGGTGTGTGTATGAAATGAGCTGCCGGAGGAAGTGGTGGAGGCTGGTACAAATACAATATTTAAAAGGCATCTGAATGATATATGAATAGGAAGAGTTCTAGAGGGATATAGGCCAATTGCTGGCAAATGGGACTAGATTAATTTGGGATAGCTGATCGGCATGGATGGGTTGGACCAAAGGGTCTGTCTCAGTGCTGTACATCTCTGTGACTCTTGTGAGTCAGTCTGACCTGGGGTTGGTGAGAGCTCCCTCTTTTAAAATTAGTGGGTTCCCTTTCAGGACAGAGATGATGAGACATTTTCTCTCTCAGAATGTTACGAGACTTTGGAACTCTGTCTCAGAAGGTGCTGGAGACAGGGTCATTCATTATTCTGTAGGTGGGCCAAAACAGACTTTTATTAGACTGGGGAATCAGAAGTTATGGGGAAAGTAGAATTCAATATACAGCACGATCACTAATTGAATAGTGACCGAGGGCCTGAATGGTCAACTCTGCTCTGAATTTGCATTTTGATATGACTTTCCACCATCTACAGTCTCACTATTTCCAACTTGTATGGAATAGGGAACAATACAAAAATCTACAGCCAAACAAGAAAAAAAAACACCTTCTCAAAGACAGTTGTAGATAAGCAATATATTCTCCCCTCGCTAACAATGCATAAATTCCATGACTGGATAAAAATAGAATTTTTAGATGCTATACTGAGGTGTCAGGCAAGCCGGTTAAATTAACTTCCAGCAGCTGCACAAGCTCCTTGCACCCTCTGCTGGTTTACTGTAGCAACGATGTGGAATTGCCAGTGTTGGACTGGGATGGACAAAGTTAAAATTCACACAAAACCAGTTATAATCCAACAAGTTTATTTGGAAGCATTAGCTTTCAGAGTGCTGCTCCTTCATTAGTTAGTAAGTACAAGTCTGAGGCCCCAGGAAACCCTCTGAAGTGACTTTAGTTTGATGCATGGTCAGATTTATTCTCGTTGAAACTTTATTGCTGGAACAGCACAGCAGGTCAGGCAGCATCCAGGGAACAGGAGATTCGACGTTTCGGGCACAGGCCCTTCTTCAGGAATGAGCAGAGAGTGTTCAGAAATTGTGTTGGTCGGAAGGTGATCTGGAGTCCATGGGGGATCAGTCGGTTCCGTAGGCAGGTGCTGAGAAAGGAGATATGGCTGTGGTAACGAGTCTGCTTCAGAATATGGCTGAAGAGCTTCTGTGCAGAGGAGATGACCTGGGGTGTGCAGTGAGAGAGGGACTCACTGAGATCTTTGTAGAGAGAGGCAGAGAGCTTCTTCAAGGAAGGCATCCTTGTAAGAGGATTCGCAGTAGGTTGAAATCTTCGAGGAGAAAGTGAGTCTGCAGATTTATTCTCGACCCACAGTTTACTTCAATTGTGCTGATAAATGCATTTTGGAAAAGAAACCTGAGCTTTACTGTGCAGGGACTCACCTAAATCTGACTCCTTATCTCTTGTGCATTATCGTTTTGTGTAATTGACCTCCGGGAGTCGGAGAAAGAAAAACGGCCTCCACTTCTCGCTCTGACGATGAGGCGTTCTTCCTCCAGTCGTCCGGTGGCTAGGATTTGGCAGTGGAGGAGGCCCAGGACATGCATCTCCTTGGTAGAGTGGGAGGGGGAGTTGAAGTAGTTAGCCACTGGGCGGTAGGTATTTTGTGTGTATGTGTCCCAGAGATGTTCCATGAATTGGGATCCTGTCTCCCCAATGTAGAGGAGACCACATCGAGAGCAACGGACAGAGTAGATGAGGTGTTTGGATGTGAAAAGATCCTTTGGGGCCTTGAACGGAGGTGAGGTGTGGGGACAGGTTTTATACGTTGGCAGCAAGGGATGGTGCAGGCTCCTACTGGAGAGTTTGCAGCGATAAGTTACCGCTGTGATGCAGTGAAGACTTGGCAGAGCCAGAGTTGCTCACCTTCCTTGATTCCTGTGCAGTTGAATAGTCTCCTTCTGGAGTAGTGTGTGCAGTTCTGGTTGTTGGAGAGCGTTCAGGAAAGATTTACCAGGATGTTGCTGGGACTCGAGGGCTTGAGTTATAAATTTTGGCTGGATAGGCTAGGACTTTTTCCAATGGAGCATAAAACGTGAGGGGTAACCTTAGAGAGGTTTATAAAATCATGAGAGGCATAGATAAGGTGAATAGCAAAATTCTTTTCCCTCAGTTGGGGAAGTTCAAAACAAAGGGGCATATTTTTAAGGTCAGAGGAGAAAGATTTGAAAAGGATATGAGGGGCAACTTGTTGACACAGAGTGGTTCGTGTGTGGAATGAACTGCCAGAGGATGTTACAAGAATTGGAATAATAGATACAAGTACAGTTACAACATTTAAAAAAAACATTTGGAAAAGAAGATGAATAGGAAAGGACTAGTTTAGTTTGGGAACACAGTTGCTGTAGACTAGTTGGACAGAAGGGTCTGTTTCTGTGCTGTGTGACTCTAAGATAAAGGGGTAATATGTGGTCCAGAGGTGAACTGGTGCGAGTGAGGGCCATAGGAGTAAATATCACCACCAATCTGTCCTGGTCCATCCGCATCAACACTACAGTCAAGAAAGCACATCAACGCCTCTACTTCCTCAGGAGAATGAGAAAATTCGACATGTCCACAAAGACTCTCACCAATTTTTAAAGATGCACCATAGAAAGCATCCTATCCAAATGCATCACAGCTTGGAATGGCAACTGCTCTGCCCAAGACTGCCAGAAATTCCGGAGTTGTGAATGCAAACCAGTCCATCACACAAATCAGCCTTCCATCCATTGACTCTGTCTACACTTCCCATTGCCTCGGGAAAGCAGCCAACATAATCAAAGACCCCTTCCACCCTGGTTATGCACTCTTTCACCATCTTCCATTGGGCAGAAGATACAAAAGAGTGAAAACGTACCAACAAATTTAAGAACAGCTTCTTCCCCACTGTTATCAAACTTATGAACAGACATCTCATATATTCAAGTTGATCTTTCAATGCATCTTCTCTGTAGTTGTAACATCATATTCTGCATTCTATTTTATTACCCGAATGGATTTATGTAAGGTATGATGTACCTGGATGGCACACAAAATAGTACATTTCATTATATCTCGGTACATGTGACATTAACAA
>NC_057712.1:108456203-108458569 GCF_004010195.1 Chiloscyllium plagiosum | reverse complement strand
CCTCACCACCCTCCGACACAGCACCCTCACCCTCCAACACATCGCCCTCACCCTCTGACACAGCGCCCTCACCACCCTCCGACACAGTAACCCCACACTCACTCAGCACCCTCACACTACAACACAGCACCCTCACCCTCCGACACAGCACCCTCACCACCCACCGACACATTACCCACACCCTCCAACACAGTACCCTCACCCTCCAACACAGCATCCTCACCACCCTCCAGCACAGTACCCTCACTCTCCGACACAGTACCCCCACCCTATGACACAGCACCCTCACCCTCCGACACAGCACCCTCACCTTCCAACCCAGCATCCTCACCACACTCCGACACAGTACCTTCACCCTCCGACACAGCACTCTCACCACCCTCCGACACAGTACCCTCACCCTCAGACGCAGCACCCTCACCAGCCTCCAACGCAGCACCCTCACCCTCCTACACAGCATCCTCATCACCCTGCAACACTGTACCCTCACCCTCAACACTGCCCCCTCACTCTCCAAAACATCACCCTCTACCTCCAACACAGTACCCTCACCTTCCAACACAGCACCCTCACCCTCCAACACAGTACTCTCACCCTCCAACATAGTACCCTCACCCTCCAACACAGTATCCTCACTACCCTCTACTACAGCATCCTCACCCTCCGACACAGCACCCTCACCACCCTCCGACACAGTACCCTCACCCTCCAACACAGCATCCTCACTACCCTGCACTACAGCATCCTCACCCTCCGACTCAGCACCCTCACCACCCTCCGACACAGCACCCTCACTTTCCAACACAGTACCCTCACCTTCCAACACAGCATCCTCACCACACTCCACTACAGCATCCTCACCCTCCAATGCTGTACCCTCACCCTCCAACCCAGCATGCTCACCCTCCAGCACAGCACCCTCACCCTCCAACACAGCACCTTCACCCTCCGACACAATACCCTCAACCTCCGACACAGGACCCTCACAATCTTGCGACACAGTACCCTCACCCTCCAATACAGCACCCTCACCCTCCGACACAACACTCTCACCCTCCGACACAGCATCCTCACCACCCTCCGACCGACACAGCATCCTCACCACCCTCCGACACAGTACCCTCACCACCCTCCAACACAGCACCCTCACCCACCAACACAGTACCCTCACCCTACAGCACAGCAGCCTCAACACCCTCCGATACAGTAACCTCACCCTCTGACACAGTACCCTCACCACCCTCCGACACAGTACCCTCACCACCCTCCAACACAGCACCCTCACCCCCCTCCGACACAGTACCCTCACCCAGCTACATAGCACCTCACCCTCTGACACAACACCCTCAACCTCCGACACAGCACTCTCACCACCTTGCAACACAGTACCCTCACCCTCCGACACAGTACCCTCACCTTCCAACCCAGCATCCTCAACACCCTCCAACACAGTACCCCCACTCTCCGACACAGTACCCTCACCCTCCGACGCAGAACCCTCACCCTCCAACACAGCACCCTCACCACCTTCCCACACAGCACACTCACCACCCTCTGACACAGCACCCTCACCACCCTCTGACACAGCACCCTCACCCTCCAACACAGCACCCACACCCTCTGACACAGCACCCTCACCACCCTCCGACACAGTACCCTCACCCTCCATCCAACACAGCACCCTCACCCTCCGACTCAGTACCCTCACCCTCTGACAGAGCACCCTCACCCTCCGACACAGCATCCTTACCCTCCAACACAGCACCCTCACCCTCCGACTCAGTACCCTCACCCTCCGACACAGTACCCTCACCTTCCAACCCAGCATCCTCACCAGACTCCGACACAGCATCCTCACCCTCCGACACAGCATCCTCACCCTCCGACACAGCACCCTCACCCTCCGACTCAGTACCCTCACCCTCCGACTCAGTACCCTCACCCTCTGACAGAGCACCCTCACCCTCCGACACAGCACCCTCACCCTCCAACACAGCACCCACACCCTCTGACACAGCACCCTCACCACCCTCCGACACAGTATACCCTCCAACACAGCACCCTCACCCTCCGACTCAGTACACCCATCCTCCGACACAGCACCCTCACCCTCCAACACAGCACCCTCACCACCTACCGACACAGCACCCTCATCATCCTCAGACACAGTACCCTCATCCTCCAGCACAGTATCCTCACCCTCCGATACAGCACCCTCACCACCCTCTAACACAGCACCCTCACCCTCTGACACAGCACCCTCACCACCCTCCAACACAGTACCCTCACCCTCCGACACAGTACCCTCACCCTCCAACCCAGCATCCTCAACACCCTCCAACACAGCACCCTCACCCTCCGACACA
>NC_057712.1:108441574-108454663 GCF_004010195.1 Chiloscyllium plagiosum | reverse complement strand
TACTCTCACCCTTCGACACAGCATCCTCACCCTCTGGCACTGCACCCTCACCACCTTCCAACATAGTACCCTCACCCTTCAACACAGCACCTTCACCACCCTCCGACATTGTACCCTCACCCTCCAACACTGCACCCTCACCACAGTCCGACACAGCATCCTCACCACCCTCTGATATAGTACCCTCACCCTCCAACACAGCACCTTCACTACCCTCTGACATTGTACCCTCACCCTCCAACGCTGCACCCTCACCACCCTCAGACGCAGCACGCTCCCCACCCTCAGACGCAGCACGCTCCCCACCCTCAGACGCAGCACACTCCCCACCCTCCAACACAGCACCCTCACCACCCTGCGACATTGGACCCTCACCACCAGAGTGGGCAGTGAGGGTGCTACACCTGGCCCTCCCTTGTGGGCAGCAATATGCTCCTGGAGACAGACCGAGGCCGCAGTTTGCAAACAGCATTAGGCGTCTTCACGGCCCTTTGAGTCAATTTGCCCAGTGCGTCTGACAAAGCTGCCTGCTGCTGCTGTTGCTGTGTCTGCCTGTCTTTATGGATGAAGTTATTAATGACTAACACCAGAGAGCCCTCACCTGCCTGAGGGGTGCAGCAGGTCCCCGGTCTCTGTCAATCCTCTGAGAGCCAGTGACCTGGGGCATCTCTTTTACAGCAGCTTCAGAGATGTGACAGTGATGCATTCACCAGCAAGTGCTGTCATCTAGTGGACGTACTCATTGAGGTATCAGAGTCTCAGCTGCTGGAGGTAGTCCTCTGGGGGATCTGTGGCTGCTTTCCATGAGGTGGAGGGGGTGGGAGGTCAGAGTTGATGTCTTGAGGGTCTTGTCTCTCCAGAGCGGAGATCATGTGGATGTCACAGGTGCCTGCTGGAGACAATAGGGAAGTGACGAATAGTGAAATGTGTTTAGATATCTGGGCCTGTTAAGAATACAATTACGATGCTGATACAGAGAGCACCAGGGAATGATTCCTGCTTGTAGCTGGGATTTGGAGATCTCAGCAACACCACATAGTCACAGCCCTCTCCCGCTAGCACAGGGAATCTCTCCCGGAAAGGGCAAAGGGACAGATCTCGGGCATCCCACCACCCGTCTTGGCTATCTCTCCACCTTATTGAGGGATGTTTTCTCCTGGAATGAGTCAAACAGCAGGATCGAGTGAGCTGGAAGTGGTTGGCATAGCTGTCAAGGTGTGTAGGTGGGGTAAAGCTGGTGAAGTGCCCTGAGTGGACATACAGACAGCGCAGAGGGCAGGAAGGGTTAGTCGTGTGGCAGTGGCCTGATGAAAATGTGTGAGGACGATGCTGCATGTAATGAGACTGGTGAAACATGAGCATTGGTTAGAGCTGGGTGCGGTAGCAGAGACAGAGTGAGCGTGACCTAGTAACAAGAAAACATCGAAACTGGGTAAATAGGAGCAAGAGTAGGCCATTCATTATGACCATGGCTGATCATGTGACTCAACAGCCAGTTCCTGCCTTTCTCCTATATCCTTTGATCACTTTAGCCCCAAGTATTATATGCAACTGCTTCTTGAAATCATATAATGTTTTGACTTTGATTGCTTTCTGTGGTGGTAAATTCCATAGGCTTTCACTCTCTGATGCCATGAAGTCACAACCCTGATGGAGTGCAGCATGTCATTAACCTTTCTCCTGCATTGCTAGCTCTTCCTCTGGACTGACCTGGATGGCAACTTGGGAGAAGGCTGGCAGGCCCTGAGGAAAGAAAGCAGCTCTCCTCTTGACCAGAGTGTCTACCAGCACTCCGGGTCTCTGTCAGCAAATTGATTAGGGGGGCATCAATTTGTCTCTGTTAGTCACTCCAGGGAATCCTTCTAACTTTGCAAGTGGGAGGAAGCTCCCTGGAGTGTCTTCTTGATCTGGTACACAGCTAGGGTCTAAATATGACACCAACGACAGGAACCCTGGAAGGTTCTGGCAGCATCGAGTAGTTCCAAACAATACTCCCTGAAACTGACACTTAGCCAATTTTTGATAAACATTCAGCCAGTAGATTGATACCAAAATATTGAAGGGTACGGGTTATTTGGAGAGGATAGGGAGCTAGGAAAAGGTGGAGAGGTGGCATCATTAATTAATGATGTTGTTACAACAATAACAAGAGAGGAACCTAGTTTGGGAAACCAGGAAGCAGAAGCAGTTTGAGTCAAGATGGGAAATAATAAAGGCAAGAAGTCACTGGTATGAATGGTGTCCAGACCACAAACTGTAAATGCACAGTAGGATTTGGTATTAGTGAAGGACCACTAATAGGAGCTTCTCAGAAACATACAGCCATAATCAGGAGGGATTTTAACTACATATAGATTGTAAAAATACATTGGGCAAAAGTAGCCCGGAAGAGGAATCTTTTCAGGATAGTTTCACAGAAGAACATGTTCTGGAGCCATGCCGAGAGTAAAATGTACTGTGCAATAAAATGGGATTTACTAAATATCTCAGTGCATTGGCTCCTTAACGTGCAGTGATTGATACATGATTGAATTTTAAACTGATTTTTTGGGAGTGAGGAGTGGGTACAAGTTGTGCATTTTTTGGGCATGTGTGAGGGCAAGTAAAGAGAACACACTGAAGTGAACTGTTAAATTAGGCTAAGTGATCGGTTAATTGAGAAACAGTGGCAGACCTTTAAGGGAATATCCCAGAATATACAGAATAGATGCATTCCCTAAAGGAATGAAAGTTCCAAGGTAAACTGTCACCATCCATGGTTGATGAAGAATGTTAAAGATAGTATCAAAACTTTTTTAAAAGCTCATCACACAAAGATGAGTGACAGATCAGTTGATTGCGCAGAAAATCAAAATCAAAGATTGATTAAAATATGAGAGAAAAAGTTAACTAGAAATATAAAAACAGATCATAAGAATCACTATAGATATGTAAAATGTAAAGAAAAATTAACAAAGTGAGTGTTAGTTCCGTAGAAATCAAGTCTGGGGAATTAATAATGGAAAATAAGGAGAAGACAATGGAATTAAACAAGCATTTACATCGGTCTTCACTGTAGAGGATAGCAGCTATCTTGTAGAAATTACAGAAACTCAGGAAAGGAAAGAAAGCGTGGAATTTAAGAAAGTTAAGATCACCAAGGAAGTGGTACTGAGTAAATTGTTGGAGTTGTGGGCTGACAACTTCCGAGGTCCTGATGAACTAGAGGGCATAGAGTTTGGGTGAGAAGGGAAAGATTTACAGAGGATGATGTATGTATGGAATGAGCTGCCAGAGGAAGTGGTGGAGGCTAGTACAATTGCAACTTTTAAAAGGCATCTGGATGGGTATATGACTAGGAAGGGTTCAGAGACATATGGCCCAAGTGCTGGATTAGGTTAGGGTATCTGGTTGGCATGGAAGAGTTGGACCAAAGTGTCTGTTTCTGTGCTAGACATCTCTATGACTCTATGACTTCAGCATTTGGTCTTGAAAGAAGTAACTGGTGAAATAGTTGATATGTTGTTCTAATTTGCTAACATTCTGGGAAGACTCATTAGATTGGAAAGTAGCAAATATAACTTCATTATTTTAAAAGATGGGGAAGGAGGAGAGCATGGGAAGATAGAAAGCAGGAACCTACAGGCCAGTTAGCTGAATGTTAGTATTTTCTCTAAGACCAAAAACTATTCCTGAAGACATTACTGCAGGACACTTAGAAAAAAACATGATAATCAGGTAGAGTATGCATGGTTTTGTGCAAGGGAAATCACATCTAATCAATTTATTGTAACACTTTGAAGAAGTAACTGTGATAAAGGGAACTGGTGGATGTACTGTGCTTAGATCAGAAGGCATTTGATAAAGTGCCACTTTGAAGGTTACTGTGTAAAATAATGCCAAATGGAGTAGGGGCTAACATATTGGACTGAAGAGAAGAAAGGCTAGTGTTAGATCTCTTAGCTAACAAGTTGTGTCTTTATGTTTTCATTCAATCCACACTCCAATGTTTGCTAATCTTTGTATTCATTCCTCCCTGCAGTGATTTGGGGGTAAGATGGTTGCCTTTACTGTCCGAATCTTTTCCTCTAATGCTTTTCATGAATTTTTGTATATACGTGGATCTATAACTCCTTTAGCATCTATATCTATGATTATCTAAATAATTTTAACTCAAACCTATTCTTAATATTGTAACAGATTGATTAAATAATTCAAGAGAAACAATTAATTAGTGTGACATGTTTTTATCTATAAGCAACTGCAGTTCCATGTTCTATCTCAGTTCAGTAACTTTGATTATACAGAACTACTATTGTTCTACTTGTGAGAACTACAATAAGCAAGTATTTTCCCAAGCGCTGTAACTACTGTCAGCCATGTTCTGCTACATTAGTCATGGGCAGCTGTCGGCCATTTTGTGCCACTCAATCGTGGGCATCCTTAACAGCGAACTAACAGGAAACAGAGTTTGCCTAAATGGGTCTTTTTGTGGCTCTCAAGATGCAACGAATGGTTAACCACAGGGATAGGTGCAGGGGCCTCAACTTCTTATAATTTATATAAATCGTTTGAATAATGGGATTTAAGGTACCAATGCTAAATTTGTGGATGTTACAAAGACAGGTAAAAAAATAACTTGTGAAGTTTTAGGAAACTACAAAGGGCTATCGATACATTACACCTTCTTACACCTAACATTTACACCTCTTTTGCATCTTTAACCTTCCTTTACCCTATTAATACTCCCTTTTACATTTGATCTCCTTTTCCTCTCCCTCTGTCACCAGCACAAAAAAAAACCATGATCCAGTCCCTTTCAATTCATAAGAAATGGTATTAGACTTGAAATGTTAACTCTGTTTCTCTCCCCACAGATGCTGCCAGAACTGTTGAGTTTCTCTCGTACTTTCTGTTTTTATTTCAGATTGCAAGCACCCACGGTACTTCACTTTTCAAACTCCTGAGACTGTCAGAAACTACCTGCACCAGTTAATGTTTGCCACTAGATGGAACCTGGTCCATCACAACTCATGCAGCTGATGGGTGAATTTGCTTTACGCTGATTTATATTAGCTGTACATTATATTTCTTTTATAACTTAAATATATGTATTTGAAAACATATTTCATCTATGGTATGGGCATTTAGGACTGTACAATTTTTCCATTTATAATGTTTTATTTTTGCTGAAAAGGTCCTGAAGTACTATACCTATAGTATCCTTTTATAAACATAAGAACCAGGAGCAGGAATAGGTAATTCAGCTGCTCAAATTTACTCAGCCATTTGGTAAGATCATGGCTGATCTCATCTCAGCCTCAGCTCCATTTTCCTGCCGACTCCCGAAGTACATTCTAGCCCGGCATCCAGGTAATTAATGTAGATTGCCAGAAGATGGCGGTAGAGGGCCAAACCCTGAGGCACCCCATAGTCTCAGTTTAGAGTCATAGAGATGTACAGCATGGAAACAGACCCTTCGGTCCAACCCGTCCATGCCGACCAGATATCCCAACCCAATCTACTCCCACCTGCCAGCACCCGGCCCATATCCCTCCAAACCCTTCCTATTCATATACCCATCCAAATGCCTCTTAAATGTTGCAATTGTAGCAGCCTCCACCACTTCCTCTGGCAGCTCATTCCATACCCGTACCACCTTCTGTGTGAAAAAGTTGCCCCCTAGGCCTCTTTTATATCTTTCCCCTCTCCCCCTTAAACTTATACCCTCTTGTTCTGGACTCCCTGAACCCAGGGAAAACACTTTGTCTATTTACCCTATCCATGCCCCTCATAATTTTGTAAACTTCTATAAGGTCACCCCTCAGCCTCCAATACTCCAGGGAAAACAGCCCCAGCCTGTTCAGCCTCTCCCTACAGCTCAAATCCTCCAACCCTGGCAATATCTTTGTAAATTTTTTCTTAACCCTTTCAAGTTTCACAACATCCTTCTAATAGGAAGGAGACCAGAATTGCACACAATATTCCAACAGTGGCCTAACCAATGTCCTGTACAGCCGCAACATGACCTCCCAACTCATGTACTCAATACTCTGACCAATATCTACCTGCGACTCCACTTTCAAGGAGCTATGAACCTGCACTCCAAAGTCTCTTTGTTCAGTAACACTCCGTAGGACCTTACCATTAAGTGTATACGTCCTGCTAAGCTTTGCTTTCCCAAAATGCAGCACCTCACATTTATCTGAATTAAATTCCATCTGCCACTTCTCAGCCCATTGGCCCATCTGGTCCAGATCCCGTTGTAATCTGAGGTAACCCTCTTCGCTGTCAACTACATCTCCAATTTTGGTGTCATCTGCAAACTTACTAACCGTACCTTTTATGCTCACATCCAAATCATTTATGTAAATGACAAACAGTAGAGGACCCAGCACCAATCCTTGTGGCACTCCACTGGTCACAGGCCTCCAGTCTGAAAAACAACCCTCCGCCACTACCCTCTGTCTTTTACCTTTGAAACTGTTCTGTATCCAAATGGCTAGTTCTCCCTGTATTTCATAAGATCTAACCTTGCTAACCAATCTCCCATGGGGAACCTTGTCGAACGCCTTACTGAAGTCCATATAGATCACATCTACCGCTCTGCTCTCATCAATCTTCTTTGTTATTTCTTCAAAAAACTCAATCAAGTTTGTGAGACATGATTTCCCACGCACAAAGCCTTGTTGGCTATCCCTAATCAGTCCTTGTTTTTCCAAATACATGTACATCCTATCCCTCAGGATTCCCTCCAACAACTTGCCCACCCGCGACATCAGGCTCACTGGCCTATAATTCCCTGGCTTGTCCTTACCACCTTTTGTTTGTATATATATTTTTTAGCAATTATTTTAGCTTTACAAACATATAAAATTATTGAAAAAACAATCAATCACAAATATCAGTATAATAAAAAGACAAAAAACACAAATTACAATACAACTACTATCTACTAACTACTAACCTACCCTATAATACAAAGCAAACCCTAACACTGTGCAAAGTAACACCAAAAGGAAAGAAAAGAAAAACAAAAAACAAACACAAAATACAGAACAGCTATGCTCGGCGCAAGGTTCCCAAACAAAGGAACGGGAGCATTGTATATATACCCATATTAACTCAGGAGACCCCCTCCAGGGCCCAGGGTTTGACAAATCTAACCATCCTGATTAAACAAATGCCCTAGTTAAGATAACTGATAAATCTATATCCAAATAACGCAAGTAGGGCTGCCATGTCTTATAAAAATTGTCTGTTGTGTGGTGCACCACGTTTGTGAAAAAGTCCAAGGGAATGTGCTCCATAATTAATTTCTGCCATCCCAGCAAGCCCGGTGGGTTCTCAGACACCCAGTTCATCAGGATATTGTTCCGTGCACAGTATGCAAGAATATTAAATAGTTTTTTTCCCATGCCCGTCTAAAGATGGTAAATTTGGTAGACATAAGAGGAGAGATGTCGGGTCTACTTTGACTTTAGTCCTCAATACCCTCCCTATCTCTCCCGCCACAGCGCTCCAATAAACACGGAGCCTGTGGCATGTACAGAAGCAATGGGGAAGAGTACCTACACTTTTTTTTTACATTTGGGGCACACTGAAGATGCCCCTTTTTTAAACTTCGCCAGTCGGTCTGATGCCAGATGAGCCCTGTGCAGAGAGCCTGTGGCATGTACAGAAGCAATGGGTAAGAGTACCTACACTTTTTTTTACATTTGGGGCACACTGAAGATGCCCCTTTTTTAAACTTCGCCAGTCGGTCTGATGCCAGATGAGCCCTGTGCAGAACTTTTAACTGCGTAGCGCATGTCCTATTATAGATTGAGATCTTTCGAGTATTCTCCCATATGTTCTCCCATGTTGCAGAAGAGATCTCCACTCTTAGCTCTTGCTCCCAGACCTCACATAACCAGTTAATATCCTGCCAGGCCCTGCCACCCAGCAGGTGATAGAGGGCACTAACCGAAAGGGTGCTTGTGGAACATAGCAACAACCTCTCTGGACCGAGCCTATAGGGCTTAGTGAGAAGCATAGTCTTCTTCTGGATGAAATCCCTAACCTGAAAAAAACGGAAAAGGTCTCTGCTGGGCAACCCGTATTTGCGGCTCAGTTGTTCAAAAGACATCATAACCTCCCCCTCAAACAAGTCTCCCAAATTAGAAACTCCTCTCATTGCCCATAGTTTGAACCCTGAGTCCATCATCCCTGGTCAGAACCCTGGCATGCCAACTATAGGTGTAAGTGGCGAAGTCTTGGATAAACAACCCTCACTCTGACGCATCGCCCTCCAGGCCTTGACTGTACTAATGACAATGGGGTTCGGGCAGTGGTCCATAACTGTCCTCATCTTATCCATGAACAACAGGTTAATAAGAGGGCACTTTGCTTGGGAGGCCTCAATATCCAGCCATATTGAGTTTGGATCATTACAGACAAAGGACAGCAGGGAACTCAATTGATATCTTCTCATGTCTGGGAAATCAACTCCTCCCCCTCCTTGAGGCAACTGCAATTTAGTAAGTTTGATGAGGGGCCGCCCACGATGCCAAACAAAGGAACCAAACCACCCCATAAGCTTCCTCAGCATTGACCTGGAAAACATTATAGGGAGCATACACATGGGATAAAGCAAATGAGGAAGAACATTCATCTTAATGAGAGATATTCGGCCCAGCCATGAAATTGGAAGAGCCTCCCATCTCTGGAGATCTCGCCTAATATTGTCGAGCAAGTGAGCAAAGCTAGTCCGAAATAACAGATCAAACTTGGGGTAATAAAAATGCCTAGGTATTGGAACCCTGCCCGTGACCATTTAAAAGGGAACTTAGAGGCACCTTCAACTTCTGGCACATCTTTAAGGTTCCCCAAAGGCAGATCCTCCGACTTTGCAAAGTTAATCTTATATTCCGAAATAGCTCCAAATGAATTGATACATTGTATCAAATGGGGTACGGAGGTCATCGGGTTCGATAAAAACAGAAGGACATCATCCGCATATAGTGTAATCTTGTGTGTCTTCGATCCCGCTTCCGGAGTGGTTAGGTGGACGTTCCGACGAATGGCCTCTGCCAGCGACTCTATCACCAATGTAAACAACAATGGTGAGAGGGGGCAGCCTTGCCGACTACCCCTACCAATCGTAAAATTCCCAGTCTTCACTCTGTTGGTGATGACCATGGCCAGAGGGTGGCGATATAAACCTCCACCCACTGAGCAAAGACTCCACCCAACCCAAACTGTTCTAAGACATAAAAAAGATACGGCCATTCCACCCGGTCAAATGCTTTCTCTGCATCTAAGGAAATCACCAACCCCTGAATCGATCATTGCTGACAAACTTGGACCATATTCAGCAACCTTCTAATATTATTAGAGGACCTTTGGCCTCTTATAAAGCCTCTCTGGTCCTCTCTAATAATATGGGGCAACACCCTTTCCAATCTCAGCGCCAGGATCTTGGACACAATCTTGAAATCTGAATTTAATAGAGAGATGGGCCTGTACGAGGCACAATCCTCAGGAACCTTCCCTTTCTTAAGGAAATATTAGCTTCTCTCAAAGATGGTGGTAGGCGTTCATGCATATAGGAGTGATTGTACATCTCCAACATCGGCCCTGACAGAATCCCTATAACCTCCTTATACAACTCACCCGGAAGACCATCAGGGCCAGGCACTTTTCCACTCTGAAGTTGCCTAGCTGCCTCCTGTATTTCCTGAACTGTCAAGGGGGCATTAAGGAGAGAGGCCTGTTCCAAGGTTACCCCTGGGAGGTCCAGGTTCTTAAAGCTCTCCAGTTTAGCCCTCCTGTCTTCACAACCTTCAGACCGATACAATTCAGAGTAAAAGCTCCAAAAAGCCTCATTAATCTTTTTAGCATAGTATGTAAGGACCCCGGCGCTGTCTCTGATTGCAATAATGGATTGGGGAGCACGCTTTTTCCTAGTCAGGTACGCTAAATACTTCCCTGGCCTATCCCCATATTCAAACAGCCTCTGTCTAGCAAAAGCAAGTTCTTTCTTTGCGTTTTGTGTCAGTATTGAATTCAAGGCAGCCCAAAAGGGCCTTGATCACCTGTAGCTTAGTCACCAAAAGCTGCGCAAAATGTGCTGCCTCCGCGGCTTTCAACCGCGTCTCAATTAGATGCTGCTGTTCCTCTTTCTGTTGTTTCCGGCTAGCCGAATAGGAAATAGCTAATTCCCTAGCAAAGGCCTTAGGAGTCTCCCATAGCGTGAACGGTCTACTAGCCATGCCTGAGTTGATAGTCAGAATTCCTGAAACTCCTTCAAAATGTATTCCACAAATTTGGAATCCTTGAAGGAGAAAAGGGTCCAAACGCCAGTGTCGCAAACCTAGCCCTTCACTCTTGGCCTTAACCTCCAAATATACTGCCGCGTGATCAGAGATAGCTATATTCCCAACTTTACAACTCATAATCGAATCCAGAAGGGCCGAGGGAGACAGAAAGAGGTCGATCCTTGTGTGACATTTATGTGGGTTTGAAAAAAAAGTGAAGTCCCTGCCGGTAGGGTGAAGACATCTCCAAATATCCACCAGCCCCAACTCCTCGCATAAGTCAACCACCTGCTGGGCCTGTGAAGAAATAGTTGGGGGCCCACAAGGCATCCTGTCCACTGCTGGATCCAAAAGACAATTAAAATCCTCCCCCCCCCCCCATAATAATGTGCCATGTTCCAAAAGCACTCAACTTGGAGAAAGCACTAATCAAACATTTGAGGGGATGCGCCGGAGGACAGAAGACGTTTAAAATGCTATATTCCTCCCCACGTATCAGGGCTTTAAGTATCACAAACGGTTCCTGCTCATCTTTCACCTGCTCTAATAATGCGAATGGAAGATTTTTCTGGATAAGTACTGCCACTCCCCTACTTTTAGTAGTAAGCGATGAAAAGAATACCCGTTCATAACCCCCCTGCTGTAATTTCAGGTGTTCCCCATCATCAAAATGGGTTTCCTGCAACAAAGCGATATCAACCCTTTCCCTCTTAAGGCTAGAAAACACTTTTTTTTCCTTTTAACAGGCGAATGACTTCCCTTAATGTGCACCATTTAATAAGACATTTAGCCATATCCCCTTTCAGACACCCTTGAACCCCTCGGAGGGAGAACCCTGCTTACAAAGCTCCGAGCATAAGTAAATAAAGACTCATAGAATCAAAAAACTATATATACAAAAACTATTCTATCATAACTATAAACAACTATTACTACCAAAAAACTATAAAGGAAACCAACTAGAGAACCTTGAATGGAAGACTCTTCTCTCTGCCCATCGGGGGCACTCACCCTACCCATCCCCTCCTTCACAGCTCCTTCAAACCCGGACTGTGCTACAGCCTTAGGCCAGAGGAAAAAAAACAAGGAGATGATCCTTAAATCAACAGAAGAAAAGACAAAGTCCAGATGAGTACTCCACCCATCCCTGGCTTCATGTCACCCCTGCTTGGGACTAAAAGAGAAGGAGAACAAACAAAAAGGGGGAGAGACAACAAAGAACATCCACAAAATTTCCCATCAGAAAATCCAGTTATTAAAAAATAGGAACACCTTATTCCAAAGTCTTGTTCCCCCTTTCCAAAAAGGAAATTATTAGGGAGAAAGAAAGGAGTAAAAAAAAGGAAGGGAAAACATGGGGAAAGATAGAAAAGAGAACAAACATTAACCATATTCTTCAGGCCAATCCGTCTATTTTAAAGTGTCCACAAAGTTTTTAGCCATATCCGCCAAGTCAGATGTATAAACTGAGTCCTCACGGCTGAAACAAAGTACTGCGGGGTATCTCATGGAGTACTGGATGCCCAGGTTCTTCAGCCTCTTTTTAACTTCATCGAAGGACTTCCTCTTTCAAATTACAGCTGCTGAAAAATCCTGGAAAAACATGATTTTTGACCCCTTGTACAGCAGTGCCTGCAGATCTTTTCCCAGGGATCTGGAAGCTTCTATGACTTTTTGTTTGTCCTTCTATGAATGGAAGTGCACTAGGACCGAGCGGGGGTGCTGCACCGGCCCTGACCTGTGCACCTTAACCCGATACGCCCTTTCAATCTGAAGCCTACTGGACTCTATGTGAAGGCCCAAAAACTTCGGCAGCCCAGCTTTCAAAGAAGCTGACTGGCTGCTCACCTTCCTCACCTTCAGGGAGCCCAACAATTCGGAGATTTACCCTCTCACCTATATTTTCGAGGTTGTCGATATGATTTCGCAAGACCCGCACCTCTTGCTCCAGCACCTGGATCTGACTGGATGAGGTCTCCATCGCAGCTTCCGAGGCCTTAGTTCGACCCTCCACCCCCTCCAGCCTCTTCCCGAGGCCCTGGATCTCCTGCTCATGCTTCTGCAGCATGGATGTGATAGGTTGGACCTGGGCACGAATCTCCCCACAGATTTCCTCAAACGCAGCTGCAACTTTCAAGGTAAGTCTCTCCATCGCTGCAGTGAATTCCTGTCAGTCTGTCAGGTCCCCGGGGGGTTCAGGAGAGGCTGCTGCAGTCTTTGGTATGCCTGATGCTGCAGGGAAGTGTCCTCCCTGCTGCTGTTTGCTTGCTCCTTTTCCCTTTGACATCTTCCCACTCCCAAATATTAACAATTGTGTTCTGTAAGGTTTTAAACTAATAATTCCACCACATACGTTGGCCAGGGATGGCAAAAAACACCGGTATGCCTTGGCTGTTAGGCAGAGCTGTCCACAGCAGTTCTACAGAATCGCCGCCATCTTGCAGAGTCCACCACCTTTCTTAAACAGTGGCACCACGTTTGCCAACCTCCAGTCTTCCGGCACCTCACCTGTGACTATCAATGATATAAATATCTCAGCAAGAGGCCCAGCAATCACTTCTCTAGCTTCCTACAGAGTTCTCGGGTACACCTGATCAGGTCCTGGGGATTTATCCACCTTTACCCGTTTCAAGACATCCAGCACTTCCTCCTCTGTAATCTGGACGTTTTGCAAGATGTCACCATCTATTTCCCTACAGTCTATATCTTCCATATCCTTTTCCACAGTAAATACTGATGCAAAATACTCATTCAGTATCTCCCCCATTTTCTGTGGCTCCACACAAAGGCCGCCTTGCTGATCTTTGAGGGG
>NC_057712.1:108437927-108441305 GCF_004010195.1 Chiloscyllium plagiosum | reverse complement strand
AGTCACCTGCCCTGCCTTATTTCCCAAGAGTAGGTCAAGATTTGCACCTTCTCTAGTAGGTATATCCACATACTGGATCAGAAAAATGTCTTGTACACACTTAACAATTTCCTCTCCATCTAAACCTTTAACACTATTGCAGTCCCTGTCTACGTTTAGAAAGTTAAAATCCCCTACCACAACCACTCTATTATCCTTACAGATAGCTGAGATCTCTTTACAAGTTTGTTTCTCAATTTCCCTCTGACTATTGGGGGGTCTATAATACAATCTCAATAAGGTGATCATCCCTTTCTTATTTCTCAGTTCCACCCAAATAACTTCCCTGGATGTAATTCCAGGAATATCCTCCCTCAGCACAGCTGTAATGCTATCCCTTATCAAAAATGCCACTCCCCCTCCTCTCTTGCCTCCCTTTCTATCCTTCCTGTAGCATTTGTATCCTGGAACATTAAGCTGCCAGTCCTACCCATCCCTGAGCCATGTTTCTGTTATGGCTATGATATCCCAGTCCCATCTTTCTAACCATGCCCTGAGTCCATTTGCCTTTCCTGTTAGGCCCCTTGCATTGAAATAAATACAATTTAATTTATTAGTCCTATCTTGTCCCTGCCTGCCCTGACTGTTTGACTCGCTTCTGTTCTCAACTGTACCAGTCTCAGATTGATCTCTTTCCTCACTATCTCCCTGGGCCCCACCCACCCACCTTACTCATTTAAATCCTCCTGAGCAGCTCTAGCAAATTTCCCTGCCAGTATATTAGTCCCCTTCCAATTTAGGTGCAATCCGTCCTTCTTGTACAAGCAACTTCTACCCCAAAAGAGATTCCAATGGTCCAAAAATGTGAATCCTTCTCCCAAACACCAGCTCCTCAGCCATGCATTCATCTGCTCTATCCTCCTATTCCTGCCCTCACTAGCTCATAGCACTGGGAGTAATCCAGATATTACTTCTCTCGAGGACCTCCTTTTTAAATTCCTGCCTAACTCTCTGTAATCTCCATTCAGAATCTCAACCTTTTCCCTTGCTATGTCATTGGTGCCAATGTGGACAATGACGTCCTGCTGGCCCCTCTCCCCCTTAAGAACATTCTGCACCCTCTCTGAGACATCCTTGTTCCTGGCACCAGGGAAACAACACACTATTCTGCTTTTTCGCTGCTGGCCACAGAAACATCTGTCTGTACCTCGGACTTCAGAATCCTCTAACACAATTGATCTCTTAGAAGCCGACGTACCTCTCATTGCATTAGAGCCAGTCTCAATACCAGAAACTTGGCTGTTCGTGCTACGTTCCCCTGAGAATCTATCACCCCCTACATTTTCCAAAACAGCATACCTGTTTGAAATGGGTATATCCACAAAAGACTCCTGCCCTAGGTGCCTACCTCTCTTACCCTTCCTGGAGTTAACCCATCTATGTGACTGTATCTGAGACTTTCCCCCCTTCCTATAACTGCCATCCATCACATATTGCTGCTGTTGCAAATTCCTCATCGCTTCTAACTGTCTCTCCAACTGATCCATTTGATCTGATAAGATTCGCATCCAACAGCATTTATGGCAGATATAATCTGCTGTAACCCTTAACCTCTCTTTAAACTCTTTAAACTCCCACATCTGTCAAGAAGTACATATCACTGTACTAAAGGCCATTTTTGCTTCTTTACAATCGACAGACCCAGAAAATAACACCGTTTTATTCCTCTACAAAACACTGCCCCTGGTTAAATTAATAGTTATGGCTTAACATATAAACAAGAAAAAACCCACTCTACTCACTACTGCAGCCTTTCTGTTGGTTAGACTTAAAACAACAACTAACTTATCTGATTCTGTGCTGTGAACTTCGCCCAAACTGGTTCCTCCAAGATTAGTTGTGAAATTCACTGTTTGTTAATTTTCCCAGATACACTCCGATGTCCAGCGATACACGAATTCAAAACAGCAAAGGCAGTAACTATGCAGGTTCTCTTTCTCTCTCCTGCACTGTCCTCACTATGTGCTTCCTTTGTCTGCTCTTCTCCCTTTTAAAACTGCTGTTGTTTTGACTTTTTTTTTCAAAGTTCCAAGACAATGCAACAGCATATAAAACAGTAATTGCTGCTCCTGGAATTCGAGGAAATCACCTCCAACACCTAAAATACCTCAGAAAAAGGAGCAGCTGCTCCAAAACAACCACTTGATGAATTAGCAGTGCTCAGAAAGCTAGTGCTTCCAAATAAACCTGTTGGACTATAACCTGGTGTTGTGTGCTTTTTATATTTATTGTCAGGCTTTACTTTCTGTTGGTTGGTTATGTAATCTTATAGACTGCAGAACTTTAATAATTGTTCATGGATTGAATTAATCAACAAAGATGAACTGTTAAACATGTAAAGAATCAATAATAACTCTGTCTGGAATGAACTATTTAAGGAGATCAGGAGTGCAAAAAGGGGACATGAGATAGCTTTGGTAAATAGGGTTAAGGAGAATCCAAATACATTAAGGACAAAAGAATAACTAGGGAGATAATAGCACCCCTCAAAGATCTGCAAGGCCACCAATGTATGTAACCGCAGGAGATGAGGGAAATACTAAACAGTATTTTGCATCAGTGTGGAGAAGGAAATGAAACATAGAAAATATGAGGAAATAAATAGCAACATTTTGACAAATGTCCACATTACAAAGGAAGAGGTGCTGGACATCTTAAAATGCACAAAGGTGGGTAAATCCCTGGGACCTGATCAGGTGGACCCTAGAAAACTGTGGGAAGTGAGGGAAGTGATTGCTGGGCCTCTTGCTGAGCTATTTGTATCATTGATAGCCACAAGTGAGGTGCTGGAAGACTGGTGGTTGGCTAAAATGGTGCCACTGTTTAAGAAGGGTGGTAAGGACAAGCCAGGGAACTATACACCAGTAAGCCTGACTTTGTTCATGGGTAAGTGTTTGGAGGGAATCCTGAGGGACAGGATGTACATGTATTTGGAAAGGCAAGGACTGATTATGGATAGTCAACATGGCTTTGTGCATGGGAAATCATGTCTCACAAACTTGATTGAGTCTTTTGAAGAAGTAACAAAGAAAATTGAGGACAGAGCAGTAGATGTGATCTATATGAAGTAAGGCGTTTGACAAGGTTCCCCATGGGAGACTGATTAGCAAGGTTAAATCTCATGAAATACAGGGAGAACTAGCCATTTGGATACAGAACTGGCTCAAAGGTAGAAGACACAGGGTGGTGGTGGAGGGTTATTATTCAGACTGGAGGCCTGTGACCAGTGGAGTGCCACAAGGATTGGTGCTGGGTCCTCTACTTTTTGTCATTTACATAAATGATTTGGATGTGAGCATAAGAGGTACAGTTAGTAAGTTTGCAGATGACACCAAAATT
>NC_057712.1:108433239-108437731 GCF_004010195.1 Chiloscyllium plagiosum | reverse complement strand
GGATCTGAGCTACAGGGAGAAGTTGAACAGGCTGGGGCTGTTTTCCCTGGAGCGTCGGAGGCTGAGGGGTGACCTTATAGAGGCTTACAAAATTATGAGGGGCATGGATAGGATAAATAGACAAAGTCTTTTCCCTGGGGTTGGGGAGTCCAGAACAAGAGGGCATAGGTTTAGGGTGAGAGGGGAAAGATATAAAAGAGACCTAAGGGGCAACTTTGTCACACAGAGGGTGCTGGCAGGTGGGACTAGATTGGGTTGGGATATCTGGTCGGCATGGCCGGGTTGGACCGAAGGGTCTGTTTCCATGCTGTATGTCTCTATGACTCTATGACTCTCAGATCAAGGCAGATCTGACTGTGGCCCCAACTCCACATTCCTATCTCCTCCAATACCATTTGACTTCGTTATTCGTCATGTATCCACCTCCCACTGACTGTAAAGTATTCAAGGACGCTTCCTTCTCGTCTTCATAAAGAAGCAAATTCCAGAGACTCATGACTCTGTGAAAAATAAATCCTCATCGCCATCTTCAATGGGAACCTCCTTATTTTTAAACCATGTTCCCCAGATTTAGTATTTTCAAATCTATATACCACCTTGTTTAAAGTATTCATTTTAATTAATGCCTCTTGACCTATTTACAGTCTATTATTCGGTGCTACCAGTCTTAGTATTATTTTATATTCTCTTATACTTAGCCCTCACGCACCATGTTTTCCTTTGATACAGTTATGGAGATGTATAGCAAGGAAACAGACACTTCAGTCCAACTCGTCCATGCTGACCGGATATCCTAAATTTATCTAGTCCCATTTGCACTTGGTCCATATCCTTCCAAACCCTTCCTATTCATGTACTCATTCTGATGCCTTTCAAATGCTGTAATTGTAGCAGCCTCCATCATTTCCTCTGGCAGCTCATTCCATACACACACCACCCTCTGTGTGAAAAAGTTGCCCCCTAGGTCCTTTTTAAATCTTTTCCCTCTCACCCTAAACCTCTGCTGTCTAGTTCTGGACTCCCCGACCCCAAGTAAAATACCTTATCTATTTGCTCCCAACAATTATTCCCACTAACTCGTATGTGAGTCACTTTTACTGTATTATTGGCATTTCATTCAGCATTAGGTTATGACTAGTCCAGCCAGTGAGACAATTTCTGTGAAGCTGCAGCAATTAAGGGATAATTTATACTTCATCATCATTTGCTCATTCTAAAGTTTAAAGTACACAACAGGAAACAATGGAAATTACATCTCTTAGGTACAAAAACTAATTACAATGTTTTCATGATTGAAATGATATCAAAAAAAACTTGATCCTTATGTTGTTTCTATTAGTATTTCATAAAGGTGTACTTGTTGGCAATCAATCACAAAGAATAACATAACGTCCAAAGATGTCCAGAAATAGGTAGGTCATGCGAGCGAAGTAGAAGACACTCGGGTTGTTGAGCCACAGAAAAGATTTTCATTTCTATAATGTCTTTCACAGCCTCAGGCTACCCCAAACACTTTCCAGCAAGTATGATACTTTTGAATTGGAGTCATCGTTTTAGCAGCCAGTTTGTCACAGCAAGGCCTCACAAATAGCAATGTGATTGTGGCCGGGTAATCTGCTTTGACCCTTGGATAATTATTTAGCAGGATGCCATAGGAAACTCCACTTCTCATTCATTCGAATGGTGTCATGGGATCTTTTAACATGGTCAGTGTAAATTCCCACCTAAGTCATTCCTGCACCCACTCTGGGCCCAAGCCACTACAATGTTCTTGGACACCAGGATCAGCTAAAATACAGTTTGGACAGGTGTAGAGCACTGGAAGCATGAAAGAACTTGGAAGCTTAAAAATCCAGTATGAACCAGAGAGTCTGGAAACAGGAAGGAGGTTTAAAAGTGCAACTCAACTAAATTCACAGTTGGGTTCTTCTAAGGATGGCATCTCCAACAGCACATTACTCCAGCATCATTCCAAATTCCATGCCTTTGCCCTGGAGAGGAGGACATTAACTCACAACCTTCTGATGGTCAAGTGAGATTGCTGCCGTGCAAATATGGCTGTCCCGACGGGAGCTGAGCACACCCCACTGCCTCACTGACAACAAAGGATAAATGCATTTTAAAGACAGCAATTACTCCCATGGCAGAGTTGGAATTAAAAACACAGAAGTTCCTGGAATATCTCTTGCATATCAATACTTTTTTTTTGTTACATTTATTAACCCCCATTAAAGCTACATACACTGAACTCTCGTGATATTTTCCTCTTTTGCATTTGAAATGAACGGTCCTCTCAACACTGTAGCTGGCTTTGCCCTCCATAACGCTCAGCATTGCACATCTTGCTCAGTTCTGTCTGATCTTTCAGAATCAATACTGTCAAATCCTGACATTCATGACCATTCACAAGTTGAGGCGAACCATAATTTTCTATTGTTATATTCAGAGATGTTGCTTCCATCAGTTTTAGAGAAAGAGAATTCCAAAGACTCCAAACCCTCTGAGAGAAGACATTTCTCCTCATCTCTTTCTTAAAAGAGTGACACTTTACTTTTGAACAGTGACTGCCTTGTTTTTAATCCTCCCGCCAGGGGAAACATCCGTTTCGCATTCACCCAGTCAAGACCCTGCAGGACCCTAAAGAAAAACAGAAATTGCTGGAGAAACACTGTAGATCTGGCAACATCTACAGGGAGAAAGCAGGATTAACATTTCAAGTCCAGAGGCCTTTCTTTCCAATCTTATTTTATTCAATTAAGTTGTCTCTTATTCTTCCAAACTCCAGTTGAAAACTTCCAGTCTGGCCAACACTTCTTTGTAAGACAATCCATCCCATTCCTGGTACGGAGCCGTTAAGCTGCTTTTTAAGTGTTTCCAAGTGTTTAAATCCTTCCTTAAATATGGAGACAAATACTGAGATGTAGTCTTACCAATGCTGTGTAAAACTGAAGCATAACTTCCGTGCTTTGGAATTCAATTCCCTTAACAATAAAATGCCATATCTGAATTCTACCGGTTTGCGATTCGTGCACTAGGATAACCAGAACTCTCTTCAGCTCAGAGCTCTGCAATCTCTCACCTTTTAGATAATATGCTTCTTTTTTACTCTTCCTGCTAAAATGGATAATTTCCCACATTTTCCAGATCTTTGATTACTCTCTTAACCTACCTATATCCTTCTGTAGTTTCCATATTTCTTGTTCACCTTTTATTTTCCGAGCTACCTTTGAGTTATCAGCAATGTTAGCAAGCATCCCTATCTTTCAGTCTTTGAAGTGGTGTGTAGTTTGTGGTTTAAAGATGGCACAAGTGGTGTGAATAGCACAAGGTCCTAACAGCAGCAAGCATGTCCAGTATTGCAGCCACAGGACTGAACAAGAAGGGCACTGTATAACTGTCTGCATAAACAATGAGGTGAGCAGTGAGAAAATTCACACTGCTTTTTCTCATGGGAGAAAAGTCACAATTGGGCTATACGGCAGCTCAGTAGTTAGCACTATTGCCTCACAGCACCAGAGACCTGGGCTCAATTCCAGCCTCGGGCGACTGTCTGTGTGGAGTTTGCACATTCTCCCCATGTCTGTGTAGGTTTCCTCTGGGTGCTCTGGTTTCTTCCCACAGTTCAAAGATACCCAGGCCAGGTGGATTAGCCATGGGAAATATAGGGATAGGGTAGGGGGCTGGGTCTGGATGGGATGCTCTTCAGAGGGTCAGTGTGAACATGATGGGCTGAATGGCTTGCTTCCACCCTGTTGGGATTCTATGATAGTCCACAGCGGGAAACTACCCACCATGCAACTCCCAAGAATAATATTTATCCAAACAACCGGAATATTCAGCCCGTGTCTTTTCTCTGCCTCCCCTGGCTGGGAAAAATCAAGTTTTCAGTGTATCATAAACATGAAAGGGGCCAGGATTGTGTTGTGATGAGGGTACAATCAATACAGTCCACCATCTGCAGCTTGCCACTCAAAACATTGTACAGTGAAGGAGACGCAAGAAGATTGGGACTGCAGTGAATCTCATTGTCTATCACTGCAATGTCAGTCAGTGAGCCAGTAATATCCTTTGTCCTCATGGTGAATACTGCCTCCTCCTTAGGAGTTCAAACACTCTTCATTCATTTTCTACTGCCTTCTATAATGTAACTATTCTGCAAGAAAGAGGGATGTGTTTCGGTGATTATCATTCAATATGTTTGAATAATGTATTTGTAGTGGTTGAATAGTGACTATGTGAGCTGACAGCTTGGAACTTGCAAAAGAACTACACGTGTGAAGATGAGGTAAAGCATATAAATTGACAGTGTAAGTCTGATTGAAAGAGAACACTAGTATAGGTTGTATGTGGTAAAAACAATGACTGCAGATGCTGGAAACCAGATTCTGGATCAGTGGTGCTGGAAGAGCACAGCAATTCAGACAGCATCCGAGGAGCTTCGAAATCGACGTTTCGGGCAAAAGCCCTTCATCAGGAATAAAGGCAGAGAGCC
>NC_057712.1:108423255-108428087 GCF_004010195.1 Chiloscyllium plagiosum | reverse complement strand
CCTCTCCTCCCTGACCTATCACCTTCATCTCCTCCCCCACTGACCTATTGTACTCTATGCTACTCTATCCCCACCCCCACCCTCCTCTTGCTTATCTCTCCACGCTTCAGGCTCTCTGCCTTTATTCCTGATGAAGGGCTTTTGCCCGAAACGTCGATTTCGAAGCTCCTCGGATGCTGCCTGAATTGCTGTGCTCTTCCAGCACCACTGATCCAGATATAGGTTGTATGTGTTAGGTGTATGTGTTTATTAGACTGTTTTCATATGTAGAATTGGATAGCAAAATTTGCTCAGAGATTTACAAGGTCTTAATTCTAATCAGTAGTTTGGAACAAATACTTGTGTCCACCTTTCCCTTCTGGAGCCTTTCCCTGCCCAGAACTATGGGCCAAATGCTGGTAAGTGGGTCTAGATTAATGTAGAATCTGGTTGGCATGGATGAGTTGGGCTGAAGGGTCTGTTTCCGTGCTGAACATCTCTATGACTCTAAACCAATTCTCCACTGAGCAAGAACCTAGCCTCTTTTTACTTATAAAACATCCAGTTCCTTTTATTTTGAAAGCCCAGCACTAAACCACTCAATAAATTATCCAACTGAGAAGTTACAAGCACTGTCCACCAGGGGCAGCGCAATAATAACAAAAAACAAACAGCTGAGGGTAAAAGGGAAGGAGTTGAATGACAATAGTATCAGGGCAGGCAAATACTGCATCCCAGCCTCTGCAGAAATACTCAGCTCTTTTGTTAGCACCTAATAGGCAGCATGGTGGCTCAGTGGTTAGCACTGCTACCTTATAGCACCAGGGTCTCAGGTTCAATTCCAGCCTTAGGTAACTGTGTGGTTTGGTGGTGGGCAGTGGAACAATAATAAAAGCCAAGAAAAGATTGGTAAAGTGGGAGGAGAGTTCAGCTCTTCCATTTTTGATTTTGAAAAAAACGACCCAAATCACCCAATTAACAAATGATTCAAATAGTGAAGTTATGTATACCACCCATCAAGAGCAGCACATCAATAATGGAAACAAAACAATGGGGAGAGAAAAAAAGAAGAGTTTTAGTCTTCCTACTTGAGAAAGAATGTACTGGCACTGGAGGGGGTGCAGAGGAAGTTCACTAGGTTGATTCCAGAGTTGAGAGGATTAGTTTATGAGGAGACATTGAGTAGACTGGGATTATACTCATTGCAATTTAGAAGAATGAGAGGGGATCTTAAAGAAACACATAAAATTATGAAGGGGATAGATACGATAGAAGCAGGGAGATTATTTCCACTGGGAGGAGAAAGTAGAACGAGGAGGCATAGCCTCAAACTAAAGGGGAGCAGATTGAAGACTGCGTTGAGGAGAAACTTCTTCACCCAAAGGTTTGTGAATCTGTGGAGTTCCCTGCCCAGTGAGACAGTTAAAGATAAGTTGTTGAATGTTTTTAAGACTATGAGAGATAGATTTTTGAACAGTAAAGGAATTAGGGTTATGGTGATTGGGTGGATAAGTGGAGCTGAGTCCATGAAAAGATCACCCATGATTGTATTGAATGGCGGAACAGGCTCGATGGGCCAGATGGCCTACTCCTGCTCCTAATTCTTATGCTCTTAGGAGATAAATCAAATGTAGTGCAGGCAAATATAATGCACTCAAGCCCCCAAAGGAAAACTCAGCCCTTTCTTTTCAAATAAGCCTCTTAAGGATTTGGAGATGTAGGTATCGGACTAGGGTGTACAAAATTAAAAATCACACAACAACAGTTTATAGTCCAACAAGTTTATTTGGAAGCACTAGCTTTTGGAGCGCTGCTCCTTCATCAGGCGGTTGTGAAGTATAAGATTGTAAGACACAGAATTTGTAGCAAAAGTTTACAGTGTGATGTAACTGAAATGATATATTGAAAAAGATATTGATTGTTTGTTAAGTCTCTCATCTTTTAAAATGAACATGTTGGTTTCAGTTCTTTCATATGTAAATCGCAGAACATTTAAAAGTTACATTCTCAAGTGAACTTTAACAATTGGTGTCATGTCAGCCCAGATAATATATTTAAGGTGTGAGCTGCCCAGTGTGAGACTGTCTGTGCCACAATGATCAGACTGATTCTAATCTAAAAAACGGATTTACAGAATCTTAGTTAAATCCATGCTGTGTTGAGCAAAGTAAAATGCAATTCTGCAAGTACAAATTCATCCCCCAAACCTATATATGTGTGTGCATGAGTTTGTGTGTGGGTGGGACGGGGTGCAGGGTTATGAGTGTCTGTGACAGAATGTGTGTATGTGTGTGAGTGTGAGTGTAAAGGGGTATAAGACTGTGAGAGGGTGTGTGTTAAAGTTCACTTGAGAACGTAACTTTTAAATATTCTGCAATTTAAATATGAAAGAACTGAAACCAACATGTTCATTCTAAAAGTGAGAGACTTAACAAACAATCCAGTTCTTTTTCAATATATCATTTCAGTTACATCACTCTGTAAACTTTTGCTATAAATTCTGTGTCTTATGATCTTATACTCTACAACCAACTGGTGAAGGAGCGCCGCTCCGAAAGCTAGTGTTGTCAAATAAACCTGTTGGACCATAACCTGTTGTGTGATTTTTAACTTTGTAAGCCTCTTCAGAGATGTTATCACATAGTTCTGGTGCAGGTGGAACTTAAACCTTCAGCTCCTGACCCAGAGATAAGGCACTACCATTGAGCCACAAGGATAAGAACACAGATCTTTGATATCAAGTCCAATGACTTTCAGCAATATCAATGAATTATGGATCTGTGCTGTTTTACCCTCAAAGGGGCCTGCATTTCTAACACTGACAGTATGGTGAGCAGTGCTGGGTGTGCAGTTGGTTTTCTCCTTTAACATTTGCTGAGTGTTGTGATAAGGTTTTCAGTGCTGCAGTGATACCACATACGTAGGCGTTAAGTCCTAACAATCTGTGGAGTGTATCAAACAACACATCCCTTTGACTGTCTGCAACAGGCAGAATGCCATACTCAACCCACCTGTTTTTTAGATTAGATCAGATTCCCAACAGTGTGGAAACAGGCCCTTCAGCCCAACAAGTCCACACTTTATTTGGAAGTCAACCACCCAGACCTGTTTCCCACTGACTAATGCACTGAACACTACAGGCAATTTAGTATGACCAATTCACTGACCTGTACATCTTTGGACTGTGGGAAGAAATCAAAGCACCCAGAGGAAACCCACGCAGACATGGAGAAAATGTGCAAACTCCACACAGTCGCCCAAGGCTGGGATCAAACCTGGGACCCTGGTACTGTGAGGCAGCTGTGCTAACCACTGAGCCACCGTGCCGCCGGTTGCAAAACTGAGAATATTATGTCCAACATAAAATGTGATCCCGCTATTGGACAGAATTTAATGAATAATCCTGACTGTGTTAAGAATTGCATTGGAAACCAATTCAGGTTTATCAGATTGGCTTGCAGTACAAGTTATTTGTGTCTGCTAGAAGCAGGGCTCTGTCCTTTGCAGGCAAAAAAACAATTTATCTCTGCGGTTTGTCCATTTTCATCACTGAGAAAAGGGTTACGAAGCCAACTAATCCCTTTTGCACCGACACGCAAAATATATTCCTAGCAATTCTGTAAGAATAATAGGGTAGTTATAGTAGGGGATTTTACCTTTCCAAACATAAACTGAGATTGCCATAGTGTTAAGGGTTTAGATGAAGAGAAATTTGTTAATTGTTTACAAAAAAGTGTTCTGATCCAGTATGTGGATGTACCTATTAGAGAAGGTGCAATACCTGACCTACTCTTGGGAAATAAGGCACGGCAGGTGACTGAGGGCCAGCGACTATAATTCTATTAGTTTTAAAGTAGTGATGGAAAAGGATAGACCAGATCTGAAAGTTGAAGTTCTAAATGGGAGAAAGGCTCATTTTGACGCTATCCGGCAAGAACTTTCAAAAGCTGATTGGTGGCAGATGTTCACAGATAAAGGGATGTCTGGATGATGGGAAACCTTCAGAAATGAGATAATGAGAGTCCAGAGACATATATTCTTGTTAGGGTGAAAGGAAAGGCTGGTGGGTGTAGGGAATGTTGGATGACTAAAGAAATTGAGGGTTTGGTTAAGAAAAAAGAAGGAAGTATATGTCAGGTATAGACAGGATAGTTTGAGTGAATCCTCAGAGTATAAAAGCAGTAGGAGTATATTTAAGAAGGAAATCAGGAGGGCAAAAAGGGGACATGAGGTAGCTTTGGCAAATAGAGTTAAGAGAATCCAAAGGGCTTTTACAAATATAATAAGGACAAAAGGTTAACTCAGGAGAGAATAGGACCCCTCAAAGATCAGCAAGGCGGCCTTTGTGTGGAGCCGCAGGAGATGGGGCAGATACTAAATGAGTATTTGCATCAGTGTTTACTGTGAATAAGGACATGGAAAATATAGAATGTGGGGAAATAGATGGTGACATCTTGAAAAATGTCCATATTACAGAGGACGAGCAGATGGATGACTTGAAATGCATAAAAGTGGATAAATCCCCAGGACCTGATCAGGTTTACCCTTGAACTCTGTGGGAGGCTAGGGAAGTGATTGCTGGGCCTCTTGCTGAGATATTTGTATCATTGATAGTCACAGGTGAGGTACCGGAAGACTGGAGGTTGGCTAACATGGTACCACTGTTTAAGAAGGGTGGTAAGGATAAGCCAGGGAACTATAGACCAGTGAGCCTGACATCAGTGGTGGGCAAGTTGTTGAAGGAAATCCTGAGGGACAGGATGTACATGTATTTGGAAAGGCAAGGACTGATTAGGGATAGTCAACATGGCTTTGTGCGTGGGAAATCATGTCTCACAAACTTGATTGAGTTT
>NC_057712.1:108413285-108422365 GCF_004010195.1 Chiloscyllium plagiosum | reverse complement strand
TCTCCTTCCTATCGCAAAGATGTTGTGAAACTTGAAAGGGTTCAGAAAAGATTTACAAGGATGTTGCCAGGGTTGGAGGATTTGTGCTATAGGGAGAGGTTGAATAGACTAGGGCTGTTTTCCCTGGAGTGTCAGAGGCTGAGGGGTGACCTTATAAAGGTTTACAAAATCATGAGGGGCATGGATAGGGTAAATAGACAAAGTCTTTTCCCTGGAGTAGGAGAGTCCAGAACTAGAGGGCATAAGTTTAGGGTGAGAGGGGAAAGATATAAAAGAGACGAAAGGGGCAACTTTTTCACGCAGAGGGTGGTGCATGTATGGAATGAGCTGCCAGAGGAAGTGGTGGAGGCTGGTACAATTGCAACATTTAAAAGGCATCTGGATGGGTATATGAATAGGAAGGGCTTGGAGGGATATGAGCCGGGTACTGGCAAGTAGGACTAGATTGGGGTGGGATATCTGGTCAGCATGGACGAGTTGGACTGAAGGTCTATTTCCATGCTGGGCATCTCTTTGACTCTATTTAACACATTTATTGTTTTTACATAAATTGCCCCTTACTTTTAATGTTGGTTTTCTTTTCCTGATTTATTTTCAGGATTTATTCCTGATGAGGTGAAGTTGAAAAGCTGTCTCTCTTTACCAAAGTTTAAGTTCTGTCCTATCAAGCAATTATCTGTATATCTATATATGATCTGGTTAGGTCGCCATAAATACTGGCAATTTGTATTTGGTGCAGCTGCCCCAACCTTCTCTAACCCAGTTAGCAGGTTACAGCTGCTCCTACAATCCCTATGGTTTATAAATAATTTGTTCTATTACCCTGTTAGGATCTGCAACTGTACCTGTTAGAATATAAATTGTAGTTACAAAGTAACCTACCTTTTCATGCCAGTGTTCAGTGAGCGGCTCATTTTCAGAATAAAAACTCCTTCATTGTTTTGGGTCAACCCACTAATCAGTGGGCAGTTTTAAAACATCATTCAATGCTCCAGAGTAGATTTCAGAACAAGTCTTAGCAGTGCAGACAATCTGACGTTGAACAGCATGCCTAAATGCAGAAAAGCAGCTTCACCACTGCACTTGGCTTTTTCATTGCCCGCTCCAACTATCCTCTCTGCAAAAAGTGCTCAAGTAAGGACTATGAAAATGGTTCTGTCCTGCCCAGAAGGCAGAAACCATTGCTTACAAGTCGTGCAGAATTTTTTCTTGTTAAATATATATTTGAAATGACAGTATTTCCTTATATACCTATAAGTACCCCGTTAAACATCCCGTATACAAGGTCATAGAGTCATACAGCATGGAAACACTCCTTTCTGTCCAACTCATCCATGCTGACCAGGTTTCCTAACTGAAATAGTTCCATTTGCCTGCATTTGGCTCATATCCCTCTATAACTTTCTTATCATTAAAACATATTTAAAATGTTGCAATTGTAGTTACCTCTACCACTTCCTCTTGCAGTTCGTTCCATATTCATACCACCCTTTATGTGAAAATCTTTCCCCTCCAGCTTTGGACTCCCCTACCCTGGGGAAAAAGACCTTGGCTATTCACTCTATCCATACCCCTCATGATTTTATAACCTCTGTCAGGTTTATAACCATATAACTTCTGACACTCCATGGAAAAAAGTCCTAGCCTATCCAGCCCCTCCTTATAACTCAAACCTTCCAGTCTTGGTAACACCCTTGCAAAATGTTTCTGCACCCTTCCCAGTTAAATCACATCTTTCCTATAGCTGGAAGGCCCGAATTGTATGCAGTACTCCAAATGTGGCCTACCAATGTCTTGAACAGTTGTAACATGATGTCCAAACTCTTGTACTCAATGTTCTGACTAATGAAGGCTAGCTTGCCAAACACCTTCTTCACCACCCTGACAAAAGTGAGGACTGCAGATATTGGAAAGCAGAGTCTAGATTAGAGTGGTGCTGGAAAAGCACAGCCAGTCAGGCAGCATCCAAGGAGCAGGAAAATCAACATTCCGGGCATCAGGACTGATGGCAGGGAGCTTCCAGGTTGAAGAGATAAATAGGGGGGGAGGTTGCTGGGGAGAAGGTAGCAAAGAGTACAATGGGTGGATGTGGATGGGGATGAAGGTGATAGGTCAGAGAGGAGGGTGAAGCAGGTAGGTGGGAAGGAAGATTGGCAGATAGGGCCGGTCATGAGGATGGTGCTGAGCTGGAAGGTTGGAACTGGGGTAAGGTGGGCGGAGGGGAAATGAGGAAACTGGTGAAATCCACATTGCTGCCATGGGGTTGAAGTGTTCTGAGATGGAAGATGAAGCATTCTTCTTCCAGGCGTCGGGTGGTGAGGGAGCGGCGGTGGAGGAGGCCCTGAACCTGCATTGTCCTCAGCAGAGTGGGAGGGGGAGTTGGAATGTTGGGCCATGGGGTGGTGGAGTTGATTGGTGTGGGTGTCCCGGAGATATTCCCTAAAGTGCTCTGCAAGAAGGCGTCCAGTCTCCCCAGTGTAGATGAGACCACATCGGGAGCAACGGATACAATAAATGACTTTAGTGGATGTGTAGGTGAAACTTTGATGGATGTGGAAGGCTCCTTTGGGGGTCATGGATGGAGGTGAGGGGGGAGGTGTGGGCGCAGGTTTTCCAATTTCTGCGGTGGCAGGGGAAGGTGCCAGGAAGAGAGGTTGGGTTGTTGGGCGGCATGGACCAGACCAGGTAGTCACGGAGGGAACCCCATCTGTCCAGTCATTACAAGGACTGATGCCTTGGAGTTGAAGTGTTCCGAGGCGGAAGATGAGGAGTTCTTCCTCCAGGCATCGGGTGGTGAGGGAATGGTGGTGGAGGAGGCCCAGAACCTGCATTGTCCTCGGCAGAGTGGGAGGGGGAGTTTTGCAATTCCAGCGGTGGCAGGGGAAGGTGACAGGATGGGAGGGTGGATTGTTGGGGGGCGTGGACCTGACCAGGTAGTCATGGAGGGAACTGTCTTTGTGGAAAAGGGCGGGGAGGGAAATATATCCATGGTGGTGGGGTCCGTTTGGAGGTGACAGAAATGTCGGACGATGATGCGGTTTATGCAAAGGTTGGTAGGGTGAAAGGGGTCCAGTCCTTGTAATGACTGGAGAGATGGGGTTCCCTCCATGACTACCTGGTCTGGTCCATGCCGCCCAACAACCCAACCTCCCCTCCCAGCACCCCCCTGCCACTGCAGGAATTGCAAAACCTGCGCCCACACCTCCCCTCTCACCTCCATCCATGACCCCAAAGGAACCTTCCACATCCATCAAAGTTTCACCTGCACATCCACTAAAGTCATTTATTGTATCCGTTGCTCCCGATGTGGTCTCATCTACACTGGGGAGACTGGATGCCTTCTTGCAGAGCACTTTAGGGAATATCTCCAGGACACCCACACCAATCAATTCCACCACCCCATGGCCCAACATCCCAACTCCCCCTCCCACTGTGCTAACGACATGGAGGTCCTGGGCCTCCTCCACTGCCGCTTTCTCACCACCCGACGCCTGGAAGAAGAATGCTTCATCTTTCATCTCAGAACACTTCAACCCCATTGCATCAATGTGGATTTCACCAGTTTCCTCATTTCTCCTCCCCCCACCTTACCCCAGCTCCAACCTTCCAGCTCAGCACCATCCTCATGACCGGTCCTACCTGCCAATCTTTTTTCTCACCTCTCCCCTCCACCCTCCTCTCCGACCTATCACCTTCATCCCCACCCCCATCCACCTATTGTACTCTTTGCTACCTTCTCCCCAGCCTCACCCCCCTTCCATTTATCTCTCCACCCTGGAGGCTCCCTGCCTTCAGTCCTGATGAAGGACTTTTGCCTGAAACGTTGATTTTCCTGCTCCTCAGATGCTGCCTGACGGGCTGTGCTTTTCCAGCAACACTCTGATCTTCACCTCCCAGTCTACCTGTGATGCCATTTTCAAGGAACTATGTACCTGAATCATTAGATCTCTCTGTTTGATAGCACTTCCCCAGGTCTCCACTGTGGAGGTCCTTGATGCAATATAGTTCCCCAGCCTACTTTTGCTGATAGTGCTCTTACATTGGGCTTTAATGAGCCCAGATATTTGAAACTGTGATGAAGGCTTATGTGGATCTAATTTCAATGTGTTTTAATGAGTGATAATATAGCAGATCCATATTTGTTGCATGTAAAAGTTACCGCAATCCTACTAGACCAGACGGCTGCTCTCTCATAACAAGCAATTAACTGAACTAACTGACCTCCTCACATATAAAATATAATAGTGGCTCATAAAAAAATTTGAAACATACCTTTGAAATAAAATCAAACCAATGCTGCCTGTTGAAATTTAAAATAATGAAACAACGGTGGATGTCAGGAAATCAGAAACAAAAACCTGTTCTGAAGAAGGGTCACTGGGCCTGAAACATTAACTCTGTTTTCTCTTCACAGATTTTGCCAGATCTGCTAAGTTTTTTCCAGCAATTTCTGTTTTTTGTTTCTGCAAGTTGAAACTTTTGCCACAAGATACAGAAACAAGAATGTGATGGGGTTTGGAAGGAATAGATTTATTAACACATTTAAGTTGAATCTATAGACAATGGCTGACAGTATCTGGCTTTGTCACCTACTAATGCCAGTAGATTCTGTCGGCTGGTTAGGTAACACTGAAATGATCCAGCAACCTTTTAACCAAGTTCATACTTGCAAAGTCATGGCAAATAAACAAAGTAGTTTAAAATGAATTGTTAAAAAGGAATGTGAAATGCAGCACCCCTCTGACAGCACTGACAAGATATGTGACTCCTTGTATTTGATCAGAAACAGTAACGTGAGCTCTGTGGCACTGAATAGATGATAAGAGAAAAAGGAACTGCAAATGTTAAAAAGTTAGCATGAAACCAATAATGCTGGAAACACACAGCAGGCCTGTCAGCATCTGAAAAGAGACAGATTAACACTTCAGGCAGTTCTGACAATGCGTCTCCACCCAATACATTCAATTATCCTTTCTCTATTCAGATGCTTACAAACCTGCTGTGTATTTCCAACTGTTTCTGTGTTTATGGCACTGAAGCTGGTTGTAGGATCTGCTTGTGTTTGACTATCCAGCATGTGATGCTTCCAAACATGTTTCAATTTGCAAGGTATGAAAAGAAACCCATGTAAAAATTAACATACTTTATATTTTCACTCTTACAGCCACTCAGCAAAATTGTAAATACTGTTTGCAATCTATTGACTTTTGCTTATACATCATTGCCTTTGCCCAGATTAGGGACAGCTTCTTACTAACTGTGGAGAAGATTTTTTTGCCTAGCAATTGTCGAAAAAACAATTATGTTCCCCTCCGGCCACACACAATAAATTGCTGTATTCATAGCAGTTTAATATAAACGTGTAGCTTATTTGGTTCACTTAGAGTTAAGGTGCGTCAGTTAAAGGAAGAACAACTTTTTCCCCTGCAGAAAATAGTGACAATGACAGTTAAGACAATCTGACAAATCTTTACTGAAACATGAAAAATGAGGAGTAGATCACTTAGCATTGTAAAAATATATTAAATATTGGAGTTCTTTGTTACTCAGTCATTTAACTGGTTCCAGTTTTTTTATATCACATGGTCTTCAGTTGCCAAGATGAGCTCGGGTGAATTGTAGAAAAACTTCATTTTTATTCCTCACAAAAGCCAAGAAGAGAGCAGTTTTCTTTGCTGCTCATCAACTTGTTATCCATTTATTGTGGCATATGCAATTGCATTTTGGGTCAACACACAGCACACGGACTGCAGTGGTTCAGGAAGGCAGCTCACCACATCTTCTCAAGAGCAACTAGGGATAGACAATAAATGCTGGACAGCCAGCAATGCCCATATTCCACAAATGCATAAAAAGAAATTGTGTATACTTGCGCAGTCTAAAGACAAACTATGTGAGACACATTCACAGAGGCAACAGCATGCTGGAGGCAGAAGCCACCTATGATTCATGCTTCACCAGAGGAACTGGTCTCCTGTGTATCACTCACTTCCTTTCAGTAGCCTCCAACCATGGTGCTTTACCCACTCCTTACAAAACCTTTTCACCTCTCCCTCTTCCAAGTTGCTCCCCAAACCTTCACTCTCTGAGCAAGCTTTGTTCATTGATTTAATGTTTCCTTTCAATCCAATTCCTCAGCTGAGGTCCTGAAGTCAACAACCATCTCCTTGTTGTGTATAACATTTCCTATTTTCACGTTATTTGGAAAGGCAAAATGCACACTCTGTACACTGAGTGCAGGTCACAAATACAGCTTAAAAAGTGATTTTCCTGTTCCTCGGATGCTGCCTGACCTGCTGTGCTTTTCCAGCACCTCTGTAATCTCCAGCGTCTGTGGTACCCACTTGTGCTAGTTGATCCCAACCCCTTGATGGATGCCACTGTATAATTCTCAGCTGTCTGGCAAAAAAAAACTCACCACAACTCTATTTCCTGAAAAAATTCCCCTAGGAACTGCGGATACTGAAAATCAGAATCAGAAACGGAAATTGTTGGGAAAACTCAGTAGGCATAGCCACACCTGTGGAAAGAAAGCAGAGTTAATGTTTCAGATTCTGAAGAAGGGCCACTGGACTGGAAACATTAGACTCTGCCTTTTTTCCATAGATGTTGCCACACCTGCTGTGTTTTCTCAGCAATTTTGATTTTTGTCTCTGCTTTCTGACCCTTGGTCAATCTTGGTCCTATTTAGCTATTGTTCATTTGCTAACATATGGCACTTTATCAAAGGAAATTGGTTTGCAAGGGAGAGCAACACCAACAGCGTGCGTTCAATTCCCACACCTGCTGAGCTTACCATGAAAGTCCATCCTTTTCAACCACTCCCCTCACTTGACGTGTGTTGATCTTCAGGTGTAAACCACCACCAGTCGTCTCTCGCTCATGAGAGATCACCCCTTGAAACATAAAACGTTCTTAAGGGGCTTGACAGGGCAGATGCTGAGAAGATCTTCCCCTCAAAGGAAATTCTAAGACTAGAGAACATACTCTCGGGATAAAGGGGTAGCAATTTAAGATCAAGATGAGGAGGAATGTCTTCTTTCAGAGATTTGAGGACTCCTTGCCACAGAGAGCTGGAGGAAGAGTCCTTGTGTATAATAAAGGCTGAGATAGATAGATTCTTGATCATTAGGGGCATCAAAGGTTACGGGCAAAGGGAAGTGGAGGTGAGGAATGTTCGATCTGTCATGATCCTTCTGAATGGGAGCATGCTTGAAGATTAAACGCTTAAAAATGTGTTGCTGGAAAAGCGCAGCAGGTCAGGCAGCATCAAAGGAACACGAGAATCGACATTTCGGGCATAATCCTGAAGAAGGGCTTATGCTCGAAACGTCGATTCTCCTTCTCCTTTGATGCTGCCTGACCTGCTGCGCTTTTCCAGCAACACACTTTTAAGCTCTGATCTCCAGCATCTGCAGTCCTCACTTTCTCCTAGTTGAAGGTCAAACGGCCTACTTCTGTTCCTATTTCTTATGATCTTATAAATTTATCATCTGGTAGGTCTGTGGCAACTTTACCTTTATCAAATGCCTTTTGACATCAACTTCACAGCCCTCAACAATCCCCTTCGATACTTCTTCAAAGAACAAATTCGTCAAATATGATTGGTCTTTAATAAATCCACCTTGGTTTACATTTATTCATGTGTATCTTTCTGCTGGCTTAAGCTAATTAAACTAAGAAGTTGGTAAAATCAACCCGATCAAATGGCATGCAATAAGTGCCAATTCATTTTGTTCCAGATGAGTGTCTCGAAAGGTTTCAATAAAGTTTAGACCGACCGGCCCAAAGTTGCATATCCCATTCCCATTTTTTGAACAAAAGTGCAACATTGGCAATCTGATGACAGCCCTTCCATATCCAAGGAAGAATGGAAGATTGTGAGCAGAACCTTTGCAAACTGCACCTTTACTTCTCTCAGCAGGCAGAGTGCAGCACTCCAGACAGGTGATCTTTCCATTCTGAGTGTTTGCAACTTTTTAAGTACTTTCCCCTTGGTAATGCATCAAATTTTCCACCATCTTCTCCTTTGCAGTGACATTGGCTATACCATCTTCTTCAGTAATGGCAGATGCAAAGTCCTCATTAGTACTGCTGCTCTGCCTTTGTAGGAGAACCTACTTTTTGGTTCTTAATTGATCCCATCCTTCCACTGACTACCCCTACTATGTTTTATGTTAGATGTTGATCTGTTCTCATACACTCTCCTTTCCTCAGGTACTTTTTGGATTCCAAAAACCAAAAGAACTGCAGTTGCTGGAAATGAGAAACAAAAACAGAAATTGCTGGAAAAACACAGCAGGTCTAGCATCATCTGTAGAGAGAAATCAGAGCTTACTTTTGGTGCCTCTGCACTACTGGGAATCTGATACTTACCACAAGCCTCCTCTTCCTATTTCATTTGAATCTTGATATCTTTCATGATTGCATTTGATTCACTTTCCCTCTGCATCATGGAAATGCTTTGTCAGCATATGGACTCTCTCTTCTCTGAAAGCCTCCCATTGCTCATTTTACTGTTTTGCCTGCCAATCTTTGAACCCAAGCCACCTTTAAACTCACTTTAATTAGATTATGTCCAATTTTGTTTTCATGTTTGATATTTCCTAGGCCTCTTCCATAATGATATTGTGAGGTCACTAAAAGGAATGAGCCTACAGATTACACTCAGCCTATTTGGAGGAAATGGACCCTGTCTGCTATTCTACACTATGTTTACTTCACACTGATGTTCTGCTCCGTAGGTAAAAACAATGACTGCAGATACTGGAAACCAGATTCTGGATTAGTGGTGCTGGAAGAGCGCAGCAGTTCAGGCAGCATCCAAGGAGCTTTGAAATCGACATTTCGGGCAAAAGCCCTTCATCAGGAATAAAGCCAGTGAGCCTGAAGCGTGATGCTAGGGGAGGGTGGGGGTGGGGAGAGAGTAGCATAGAGTACAATGGGTGAGTGGGAGAGGAGATGAAGGTGAGAGGTCAGGGAGGAGAGGGTGGAGTGGATAGGTGGAAAAGGAGCTAGGCAGGTCGGACAAGTCATGGGGACAGTGCTGAGCTGGAAGTTTGAAACTAGGATGAGGTGGG
>NC_057712.1:108347122-108411843 GCF_004010195.1 Chiloscyllium plagiosum | reverse complement strand
GATTCAGGATCACTGCCTTTATTCCTGATGAAGGGCTTTTGCCCGAAACGTCGATTTCAAAACTCCTTGGATGCTGCCTGAACTGCTGTGCTCTTCCAGCACCACTAATCCAGAATGATGTTCTGCTCCCCAGGGAATAGTTGCAGGGCACCACGGGGAAGCTTGTTTTCCAGACCCAGCCAAGGTCAGTGTATGAACAGTAGAAAATTGTACATTAGAACAACACTAAAATTTCAAACCATTTTGCACCAGGCAATTACAACAAATAGAAAAGTAAACTGCCACAGTAAAACATTTTACAGAAATTATCCCAAATACATAGTGAGATTTAGAAATGAGAAGAACTTTTATACTCAGCCAGTTGCTGTGATCAGGAACAGACTATCCGAATGGGCGGTGGAAGCAAATTGAATCTTAACTTTTAAAATGGAAATCCGAGAAGTACTTCAACAAAAGTATTGCAACCCCTGGGGGAAGGAGCATTATAGTGGGAATAATTTGAAAACATAATTTAAAGGCTAACAAAGGTACGATGGACCAAATAGTCTCCTTCTATTGCTCTTAGGTGCAGCTATGATGGCTTTTTGTATTTCAATTGACACAGTAAAACACTTGAGTAACAATGATATGAGCTGGATTCTGGCACCTGTCAAGGCCTGGAACAAAGGGGGGGTGGGGGGTGGGGGGGGGGGTGGGCAGATGCTCAAGGTTGCACAATGAATGAGTATTCCCTATGTGGCAACCTGGATGTCACAGTTACAAATCAAGAGGATTGTACCCTCTCTGTCCACTTCCACACCCTACTGAGCACCTGCCTGTCCTTTCATTGCTGAACCATATCCTACAACTCCCACAGAGCCCTCATTGACCTGTGGTCTGGGTCCCTTGCCATTATATATGAATGTTACATTATTGTGGAGCTTTATGCTTCAAGTGATTCAAGGCAAGATGAAGTATGAGGTCTTTATTTACACAAGTCATATGCTGTAATGATATCAGGAGCATGCTCCTTAAAAATATTCTGATATGCTGGCTGTGAGATATCACACATATTATATACACATATATGTGTGCATCTTGTTCTGAGAGCAAAGATGGAAAAAATGAGACTGGTACAGACAGCTGCTTACATATTGGCTTGGGTCTTTGCAGTCTGTGGCAAATGAATGGTTCTCATTTAAACATGTCCACAGACTCTTATGAACTAACCTACTAGAACTTGAGGTGATTAGAAAACTGTTTCCTTCACTCGAAGATATAAAAAAAGACTGAAGTCAGGTCAAAGTGGCATCTGATACCCTTGCAGAGAAGTGTTATGTTCTTTCGCAGTAGGCTGAACTCACATCACCTACACCAAATTACACCCAAGCAGTCAGTCAAAGTTAGTTCATGATACTATATTTGGGAAGAGAATAAACTCAATAATTAAAATAACATAGATCGCAGTCAATGTGCTTTTATTAAACACATAATAGCAGAATTCTGAAAACATGAACTACAAGTAAAATCATTGCTGTTAGATGTGATTGATATGCTTGAAAAAAATCAAGCAAGGAAGAAATAATCAAGGATACAGAGTACTGTTATCCACTTTTAACAGTCTTGTTTCCTACAGGAAGGGTCTGTCACCAATATAATCTTTCCGTAGTTTGAGCCTGAAATCCAAATAAGCAGACAGCTTATCTGCTGCAAACCTATATATAATCTTTGCACCTTTACATTTGGCATAAATGCAGGCTGTCTCACCAGATTCCTCAAAGTAAGCAATTCCAAGGAGGCTTGGCTACTAAGTTAAAAGTTAATGGTTAAATGAATTAAAACATGATTGTGGTGTAATTGATTATGTGAAATGCGAAGGTCGACAAGATGCATATGAGCTTTGTGCAGTTTTGAAGTTGAAACTGACTTCTTAACTATGAAATCCAAAAACCTTTCAAAGGATGTTGGGACTTCCTGCACTGACAACGTCCTGATTTATTTAGCATGAGGAAATTGATCTCATTGTACCATTGGATCCAATTACAAAATAGCTGGCCATCCAGTTTTACAAAGTGATAATCAGTAACTATTCTGAGACTAATAGGAAATGCTCAGGTTTCCATGACTATAAGAATTGTCAACGTAAAATAATATGTTCAGATATTTGACAGTCATATTCCAATCTCAATAGATTGGTTGACATAAGGATTCTGGAGAATGGAAAATATCAAGTGAAAAGGAGTGGGCAGAGGGAAGCAAAGTTGTTCATTGCTCAATATGACAGCAATGTTGTGTTGTCAGAGATATGATCCAACATGTCACAGAACATTTTACCCTTCACACCTCATCCCAATGAATGTTAAAGTGATAATGATCGACAGAGTTGCCACATACTTACTTGTACTGGAAAGGGAAGGACTGAGACTGGCCATGGGAAACAGTAACAGAATGAATGTAGGCATAAGATTGAAGTGAACAAACAAACTGCACAGTAATCATACAACTACTTGATACAAAAAAAAAATCAAAGCAAGACTAAACAGTTAGGGAAAGAAGACACTCACCCATTTGAGCTGGGTAGTAGCTGATATCAGGCCTAAACAATACTTTGAAAAGAGTGGGACCAACATCTTTTAAGAAAGGAGATTGAGGCTATTGGGATATTGATAGTCAGGGGCTGGGGAATAATTGTCAGTTGCATGAGAAAGAAACCGAGATGGGTTGGGTTGGGAAGAGAAGGGAAAACTTCTTGAGTTGAACCTTAATTTTCTTTCCTCTTTACAGATGCTGACTAACTTATTGTGCACCATTATTATTCTTTGGTTGTTTGTTTCAGATTTCTAGCATTTGAATTTCACTGCAACCAACTTTTCAGAAGAATATGATAGCCCACTGACACAAATTCATACCCATACACTGTATATGTATCTTAGTTCTGCCACTTGTTTGTTGTGGATTATTAAATGGAACTGAAATTATGAACTTCCCTCAGTGTAGTAGGTTAAAGGTCGAAATATATCTTAATTAATAGTGAACAATATTTCCAAAGCTAATTTAAAACTGAAAATCTAACATTAATTTAATAATGTTTAGTTTGAAAGCAAACAACACTTCAGAAATAAAGGAATGGAATCAGATATTAAATGCCACTTATACTCTTTATTTTTTTTAAGTCAAGTAAAATAATTTTCAGGCAGCATAACACCTGTGTTTCACAGAACTAAAAAAAAATCATGTATGAATTAAGTATTGAAAAAGAACTAGGTTAGGCAAAACAAGGCAATTGGTGCTATCATCCAATATTTCGACAGCGATGGTTGACCTCAAAAAAGGTATGAGCCACAGAAATAGTGGTTAAATACCCAAAGCTCTTAAATACCAACAATCAAATAACACGTTGGAATATTGTAAACAATGCATAATGTGAATCAAAGATGGTAGCTAAGGTATTTTAAAAGTATGAAAAGATAATTTAAAGATATTATATAAAGTCAAGATTTAAAAAATACAAAAAAATGTAACAGTGTTTACTTTGGTCTTCAGTACACAGAAAAATAAAACGTTATAATAATACACAAACAGCCACAATTCGAAATACGGACTAGTTTAGCAGCTGTGCAGTTCACCATAACATTGGCAAATTAACACTGCTCGATGAAAATAATGTGATAAGAGGTAGACCTAGTTTAGTACACAACTGGTAGCTTCAAATTTTTGACTGCCCTCAGAGGCAACACACATTTTAAAGAATCATAGGCTGTCACAACTCAAGGAACATGAGGAGGAATCAGTAGTTGTTTTTTTTTTTGCTTTCTGGACTAGCAAAGAGACACGCATATACATTCAATTCATATTCTATATTCAACGACTGGTTTACTTGAGAGAATTTTTTTTTTCATCTTTCAAGTGCCCAAGACACATTTTCATAACAGACGGTACAGGGTGTGCAGTCCCACTAAGAACAGATTGACAGTGTTGTTAAGTGAAAAGGAACTGGTGTCTGCACCACAAGAACAGAGATGTTCTGACAGATCTTGAGTGAAAAACATCATTAGTGACGTGTCTGGTTAAAAAAAAAACTGCACCTTCTTTTGGTTAGGTTGGTTGAAATAAAAGTCAATTATGAATTTTAAATCTTGTCTGCTCTTTCCACAGCAGCATGAATGAGTCATCCCATTTTTAACAGAATACCTGCACACCCTTAAAAATCAAACTATCAACCATTATCTAAGCACATGACATACACAACTACAAAGAAAGCTCCAATTTCAAGAAAGAATATCTGTGAAATTCGTGGTTAACTACTCATCAATAAATATGCACTTTAGATGACCAAGCCAATCTTGTTGTAGTCTTAAAAGGGCTGTCAAATATATATGTATGCAAAGTGGTTGTTGTCACCATTTGTAAATTAAGCTAATCGATAGAGTTTTTTGTTGGTTTTACATTAGTTATAAAACGCTGGATAACAAATTGCATACACTTCTCAGTTGTTCACTGGATCAATACTGGCCAATCAACCACCTTCTGATGGAATACACCATCAAACAGGTGAATAAAGTTCAAACATCCCAGTCACAGCATCTGCTTTTGCTTGAAAACATAAATGTTTGGGCTTGTGTAAAAATCTCAGTCTTTAAAACCGTTTTTAAAAAAAGTAAATTAATAACCCTATAAATTAATATATGCCTGCAACTGGAATTTGATAGTACCTTTATGCCTGTTACTCAGCGACAGAAAAATTATTCTACTTTATGAATACGATTGACAGCTGATTTCAAGACTAAAGCAACAAAAAGGTAGAAATATACAGAAAAGGGATGAGGTAGCCTTTTGCTGTAAACAGAAAAACAAAATCTGGTCTGTTTTACGATATCAAACATACCATACATCATTGCATGTGCCAACTTCACAACCAAAAAAAATGGATTATCATGGGTACATAAGGCATGGGTACAATAAAACAACTCTACCATTATTATTTTTATACAAAAATAACAAAATACAAAAAAGACATCATAAATCTGATTATCAGAAATGTAGGACTATGTAAAGCTCAGAGGTAGTTACTAATAATAGCAGTATGTAAATATAGATGTAGATACCAAGCTCGAAAACTATTTGGTTTGTTCAGAGTACTTTCTAGTATGTCTTAATCTGCAAATAAAAATAAACCTACTTGGTATATTCCCTGAGTAAAGTTCTTTGTCCTGAGATACATTTTGGAGTAATAATGATCATAACATCACAATATACAAAAATACAAAACCAATCTTTTGTCTCTCTGATATGTTTGGTCTGTGCTCTTAGAAGTTCAGTGTGGTGCACTAACAGAATCCTGCACTGAAAAGCTTCACAATCTTGTCAACGCTTTTAAAAATGCACCCGCAAAATTTTTGGGTTTCAGGATTGGGTTACTGAAAGTCTGATCTCAGCTCTGAACTTTTCCATTGTAAACAGGGAATGTCCAACTCAGGAAATATTCATGTTTTCTTCATTCAATAAGGTCAAGAAACTTTGGTTTAGCATGTCAAAGTGACTTGCAGCTTGCATTTTCTTCATTGTTTCTTGCCTAATCTTATTTTAATATAAAAAGACATATATATTGTAGATTAAGCAATGCCACTCTGATTTGTCTATACACTTTTAAATAAAGAAATAATCCTTACATTATGTAAGCACAAATTTCTCGATAGGTACAACACATTCAATATCGTCATGTTTCAGATTACGGGAAGGCTTGCTGTGTATGACATCAAGACAGCATCGGTACAACCTGCACCTCTTCAATTACAAACACTTTTCTTTATGGGATTCAAGTGTTTCAAATAAACTATCTCATCACATTTAGGCAGTTTATACTTGTCTGTAATATACACACTGAGCAGCAGTATTATTCCTCACACTCAGGATATGGAAACCAACAATCCCTTAACCAACAATCCCTTAAAGAGCCAAAATGTTAGCCACACCTAATTTATGACCCTTGTATTGTCCAGTTAATGCCTACCAGATTCCAATCTGACCAACAAACGTACACTTTGAAGTTTCCTGCAGTATCAGCTTTCACATGAACTGATGCCTCCAGGGTTATTTTTGAAGGGTTTAGCTGAATGATTTTTGTTTTCCCGGAACTTGTACAAACAATCTGCCTATGGAAAATATATAGTCACATAATGGCACATGACCTGACTGCTGTGTAGTTGCCATTCAAAAATCCATTTTGTCTTAAAAGACTTGTTATGGCTCATTTTTCTTCCTCTCCCCCCTCTCTAATCTAATTCCAATTGCAAGCTCAGCTTTGTAAAGTTATCCTCCCAGTTTAATATTTAGTACAGAGATAGTGATTCAACCTTCTTTTCAGTGATACAGCCTTGCACTGAGACATATTTATCGCTGTGCAATTTGCAAAGACATTTGAGAGTTCTCAGCAACATTATTTTGAATTCGTGGAAATGCCATCTAAACAGGAGTTCAAAGGAGCAACAGGCATCCCATTCCCATTAACTATAATGAGATGCCAAGGTCATATTAGTTCCTGACCTCAGGTTGTTGCACATTCTTTCCCTTTTTCCAAAGAAGTACATCTAATGAAATTAGTAGCTTGATTAATAGTGGGAAGTAAAACATGACATTTTAAAATAAACCCTTAGAGCATTCAGCATCAATGAGTAAAGATTGTTAAAGACTACGCATACCCATTTACATTTAACTAAATGACTAAACCTTCCAGGAATTGATGCAGTCAATGTATCAGATGATATATTAGCCTCTGAATTTCTAACTTCGTCAGCCACTGTGAATTGGGATCAGTGATTCAGAATGAGCTTTCCCCCACTATATTTCACAAATTGTGCCAAGAAGTGATGTATTTTTATTTATTTAATATTGCTAATGTGTAAAAAGGCCAAAGAAATAGCTGGCCTGTCCTACATCATGGCCATGCCTATAGCTGCGAAATCTTGGACCAGTAAGTGCCTACTGGAAAGCATCATTTCAAAGTGTCGACAAAGGGCAACTCATACAGCTTTATAAATCAGAGGGGTAGGGAATACACTAAATTGTCTGTCAGTTAGTAGCTCAGGTATATAAAAACGTTATGACTGGATCAAATGAATCACAGACCTAGTACAATATTACACAAACTAGTGTTCAAGAGGGGAAGCATGCACTGAAATGGAGTACCAATCAAGGTCACCTGAGAATGTAAGTACTTGGAGTGGAATTCTTAGTTATATAAGTGTTCAGAAAGAATAATGGTTCTACCTTATGGTGTTTTTTGGGACTACAGCAATGATCTCAGCCAGCATACTTTGGAATTCTCGCCCTAAAATTCAATGCTGAGTCATTTACTTCCTACTTATCCTTTTGACAGTGCTTTTCTTATCTACGTAACAACCAATTCAGGTATCTGCTCACTTCAGTGGGAAGTTCCTTGAGGTATTTATATTATTGAATGTCCTCTAAAATCACGAACTGTTTAACTTTGGGAAAGATGAACATTCTACTTGTGAGTCTGTGGAAAAAGCAAGGGAAGAAGACACATAGCACTTTCAAATCGATGTTAAAGTCAAGATGGATCAACTAGCCTTCATCTGGACTACAAGCTTCTACAACTGGAAATTCTCTTTGACGTTGCTGGTTTGACTAATCCCTGCTGACACTTTTCATGAAACAGCATGAATTTGTATTTAATTAAGATACTTGGCTTCTTCAAATCAAATATAAATGTGGTTAGAATAGAAAATGAATAAGCCAATTAAGATAACTCTATGAAGGAACTTAAAATAAAATACAATATATTCACTCTGAATCAATGTTGCTTGTCTGCAAGATCATCTAAGGCATGATAGGGTATGATACCAACTTACTAGTGTGCTTTCAAGAAACATCCTCTCAAACAGAGACATTTTTTGGATAACTAGCTGTATGTTCTCGGATATTTTAAAAGGACCCCTCTCAAAATTCCTCATTGTCTCTGGGGTAGTGTTTTTACCCATTTGAAGTCAATTGGCAAAAAACCCAACTCATGTCTTGTGAAATTTCCCTTACAAAAATCCATAGCTTGTAAGAACAGAACCATTTCTATGCTTCTTCTCCTTTAAAATCAAATGTTTGTATTTCCTTATAAGTTCCCTTGGTAATCTACCTGCAGGTCACCATGATGACTTAACTTACATTGTAAATAACTTTCATATCAGCAACTGCCTAACTCTGAAAGGATGTTTTGCTAAAATGCTGTACTACTTATTTATATGACCTATTTTAAATTCTCAATAGATGCACAAGTTCCAAAACCAGTCCTGAAAGGATTAAAAATGATTAAACTGTCAAGAAGGGTGTACAATTTTTCTGCACTGCAGAGTGGGGTATGCAATTTCATATCAAAGAGCATATCAAAGTGCAGCCCATCCCAAAGACTTCAATATGAATTTTACTACATGGGTGCATGGTATTAGAAAATGAAGTAACACATTACATTCAGGTTATTTTTTAAACTGCAAACTCTATCTTTGCTTTACCTGTCAAAGATCCAATCAAGAGTCAACTTTTTGCAGGTTGGCCCAAAGACATTTCGTGGAATCGGCAAATTACTGATATTAGAATGTGTTTATATACACATACAAATATATTGCATATTATATATGTATATCATACACACCAACTGCTGCTTAGGTGTTTACTGCAGAACATTAGCAGAAATGGCATGACATTCAAATCTTCTGCACACTTTTTACTCTTTTGTATGTAAATCTATATATCTGTGCACATATATATAGATATATATATTTATATATCCATAGATATCGATGAATGAATACTACAGTGTTCACAGGTTTGAGTTTAAGACACAATTAACAAAAACAACCAAAAAGCACTTGCAACACAAACACATTCACATTATCTGAAGCTTCAATTCCCCTTATGTTAATATTCATGGTAGTGGCTAGTATCTCAACGTTGAATATTGCCAACAGAAGAAAGACACTGCCATGCTTTATTAATTATATGTCTGTTGATTTCTGGTACCTCTGCTCTGGTAGCATCCACGTGTTGATTTCCTTTGGTTTACCACTTTGCTTAAACAGCAATGCTTCAGCTGCCCACTGAATGGAACGGAGCCTCTGAAAGGTGTTCTTGGGTTGACTGTAGTGTTGTGTATTGCTTTGCAATTCCAGGAGGATACCAAAGAGACTGTGAACAGTATTTGTTATAAAAGATAAGAAAAGCCAAGGGAATTAAAATGGTAAATTGATACTGAAACACATATGCCACTGGAGTTTCTGCATACAAAGTTAAAAGTGGAGCACAGTGGATGTGCATGAACTTAATCCAGTAATCATTCTTTCCATGGAGTGAATTGACCAATTCAAAGTTTGTTGATTCACCAAGTCTTTCTTTTTCCTCAAAAAGGGAGCTGCAGTATGTGTATTTACTTCCCCTGTACTTTTGCAAGTATGAGGTAGTTTGGGATCCTATTTTTCTAAAAAAAAACCTCAAAAGCGATCGCACAACTTGTTTTATGTTTTTTTCCGTTTCTGAATGGAAGGCCCTTTCCTGCTCGATTCTTCAGGTGATGCAGACAACTTGCTTGAAGAAGCCTCATGGGGTGACTTACCAGAGTGCTCAGTCTCTGGTTTTCCCTCCTGATAGTGAGGCAAAGCTGGGTAGCCTTGGACCCCTCCTGTTTCTCTAGGGAAAGCAGCATACGCAGAAGTGGAAGGTTGAGGATCTGCTTCGTATCTTCCCTGAGAAATGAGGGGCTGTGTCGGAACAGTTTTGAGGGGGCAGTTAGCTACCATGTGCATGATGCTCTGGCAATAATGGCACTTTTTTGGCTGAGGAGGTAGATTACATTCCTTAGCGTGATGATCAAGGCCGCCACAGTTGTAGCATCTGCATTGAAATAAAAGGAGAGATATTATAATCTTTTGTATTTCGATGCATAGGTAGATGTTTCTACATTGTGAGCATGACAGCACTTAAACAACAAAATGGAAAATAGATATTTAACTTACACTGTAATAACAACTATAAGTTTTATATGGCTAAACCAAAATTAGAAACTCAGCAGATTATGACTTCTATAAGTACTGTAATTATGTAATTGGCAACTTACGTTATGATAAAATTCACATAGTCACAACATACATCAGTTCATTCACTCATCATTTCAGAAGAGAATATTCAGTTCACAATTGTAAGATATATGGTAGAATGTGGATAAGAAGGGATTCAGTTAGCCCAGTTTACTAGAGATTAGTGTGATGTACAGTAAAGCCAAGTGCACAGTTTCAGTCCCTGCACTGGGTGAGGTGGTTCCTCACCTTACCTCATGCTTGTGGAGTGGTTCCCTTCAAGTTATACATAACTGAATTTACTTGTAATGGAAAGAGATGGTCCGTTGTGGACTATGACTCCTTATATAGTGGTAAAGCACAAGCACCTATGAGGAAATCCTTATAGAGCTGCCACTTTCAGAGCTTCCCAGATATTCAAATTGAAAATCAACCATTACTAAAGCCAACACCATACACTCCCTAGGTGAAAGGTCAAAATATTACCCATTTTCTTCCACAGTGTCCATTTCTTTACTGTTTTTGCAGTTCTCATAGTTCACAGATTTATTTTCAACAGTGGCACCTCAATTCAACAATGGCAGGGTCACATTTTGCCAGTGTGGTTTGTGAGCTTGAAACTTTTGTTTGATTCATCACAATATCTTCAGAGGACAAAAGTCAACCAGGTAAAATATCTTTATTTGCAAATAAAGATTCATAGTTTTCATAGTATCTGATTTATGTGTTTTGATGTTCTCTGACAACCAGTTAGCTTCAATCTAAACTTCTAAATAATGATGGTTACAGCTACTTTTTAAATGGGCATAATACAAATTCAAGTAAAGTTACAGTCACTTGATGAATTTGGCAAGATTTCCGATGACTATAACAGTTATGGGTTATGGAATAGTCAATCTACAAATAAAGAGCTACTTAAGTCAAGGAGACTAATTCTAGTGGGATGTAAATACAGGTACATTTTTGATGAGACGCACAACTTGCAAAACTAACCACAACCATGTATTTGCAAATAAAATTATAATCTTAACATTTGAACCATAAAGCGTAAATTAAGATTTTTTTGCAGCTTAAATCATGTAAGCATGAGCGTGACTCAACAATTTACATTTACATTGAGTCTTTCACATCATAAAATATTCCAAGGTATTTTGTAAGGATTTAAATGGCCACTGAATGAGCCACAGCAGTGGATGTTTATCAGAGAGGTTCAGTTTTGAAGATAATTTTGAGGTGGGTGAGACTTGGCAAATTTGGTGAGGGGTAAGGAGGCACAAGTAAAGGCGTGTTTTATAACAGATCAGAGGCTGGATACTGAATTATAAGACTATAAAATACTGCAGCATTGATGTTCTCGGTGAAAGAAATAAAGTAAGCAGCTGAAAGTGAACAATTATGTTGGGGATAAAATACAGATTGAAGAGTTGGGACCACACACTTAATCACACTGTTTCTGTTCTGTGTCATTGGCTAATGTCAATTGGTGCAGTCATCCAAGTACCACACACATACGTGAGCAGAACAGTAATACCGTGAACCTGAAGAGTGCCCTTTGAACATATAGATTAGGAGCAGTAAATAGACTATTCATCCTTTCTAACTGGCTCTGGCATTCAATAAGATCATAGCTGAGCTGATTGTGTCCTTAACTCCTCAAGTCCACCTACCTCAGATAACACTTGCATCATTTGTTAGTCAAAAGCCATCGATTTCTGTCCTTAAATAATTGAAAGATCATGCCTCCACTGCTCTCTGCGGAAGAGAATTCCAAAATCAACCCTCTGAGAAAATAAATCCACCTCGTCTCCATCTTGAATGTGAAACAGTCCTTTAGCTCTGGTCTCTCCTCAACGGGAAACTTCCTTTCAGCATCCACCCTTGTCAAGTTCTCCCATTATCTTAAATGTGGAAATAAACTCACCCCTAATTCTATGCAACTCAAATGGACACAGAAACCAGCCTACCCAAGCTTTCATTATCAGAGAACCCAAAACCCTAAATCTCAGTTGAGGGAAACTTCTCTGAATTGAATCATTTACATCTTTTCTTTACGATTCCATTCACCTTACAGTAAATGACAACAGGTCATTGCACTTCTAACTACTTTCTGTGCCTGCACATTAACTTTTAGATTGAAATTATTTGGATCTCATCTGGAAGTATATTGTCATTCCTTCTCTCCCTGCCTGGCAGCATTGTGGGTCTACCTACACCACATAAATCAAAGTGATTCAAGAAGGCAGCTCTTCTCTAAGACAACTCGGCCCAGGCAATAATTCTGACCTTGCCAGCCACACCCACATCCTGAGAAAGAATAAGGATACGCATTCATGTACCAATATGATGAAACCCTGCCATACCTCAGAAATTTACAACCTCGCCTCAGTTAAATAATACTGTTTTTTCTTTGTTCTTCCTGCCAAGGGAAACCTATTCACATTCTCCCACATTATACCTCACCTGCTAGATTCTTGACCAAGCACTTCACCATGTAATATCCCTTTAGACATCTTATTTTTGCTTTACCATGCACTTTTCTACCGGTTTGTATTCTCAGCAAATATAGCAACAGTATAATTAGTTCCTTCCTCTAGGTCATCAATATATTGTATATGGTTGAAACCTCAACATTGATCCCAATGGCACTCTACTTGTTACATTTTGGCAAAATGACCCACTTATGCTCACCCTCCTCTTCCAAAGAAGCCAAACCACCTTAATACGACAATCTTTGAAACTGCAGCCACATAGGATGGAACACCAAAACAAAATGCTGCAAAAGAATGAGAAACAATGGGCAGAATCCTCGCATTTTCAGTTCAAGAGTTTTGTCGAGTGAGGTTTGTGGCACTGTCTCTGTTACAGCTCACAGTGACTTTCCTCAGACAATGCTGAGCTCTTTACATCATTCATTATGTAACTGGGCTCTTGGGTGGCATTCTCGGGCAAATGTGTGGCAGGAGAGGTAGAAAAGGCTAGCCATTGCCAGGACCTTCTGGTGTTCAGGCCCCTGGCAGCAGGTTTAAAGAACAAGTGCCTGCCACTTTAGACGCTGCAGTTCAGGTCAGAGCAGTGGCCTGGGTGAAAGTGGATGCCCAGCAGTGCAGCAAGAAGGCCAGTGATCTTCTGTACTCTGCAAGGGTAAGCACCACCACCTTCTCTCTGCTACTTCATACTCTCAGAGTCACCACTGAGTCCAACTCTGTGACCACACACACCCCTCACCAAGGCTCATGGATGACAACTCATCGACTGCCAGTTCAGCCATATAATAAAAGCGACATAAGAGCGACAGAGCTTAAATTACATTCCTGCTGTTTTATCCACGAGAAACACCTAACTTTCAATTTTGAAGGAAACGCGCTCACTCTGAAAACAGTAACACCCAAGAAAATTTTTTTAATAATGTGGAAAAACTAACAGAAAATACCTTGTCAACATAAAAGCAACATTTCTGTGCCAACCATTCAAAAAGGAAATTTTTTTTTAAAAAGATTTGTGTGCAGTTTTTAAGGTACAACAAAATGGCTAAAGAAGCCTCATTGGAATGCACATTGACTTTTGACCAGCCACCCAACAAATAACCGCAATGAGGCCAGAGCCAGAGACCTTCAGCACCACCTTTACCGCTGAGGAGGAAGACACGGAACCCTCACAGGACACGGTGGGAAGGCTTTCAGCTGCATCCTGCACCAGTTCAGAGACTTCAACCTCCGTGAGTACTCTGTCTGGATGAGACTCAGGGGAACATTTTGGTGAATACAACACTGACATGTCTTTGCAGTTGGTTGAGGAAGGAATGTCTTAAGTTGGTGGCACTTAAGAAGAGAGTTGGAAACCAGGCACTTGCTCAGTCTCTATCAGATGACAACCCATGATCTCCACCACCAGTGACTGCACTGAAGATACAGATAGGTATAAAACAGCAGGCAGCTTTGTCTGAGACCTTCAGTCAACTGGATCAAAGGATGGAGGATTGTCATCAGTACCCTGCTGGCTCCAGTATGTTTGCATATAAACAGGTTGGTGACTTCCCAGGAAGAGGCAGACCCAGTGCACTCACTGTTTTCAGGTCATGCACACTACCCTGTCCTCCATTGCTGTGGCCGTTGGTGCTCAGTGTCAATGACAGGCCAAGAGAGAGTTGAGGGATCTCGATCTCACTCAAGGTGCTCCTTCCTCTAAGAGTGACACGGTGGTGCTGGCAGCTACCAACAAGGAGGAGGATCCACATGCACACAATCCCTAGAAGCTTCCTGTCAGGATGCTCCCAGAGGTGCTTGGTGCAGTTCATACGTCCTCTCTCCCTCACAGTACAGTATGTAGCTATTCTCACCAGGCCAAAGTCCTGCCTCTCGCAGGTTCAAAACTGCCCTGGGGATCACTTAAACATTTCAGGGAAACTTAGCAGTCGACACATATGCTCTACAAGCATTGCTGTGTGTCTGATGATGGAAGGACTGTAAAACAATTCCTCAAGGTTCTTCTTAACCTTCTTACTATCGTGAGAGACTTCTGATATGATCTTCCGATGTAAGCTTTAAAGAGCTGCACTGTTTCACTGACTGCTGCTTTTTTCTCTAACCATCATTGGGACATGTAATGTGGAGACATCAAGCGTATTATTAGATGGAAGGGTTCTTGTGGTGCAGTGGTAGTGTCTTTGTCTCTGGATCAGAAAGCCTGGGTTCAAATTCTCCTTGCTCCAGCAGTGTGTCATAACATGTCTGAGCAGGTTGGTTAAAAAATATCTTAGGGGGTTCTTATGCGGGAGCAGTAGTGTCCTTTCCTTTGAGCCAGGAGACATGGCTTCAAGTCTCACCCGTTCCAGCAGTGTGTAATAACACCTTTGCAGAGATTGATTGGAAAATATCCATAATCAGATGGACAATGAGTTATTTTTTCAGCAGTACTGAAGGTCAAGGATTGTAAACATTTGCACATGTGGTCTGCCTCCCAGATAACTAACAGAAAGTTATAAAATGAAAGACAGTCCTCACTGATCCTGGAAGCGGTTTTCCACAAGGCTATTTCTGGCTTCTCAGACATGATGAAGCATTGTTCTGTCATGCTCTCTTGGACAATCCCCCCGACAGTGTCCTGATCCTTATCCTTATCCCCATCCTCAGAAGATTGCTGTCAATCCCCTATGACCTGCTGTCTCAGACATACTGATTTAAAAACCATGGCTTCAGAAAGATTGACAAGAAACTATTAAATCCTCTCAAACATGAATCAAACTCAAGATACCAGTAGTTTAATCACAGTGCTAAGTGGTAATGTGAAGCATACAGAGGCTGGCAGCCTCCAAGTAAGTGCAATGTGAGTGAGCACTCATGAAGCAAGTTGAGAGCGAGAAGATGGATCTTGTGTAGATGCAGGAGATGCATGTGTCTCTCCACATTCAAGGTAACTGGGCAGAAGCATGCAAGTTGTACAGATCCCTGAGCTATAAAGTAAAGGAGTGCAAGAGTTGGTCCCAGCGCAGGCATGATGGTGTAGTGAAGCTGGTGGCCATGGAACATGTAGGGCTATTGTGGTGAACAGTTGTACGATTTCTGGAGAGATATTTGGAGAGCTGCAGCCACCAGGCCTTGGTCCTGGTTTAAATGCTGAAATTTGCACTGTCTAGTTTCTTAGGAAAGGACAATTGGAATTGGCATATAAATAAGGTGAGCCAAGACTTTGGCAACATGCAGATGCATGGAAATAAGATGCTTCTCAATCGAGAAACATTGATGCTTTTTGTAAGGTTTAAAGTGAAAATCTGCAAACTGCAACTCACTACCACTTTCTCCAGACAACTAAGGATGGGCAATAAATGACAGCGATGCCAACACCCCATGAGTGAATAAAAAAGTTCTCTTGCCATCAAAATGCTGATTATTTTCACTCTCACTATATTTTCTTACCCTTTTTGCCACTGCTAGTGAACTATCAAGGAGTGGAAAATTCAACCCATGACTTTCAAATGCATTGTTGCAATCAGGTAGCATAAAATAATTTTGTTTTAATTCTATGATTACTTATTCCACCAAAAGTACTAAAATATTTTAGTTACCACTAGATGGCACTGAAGCCTATGAGAAATATGACAGTGGTCCCTTTAACTGAAATGGTTGAAATGCATATAACATATAAAGTCCACACTGGATTAGAATGAAATTCAAGCCAAATTATGTATTAAACAGAGCTAAAACTATGTTATTTCTGGCACTTTGATGAAGGCTAATTAAAAGATAAGAGGAACAAAAGCTACAAATCCTAATATTTGTTCATATATTCACCAGGTTCAAAGTGAATGTTCTTGAAAAAAAATGCTCTGTTCTTTCAAAGAACGGAATTGCTGAACACATTCACAAGAGGCTGCTAATGTACTTTTATCAAAAGGACATCAAAGTTGGTTCACCGGAAGAAACAACATTACACTCTACAAGAGCTATTTGAAACTAACTCAATACAAATCTCAAAAGATTCAACTCTTTTGCACTATTGGTGAAGCTAATCTCCTTTCCCTATGTTAAAGCTCATTGTACATCCCATGGCTTAAATCAAGTCTCATTTCTGTGCATTCACTTGATGCTATCCTTTTCAATTAATGTCTATCCCGAAGACCTTAAAACAAGCTGCTACCTAACTCATCATTATGATTGAACATGGGTTCCTTAAACTCATGGCTTCAAATGCCTTGTAGGATGTCTTCCTGTCTGATATCTACACAGTCTTCTGTTCCAAGAGATTCTCTCTAAGCAAGTCAGGACTTCTCATTAGTCTTGCCTTGCCCTGACTATTTTGATGACTGATAATAGCAGCACTTCGGCTGATATTGATTTCTTCTCTTTGATTGAGCGTGTTTTTGACACCCCACACCCTGGATTCTAAAACTCAAATCAGCAAACACATAACCCATTACATTACTATACCCCCACAACTCCAGAATAAGCTCCTTTTGTGAGCTTACATAACAGGATGAAGATTGAGAAAGCAATATCAGAGAATAGAAACCTATGAAGTAAATCTAGAATTGTTTGTTGTCTCTCTGATACCTGGGCTGAAAATGTGTTGCTGAAAAAGCGCAGCAGGTCAGGCAGCATCCAGGGAACAGAAGAATCGACGTTTCGGGCATAAGCCCTTCTTCAGGAATCTCTGATACCTGGGTCAAGGATATCATGAAGGAAGCCTAAGGTGGGAGGATGAACAGGTAAAGATCTAGTTTGGGTGCAGTCAAGGTACGTTCACATTAGGGGGGAAAGAGCAAGAAAATCCAGATTTCTTTGGATAACAGAAGAGATAAAAAATATGATGACGCAAAACAAATGCACATGACAAATAATGTGGATATTAACATAATTACTGTTTATATCTATCACATGCTTTTTTAAAGTCTTTGAATGCCACATCAACCACATTATCATTAACAACTCTCTTCCTCTGTTACAATACAAAAAACTCAAACATGCTGACTAAGTATGACTTGTCCAATCCATTCTGGCTTTCCTGAATGAATCCACAATTATCCAAGTAACTCTTCATTTTATACTGAATTATTTCTGTTTTCTTCCTAGCACTGCTGTTATCAGACTAGTTTGCAGTTCATAGAATCAATATTATTTGTTGTATGCATATTTTCTGCTTCATCTTATTCTCTATCTCAGTCATCCAGGGAGCATTAGCTTCATTTGACCTTTCCCCTCGTTTGCTGGTGATATCCTTGATCTGGCATCAGGGAGACAACAAATAATTCTTCATTTTCCTCACAGATTTCTGCTCTACTATCAAATACTTTATCACTATTGCTTTGTCAATCTTCCTCCTGTTACATAAGTGCATGGCTTTGTCTGTGTTTGTACTGTTACAAAAGTGCTTGGCTCAGCTACAGAGTTTCCTTCAATGGAAATGTGAAGGGCCAGCTCCCTCTTACTCATTTTTGTAAATCTAAATCTCAATAACACTTTATAGACCTTTACCTCTAAATCTAGAATGCTGCTGGTTTCCTAAGTGCAGGTTGGAATTGTGGGTGCAATGTAATAGAAAGTGAACAACAAAAATGAAACCACTGAATTATCCACGAACTTAACATCATAATGTTAAAAACCACACAAAGCAATACTGTGCATCCAGAACCATTGTAGCATTACAATTCTAAGCAAACGTATTTGAAGATCTGAGGATTGAAAGTGTGCAAATGATATGGGGAGAAACTAAACTCGCGATACTCTTCTTCAGAAGCTGAATCAGAAAACAGTCAAACTGTGGAGGTACATTTTGTATTTGATAATAATTATGATTCAGCTTAAGCTCTGCAACGTAAATATTGACACTTGACAACAAATAATACATTTCCATTACACCCCATCCTTGAATCTCAATAAAATGTAATGTTGGTTTTACATACTGAAAAGAGCATTGAAGGTCAAAATCTCAAACAACAATTTAAACTTTTCTACTTTATGAAAGTGGAAGTTAGGTATGTGTATCTCACTCTCATGCTGCCTGCCTTACTCCTAGTGTGGCATATTTAGTTAACACTTCAATAAGACACACTCATAAAATGAACAGGTTGTAATGTTTTTAACCTTAACAGTCATTGGGTTGCAAAAACAAAAGGTATTTTCACTTCAGTGGGACTCAGGAGATTGTAAAAATCCACTGATGACTGTCAAATGCCAATACTTCTTTTGAAGTTTTAATTATTTAAAAGTAAAATTATAACTAGATTATACCATAAGGACATGAAAAACATTATATAAATATGAATTGTAAGAGACATTATAAGAAAGAAAAGTTGTCTTTGGACTGCTTTTGTGTATCTCCCCAGAGGCAGATTCAGAACAGTAATGACATAGTCATGGAAGATGCTTGCCTGTCTCTATATTTATAAAATTGTTATAGTCATAGAGCAACAGAGTACATGAGAGAAGGTGGGGGGGGGGGGGCGGAATGTTTTCAGAGAAATATTTTTTCTGTGTAGCAAATTTATGTAGGCAGCTTGCATTGTATACAGGCACAAAGATTTGTAATGGAAAACCTTCTAAAGGTCTAAAATGGAAACAGAATTAAGTGTTTTGTTGACTCTGGTACAATAATTCACAGCACCCTGACCTGATTACTCTTGGAGACTATATATACAGTATTAACTGAATATAAAAAAATTGTTCAGACCAATACGGTCACAATAATTTTTATGCTCTTCAAAACTGCCTCCAACACCTCTTCACCGAATTCCAAAATATATCCTTTCCTCCCTCATTAGTTTATTTACCTTTCAACCATCTACATTATTTACCACAACCACTCGTGAGAGTCAGCTCCATGTTCTAAACTTGATCTGAGCTAAAAGGCTTTCTCCCAAGGTCTCCACTGGATTTATTAGTCACTACATTATGTTTATGGCCCCTTGTTTTGGCCTCTCCTGAAAGTGTACACATTTTTTCTTTGTCTACTTATCAAACTCTATGATAACCTTGTCCTCCTATGCAACACCACAGGAGTTAAGTAGTTTATTGTTAAAAGTCAGTGCATTCTTGGACTTTCTATCCAAAGCATCAGGACTTCTGGTCACACTCCGATGTCAAGTTTTAACTTTGAAAAGGTCAATGTAAATATTTTGAATGCAGCCGTTGCTGCAATGATGTAGTGGCAGTCACTGGCCAATAGGTGGAGGTGTGCAGTGAGTTTCTGAAGTTTCTCTCAAAATTGCAATGTTAGCTTTGCCTCAATTGCCTCCGACTCACAAGGTTCGAAATTCAGGTCCCACGCCAGGGCTCAAGCACCAAAGTCCATGCATACATTCAAGTGCCAGACTGCAGGAGAGCTGCCTTGCTGGAGGGACTAATTCTCAGTTGAATTTTTTTAAAAGCTGCATCAGCCCTTGCAGGTGGATGTAAAATACCTCATGGTAATGGAATGATCTGGTCATTGTGACGTTGTTGTATGTAGGAGCTTGCAAATTGCCACTTTCACAATATTACAACAAGAACAATTTTTCAAAAGAACAGCTCAAGATGTCCAGTGGACACAAACAACACTAAAATAAGTCTGTGTCTTTCTTTCTAATAATATATATTATAATAGCATTGTCCAGCATTGAAATGTCTGAGGGCATCAAAGCACACGTGGAGTGTTTGTAAGCAACTAGTTAAGCTCATAGATGAGGTGCACCATAAGCACAAAGTGAACTAATGCTGTGCAAGTAACAGCAACAATTCAATGTTCGTGTGCTCTAATTCTTCCACAGGAAAAAGTACCCAGATTCAATGGGAAATGTCATTTTTTTGTTCAGGTCTGAACAATTAACAGTGGTAGCAAATATAAATCACACAAATTGGAAACATTACACTACAGAGGGTAGAAATTATTTTTATCATGGAATCATAGAATCCCTATGGTGTGGAGACAGGCCCTTCAGCCCAACAAGTCCACACCAGCCTCCCGAAGAGCAAACCACCCAGACCTTTAACCCTTGACCAATGCACGCACCTCATCAAAACATTCCTGGACTAAAGGAGGAAACCGGAGCACCCAGAGGAAACCCATGCAGACACGGGGAGACTGTGCAAACTCCACACGGACAATTGCCCGAGGCTGGAAACAAACTCGGGTCCCTGGTGCTGTGAGGCAGCAGTGCTAACCACTGGAAATGGAAGAGTTGATGGAAAAAGTAACTCAGCATTAACAGGGCTACAAAAAATCTTATATTTAGAAAGAAAGCAAATGTATGGAAAAGGAGAAAAACATTAAAACTTGGATTAATTAGGATCAGTGCACAATACTCAGCTATTTATTACAGGAACTGACCAACAAGTGTGTAAAACTAAAAGGGCATCGTGATTACTCTCATGAAAAATTGCACTGTTTTGGATGGTTTTCATTAACAAAAAGGGATGAGTGGGTAATCCTAATATGTTGCTGACAGTGAATTGGGCACATTTTGACAAAATGGTGAAGGATGTGAAGTCATGGGAGGTATTCATTTTTGAGTTAATAACTGAAGAATAACTGCTTTTTAATTTATTAAAATAGATTGGTTTATTGTATTGCAAGATCTAATCCTGTAATTTGTATTTCTAATGTTCCCCTTGATCGCAGTGGAGGTCTGCTATGGTAAACTTTGATCCAATGTTTGCTGAAATGATTGAGTTTGTGTTAGAGTGTTTGGAAACAAATATTGTGATCATTCTCACAAACTTCAAAGGCATTCCAACAAATGTCAATCTACCACTCGTAACATCAAGATTAATTAGAATTTGTATATCATCAAAATGTATGCCAATGTACGCAATATAAAAAAAACTTAAATTAGTTCACAAGTTATTAATCTCAAAATTATTAATGTGACATATTAGAAATGCTTAATTAATTAAGCATGTAAATGGATCAACACTTCAGATTTATAAATGACATGCTAAACTACTCTCAAGTTGTTTTGTTCCATAATGAGTATCTTGTTAGCAATTCATCAGGAATGATCTTGATGCTAAAATGCATGTGAAGACATGAAGTGCCCTCAGAATTTTTACAGGAGATCAAAATAAGATATCCCAGATTGACGTACCACTGACTTGGGGTTCAATTTTCACAGGGCTTTTAGTTGCCATGTTATGTAAAACTAATGAAAATGCCAGAAGAACAGCCACTAATCTGGAATGTAGCCGCTCTTCCATTAAATTTGTGTGAGATGATTGGGAGATTATTCTGATGAAAATTAGTGCAAAGCTACTGAGAATGAAGGGAAGAGCACACAGGTCTTTTTTCTGTCAGAGGTTCACAGATTTGGCTCACGCCTGGAATTGCGATAGAAAGAGTTGTTAGCACCGGTTCATCAGAAGCTCCAGCAAGGATCATACTGCAGGAGTGCTGCACTGCTAGAGATGAGATCCCTCTTCCAGATGGTAAAATCTCTCATCATAACAGGATTGTTTGGTCATTATAAATTGCTTTAGGGTAGGAAATTGAGAAAAGCCCAAAGGAATTTTGCTGCACAAAATTGGTTGACTAGGATATCGGATAAATAGCACTGAAACACTAATTCGGCTCGATCAGTCATTCTTTTCTAGAAACTTTTAGATGCTTCAGTGATACCCTCAAGGCCTCACTTGGGAAGCATGATCTTCCCACAGACAACCAGGAATCACTGCCCCAAGGCCATCCAAAGTGGAGGAGGAGCATCTGGGAAGGTGTTGAACCCTCGAGACTTACTGTCGGGGAAAAAGCAGAAGCTGGGTGAAAACAGTGTAAGGAGCGTGCTGCCACACCAACGCTCCACCCAGTCCTTGTTGCGGCCACCTTCTGCCCCAAGTGTAACAGAGCCTGGGGCAGCCATATTAGTCTGTACAGCTACATATGGACTCACCCTGAGAGTGGAAGAGAGTCATCCTTGTCTGTGAGGGACCGCTGATGATGATGAGGAGACACTCAGTGCTTAGCTCTTCTAAATATAACTCATTGCCAAAGATCAATTTGAGTGCAAAACTTTACAGTAACAGCAAACATCACTCTTTTGAGAAATAGACATTCCAATCTTGGCAGAAGACACATGGAACCCTTGGCGAAATGGCTGAGGCTGTGTTTGCCAACATTCTGCTATTTTTATGGATCTTGTGTGTTGAAAGCAGACCAGGGTGAGTGCCGATGTGGAAATATATCCACTGGGCAAAAGAAACATTCAGTGGGAGTGCAAAAGGCGCAGGTTCATATTTTCAAATTTCCAAAGCAACAAGCTCCAAATTCAAATTCTATTTACTGTACCGACTAATTACATTTGTGACAATTTAGCACTTTGAAACAGCAGTGAGTCATCTCATAGAGAAATGCATCAAAGCACTAATAAGGTTATCGAGTCAAGGGGGAGGTAGGACAAAATAGCCGTCAGCTAATGTGAAAGAAACCAAAGGATAATAGCCTTCAGCAAAATCTGCCTTTTTGCCTTTTAAGCAAAATAAATGTAGTTTAAGGAAGATTTTTCTCCACCACACAATTGTTCCTTGTCCTTTCCCTAAAGGCTCTTACTTGAGGAAGTTTCCAGTGCATGCACCACTCTTTCCGTGAAATTGTCCAGGTAGCCATTCTTGACATATGTGCCTAGTCAAGAAGCAGTAGCAGAATATTCAAGACCGGCAGTGATTTAATTGAGCTTCCTGGAATAGAGGAGACATCAGTTTTTATTGCTCATCCCTACTTACCTGAGGATATTTAAAGTTATAAAGAGTCCATTCACTCTCGAAGCATAAATTAATTTTCATGGCAGCATAAGAAGTGTATCAGATGGAATTTGTTCGCTACACTGTTGCTCAAAACATTGCCACCCTTCTTTAACTGAATTAGTATTCTTAAAGACAGGAAATGAGGAATATATCAGATTAGTTTTGTCACTGGGAACAATAACCAAGAAATTTGACTGGTGCCATAGTTGCTCATTGAATGAGTTTACATGTGCTAGTGGTGCCAGCTGGAGGCATGAGCCAAGTCTGGCTATAGCGCCTCACACACAATGCCTTAGAGGCTGTAAGCAAAAGGAGGTGGAAAGATTGAATTTTTGTGGGTTTAGGTGCACTGCTGCTTTTCTTGGGCATCAAAAATAAACACTTTAAATTTCTTGAACAGCTGCTCCTAGGGAACTTCTCTAAAGACCATTGACTAGATCAGCTAATGCTTGGTACACACAAGGGCCAACTCCCAGGGAGTAGAGGAATATAAATCATGTACAGGCAGATGGAATTACATTAGAATAGCATCATGGTCAGCACAGACACGGTGGGCTGAAGGGGCCATTCTGGAGCTGAATTTTACATTTGTGCTCGTACTGCCTTTAATTTGTAGTTTAAGGAAACTAACATCTGTTTCAGTAAGTGCTCTGGATGTCAAAAGATCACCTGAGCCATTACACTGTCCTGTGTATCTCTGGTGCATTAAATTGTGAGGGGCAAAATTTGGAAATCTCACACAGATTTTGCAGCAGAGTAATGCTAGTATAACATCACCAGAACAAATCAAGAACTTGTCCAAAAATGTGAAAATTTGATTCAAGTTTTACATTTAAATCTTTCCCTTATGATTAAAGAAGGTTATATTTTGTGGAAAAGCTTTGCAGCACTATGCTGTATCTTCTGAAAAGGCAGGTAGCAGATGAGTCCTATGATTGCATTGATTGTTAAAGATCCAGACAGACAATTTTTTCACCTCAGCTGTGTCGCCTGTTATGCCAACTGCACCTGCTTTTCATTTTTAACCTTCATTGGTTGCCTGTCTTCTACTAACCATACTACCATACATCTTACTTTTACATCGAAAAGCTGATATATTACATCTTGGAGCAAACGATTTGGGTCAGGACTGTGCTGCCTGACAGTGTCCATGGGGTTAGGGTCAATTGAGGCATTCAATGTACCATGAGATGATTATCCAAATTGGCATGGGAATAGGGTAGGAAAATGGCACTAAGTCGTAACACATTTTCCGAGATTTGATGGGCCAAACTGCAACAGTTCTGTGATTCAAAGAACAGGCCCCTGCATATTATATATATATATATATATCACTTTCAGTACAAGTCACACTGTGAGCTCAACTGACAATTCTAAATTGGTTAATTTAATTATTTGCATGTTCAGGCTAATTTGGCAAATTATGTTCAATCACAAAGTCATATCTAACACTGGATACTGCATTGTGAATTTTTCCATGTGCAGTTTGGTTGGGTACCCTCAGTACCTCGCTTGCTGTGAACAGCTAAAGCAACGTGCTGTTTGATATGATCCACCAGTCTTTGGGATGCATGTACTACATACCTGGCATCACAACTCTGGGCTAACTGTTGTTTTCCCTTTTATGTTTGTCTTTCTTGTTAATTTACCTGACGTGGGAACGACTAAAATCTTTGACAAAATAGTTTTTTAAAAGTGATATTACATTCCTCTCAACTGATTTACCGCCTATCTCAGCCAGCCTGCTCAATGTATCAATTTGCTTTAGTTTACTTGCCCTCTGGCTGTTTGTCAGATGTAACCCTGCTGCTTTTCTTTCCTGCAGCAAGAGAAAGCAAGGTCACTATTACGTGGTAGGTTATCCCAACCTCCACAGCAAAGATAAAAAGGACTCTTCTATACATCACACTACATTGGACAGCTGGGAGGGTCACAGAACAGAGGCAAACAGATGCCCAAAATAATTAGGACAGGAAGAAGACGACTGACTACCTGTTTTATCAGGCACGTACTTCAAGGATTTCATGTGGTGACAAAGATGAAGTGAGCAGCTGGGCTGTGTGAGCATAATGCCGATTTGAGTGAAAAGACAATAAAGTGATACAGGGAATAAAGTTGAATTCAAGGAACTATTGTAATTGGAAGATATCTTCTCCCCCGCCCCCATTTAATTACAGGACTGTGTTCTGATAGATGATGTGTTGTGCAAACGTACAATTGTCCCCATTCATTTACTACTTGAATCTCAGGAAGTATCTAGAAGCAACAGATAGGAGGCAAGTTATTTTCACATTAAATAGGAAAAATACAAGCAAGTACCATCAACATAAGTATGATCTCTTCCTAGCGTGATGACAAACAACATGATGTAAAGGTTAAAAAGGCAGGAGAACCCACAAGGAGAAGGTGGAAGTATTGATTTTATAAAATCTATTACATTTGTTACTTGCCTTTATCAATTTCATCGAGGCTAGTCAATGTGGGTTTATCACAATACAACATTCTGAGATTTATACTGACAGAATGTACTATCTGCAAAAGTATGAAAATTGCAGTCTGTTCTCCTGGGCCATGCAGAGGCTACACGCCTTCACATTTTCATGCACCAATTGGATTATTTTTAATATGGCTTTTTTGATACTTTAATCCGTGCTAACCAAAAAAATTTTTCTGATGTAATTTCTAAATGCTACAATAAAGAACAGACTTAATGTGCATTAGCAATGAGCCACAAATCACATTTTTAATTGGAGTTAATCAGATTGGCACAATTAGTTAAAAATTCAAACATGAGCAAATCAGAATGGGATGGAGACTTCAGCATTCAGTTTGAGAAGGAGAAATCTGGATCAGAGACAATGGTGTTAGGCTTAAATAAGGATTATTACAAAAGAAATGAGGGCAGAGCCAGCTGGAGTGGAAGGATAAAGGAGTTCAGAAGCAAAACCAGTTGTGGAATAATGGCAGACAGTTGAGAAAATAGTTCACAGCTCACAATAAAGATATATCTCAAAGGCGATAAGCCAATTATGGTTAACAAGTGAAGTTAAGAATAGCATCAAATTTAAAGGGAAAATATACATTGTGACGAAGATTCATGGTAAGAAGATAATTGGGAAAGTTTTAAAAACCAAAAAATATGAACAAAACAATAATGAGGGAGGAAATAAATGTTGATGATAAACTTGCAAGTAACGTCAAGTACAGGAAGGGCTTTTTTAAATACATGAAAAGGCAGAAAGAAGAAAGAAGTTAACAATGGGAAACTAGAAAATGGCAGAGGAGCTGAATGAATACTTTGCATCAATATTCACAATAGAAGACACTAATAGCATTCTAAAAATATGAAATAATTCAGATAGCAAAAGGAGGAGAGGAAATAAATACAACTATCACTAGGGATAAAGTACCAGGTAAATTATTGAGGCTCAAGACTGATGAGTCACCTGGATCTGATGGGATGCATCCTAGATACTAAACATAATAGCTACAGAGGAAGTGGCTGCACTGGTAGCCACTTTTCCAAGAATCCTTAGATTCTGGAAAAGGGCCAGAGGATTGCAAAACTGCCAATGTGCATCACTATTCAAAGAAAGAGTGGGGACAAAGAACAGGAAACTCAAGGCAAATTAGCTTTACATTTGCTATTGGGAGAATGTTAAGAGACTTTTAAAAAAAGATGTAACTTTGGAGCATTTACAAATGCACAATATGATCAAGCAGAGTCATGAAGAGTAAGTCATGTGTGAAGATTTATTAAATTCCTTGAGGAGTTTACAAGCAGGATAGATAAAGGAGCAGCAGTGGAGGCAAGACCATAACCTTAAGACATAGGAGCAGGCCATTCAGCCCACTGAGTCTCCTCCACCTTGGAGCAGAGTATAAAAATAGGGAGGTCTTGCTAAAACTATTCAAGGCATTAGATAGATCACAGCTGGAATTTTATGAACAGTTTTAGTCACTTTATTCAAGGAAATATATTCTGGCATTGAAGTCAGTCCAGTGAAGTTTCAATGGGTTAACTGTGGGTATGGAGGCATTTTCTTCTGAAAAGAGGCTCAGTAGGTTGGTCCTGTACTCACTGGAGTTTAGAAGAATGAGAGGTGACCTTATTGAAACTTATAAAATTCTTAGGGGACTTGACAAGGTATTGGCAGACCAGGTTATTTCCCCTTGTGTGAGAGTTGAGGGTTAGAGGGCACAAACAGTCATCCACGTAGAGCAGAAAGGAGGAGGAAATTTTCTGTCTCAGAGGATTGCGAATCCTTGGAATTCTTTACCAAAAAGGACTTTTAAGGCTCAGTTGTTGAGTATATTCAAGGTATATTCTTACTTCTAATCAGTAAGGGAATCATGCATTATGTGGACTGTAGAATTCAGGATTAATAAATCAGCCATAATCTCGTTGTGTGGCACAGCAAACTTGTGGTCTGAATGGCCTACATCTGTTCCTCTGTCTTTTAGTCTTATGGTTCACTCATGGAAAATCCTGCAGAACTGTACACAGTTGGACATTCCCTGGCACAAGCCACTGCACAAAATGTATCTGTTTACATGAAATCATATTGCTCAATACATGCCAAAACATGTCACAAAGTGGGTAGGAGTTGTGATTCCTGTATAATTCAATTTGTTCATGGTTGTGGTTGGCTTTGCTAACGAAGAACATAAGAACTAACAGCAGGAGTAAGCAATTCATCCTCTTGAGCCTGCTCCGCCATTTGATATGATCATGGCTGATCTCATCTTGGCCTCAGCTCCACTTTCCTGCTCACTCTCCATTACCCTTCAACCCATTACTAATTAATAATCTGACTATCTCCTCCATAAAATTACTCAGTGTCCCAGCACTATCTTTCAAAGATGTGAAAACTCCCATATAAAGCAGTCACTTTGGACACTTGTTTGCTGATTAGGAATGACTACATACCATTGCAAGGTGAATGGAATAAAGGCAGGAGAGAATTACTTTTACATGGCAAACATAAAGCCCATTTCACCTCAGAGTAGAATTTCTCATCAACACAACTGATTACTCAACTTCCACTACTTTTTTGTGCACACTAGTTCATCCCCCTCAGACAGTGACACATTTATTTTATATAGCCTGATGTCTGTGTAAGAACAGCAAACATGCACAAAGGCTGCATTCTACATTACAAGTTCCGCCTTCACAAACCTTTAGCTTCTCACTTTGGGATCAATTGAGGAGCACAGAAATCAGCAATGTTTCAGAAAATAGCAATACTTCATCTTTGATCATGGTCCACAAAATAATTGTTGTTGTATACATTTAGATTTTATACCTATTAGGATATAATAAAAGCGACATAAAAGCGACAGAGCTTGAAATACATTCCTGCTGTTTTATCCACGAGAAACACCTAACTTTCAATTTTGAAGGAAACACGCTCACTCTGAAAATACTAATACCCAAGAGAATTATTTTTAATTATGAGGAAAAACTAACAGAAAATACCTTGTCAATATAAAAGCAACATTTCTGTGCTAACCATTCAAAAAGGGGATTTTTTTTAAAAAAAGATTTGTGTGCAGTTTTTTAAGATACAACAAAATGGCTAAAGAAACCTCATTGGAATGCACATTGACCTTTGACCCGTCATCCATCTGCTGTTGAATTCATTTTGGCTGACAAGGCCTGATGAAGTGTTGAACGAGAAACAACAAAACTGTGGCAGGCTGAGCATTAGTGGACCATCGACAACAATTTAATTCAAAGAACCATGCCTTGTATATGTCACATAACTTTGGTTATTTCGTGACTTCAATTACAAAAAAAGGCAAAAATTTTAAAGTGACTTTTCTTTTTCTTCCAAAATGAGAAAGCCTAAATAATTTTTGAAACGCTGCTTGATGCTAATGGAACTACTGATGTGACCGTAGAGTTGAATGACATTCACCTTACGGCAAAATCCCGATCTCAACCTGTGTGTCCAATGGGAGGTCAAGACAAACCAGTCTTCCCCACACAAAGGAGGAGTTGATCAAAAATGCAGTGACTAGGACTGAACTGGGTATTTTGTTCAATGGAGAATAATTTGAAATTTATGGGAGGAATAAATAAATATATTAAAATGAATTAAACTATTCAAAAAGCTGAAAATTACATTTCGAGAGTGTGCAAATGTGGGCATCCTATAATAAGCTTTGGAAAAGGTGCCAATTTAAATCACATAAATTGTTAACAATGTTGTCAAGCTAGTGTTTTGGTCAAAACCTAACATAAGATTTCCATGTGCACAAGCCAGTTGTTTTAATCTGGTCGGCATGGACAGGTTGGACCGAAGGGTCTGTTTCCATGCTGTACATCTCTATGACTCTATGACATGCGGATCCTAAATATTCCCCAAGTGTTTTATCATATCATGTTATTAAACAAAAGCAGACTGAAGTAATACGAATTACAGGAAAATAACATTTTTAAACTTTGCATAACAAGGTACCCACATTGCTGATTGAGGTTTAAAACCATCAAACATTTGGGTCACTTCTTTCTACTTGGTTCTAAATCCCCAAAAATGCCAGTTTTTTTTTGGAAGGGTTCAGAAGCAGGTTAAAGGGCCTCAAAACCAGAGTAAGCAATGGCCACAAACAAATCAATTTAATCAGTCACTATGGTATGCACTGTGTTATTCTCAATTCACTGAAGCATTTCACCTCACCAATTGACAATCAACCTGCTGTCAGGCCTCCCACTTATTGTCAGGGTCTCAGCACCATTCCATGGTATACATTTGGTTTGCATTTTTAAATTAGCTTCCCTTCCATTTTTAGTTTTGTTGACAACATAACGTTAATCAACGCATTTCAAAAAGATGAAGGAAGTCTTATTTTTCAAGAAAGGTTGTTTTTCCTCTGCCAAAATTAATTTATTTCCTAAGTTTTCAGTATCAAAAGCTTGTAGTACACATACATTGAAGCAGGAGGGGCAAGTTATCGTTTTGCTTGTCTCAATATTTACTTTTTCTGTGTCAGTCACAGATGTCACATCTCCATACATCAACTACTTGGAGTATATCTTCAATTCAAGATGATCAAAAGATCTTCCCATACAATTTTGTGAAAGAAATGTCTTCATATTTTGCTTCTTGTCAATTAAACAATGGTAGGGTTTTATAAAAAGTATCTTCACATTTGATGTCAATTTTTGTAAGATGTAAGAACAAGTCACCACTAGGCTTATAACTTTACAGCTCAAATCCTCTGACCAGCTATCACCACTAAGAATTAATGATAATGATACAGCTTCTACAAGCATTATTATACATTTTAAAACATTGACAGACCATTCTGCCCAACATGCTTGTACTGGTGTTCATGATCTATACAAGCTTCCGCTGATCTTCCTTCATTATCAACAACTATAATTTGTAGTGCCTTTAACATAGTAATATGTAACATATAGTAAGATGTTTTATAAGAGAGATCATCAACAAAATCTGACACCATCTTACAACTTCTGTAGGTGACTAAAGCGGAGTCCAAAAGGCAGAGTTTAATCAGCATCTTAAAAGATGACATATAAAGATGTTTAGGGAGGGGTGTTTAGTGTTGAGCTGAGATAGGTGAAAACACAGTTAGTGGTGGAATGATGAAGATTGAGAATGCACAAGAGGCCAGAATTCGAAGAATGCTGAAAGTTCAAAGGCCTCTAGGTCTTGAGGTTACAGTGATAGGGAGAGGGAAGACCAACAAGAGATTTTAAAATAATTACGAAGACATGGAAATTCTTTAATAAATAAAACCAAGACAAATGGGACTTGCTGTTAGTAATATATGAATTTATGTTGCACCTTATGACAAAATGGCTCATGGTCCTTCAAGTTATGATATATTTTTTAGGTGAAATGACCATTGCAAAAGCAAAGGAAGACATATTTGTGCCTGGGAATTATACTCATCATCAAGTTTATCTTATGTTAGATTATTTCAGATGTGTGTTATCCACTTTCAGCTCTTCTTTATAAAATCAGGCTGTCTGGCATTCTTGGGCTAAGAATTTTAAACCAGAATAGCAACATGTTGTAGTCAAGTTAAAGATGATCAGAAAAATGAATAGAAGAGTTAACACACTAGATAGAAAATAATACATGTGATGACTTAGATATACTGTAAAACAATTCAGGCATCTTGCAAATCCATTTCACCAATTCAATCCCCTCTGCCCCCAGTTCTGTCTCTCTAATAAGAACTTGTATACTTTTCTCATGCCGTATCACAAAAGTGAAAACATTTATATCATTTTGAAACTAAAGATTGAAAGTTTACATCACCAAAGCCTTGTCCAAGTTCAGGACATAAAATATATCCACTCACCAATTACATTTCTGGATCTCCAAATGTGAAGAGAGAAGATGACTCTAGTAATTGAACCGTCACATTACTATTTCAAGCTTTAACCATTATTGTATTGCCCAGATCATTGCAGTCAAAATTAAAGCCGAAAATTCATGAGAAAATGTTGGCAATGTCAGTAGGGGAATCAAGGGTTACAGGGAAAAACGCAGAAAAATGGACATGAGGAATCTGCCATGATCTGATTGAATGGTGGAACAGGCTCAAGGGGCTGAATGGCCTACTCCTGTTCTTATTTCTTAAAGTTCTTATCAGGGTGTGTAATACAGTTTACTGCATTGACATTACAGTAACTAAATGAATACTTCTCTCCAGATTTGTATTGAAAAGTATTATAAGTAAACATTTGTTTATTGTTGTGAGAAAATAAATAATTTATTGGCATTTGGACCTGTTCTAGGATTCTGACTATTTCATTAAAGGTATCAAGAAAGTTCAGTGCAATCTGATAGAAGTATCTAAAACTTTGAGAGGCAAGGAAAGATTGAATACTTGGCGTCTTCCCAGAGTGGAAATATTAAATACTAGCAGACATAGGCTTAAGATTAAAGGGGCAAGTTTAAAGGAGATAGAGTCGTAGAGATATACAGCATGGAAACAGGACCTTTTAGTTCAACTCATCCATCCCGTCCCAATTGCCAGCATTTGGCCCATATCCCACGAAACCATTGCTATTCATGTACCCATCCAGATGCTTTTAAATGTTGTAATTGTATGTGAGGTCGATGTTTCTACAGAGAGGGAACCCACTTCCATGGAAGATAGTAGAAGCAGACACAAAAGCAACATTTAAGAGACAGAACACATGAACAGGAACAGGCAACACAGGGATACAGATCATGTGTAGGCAGACGGGTTCAGAGTACAATAACATCACGATCAGCATAGATCTAGTGGGCTGAAGAGTCTGTTTCTCTGCTGTACTGTTCTGATCCACAACAGATTCTTGCCTCAGGCTATTATTAAGGAACCTGTACATTGGTGCCTAGCTACACAGCAAGACCTAAAAGTGAATCGATTACTACAGACTTACTACCCAGTTCCAGTGTAATAATGAGTTTAACAAAGAGAACTTCCAGTACCAGCATAAACACAAATAGGACAGATACAGAGATTATTGTGTATTACAGTGGGACAAGAAGGGAAGGCAACACAGGAATGTAGAGGAGAATCAGAATCCATGAATCACAGCAGTTTCAAATTTAGACAAATAAGTCCAAACAGTAGAGTCAGATGAAGATTCATCTAGACTTGAAACATTAGCTTGCTCTCTCTCCATGGATGCTGTCTGGCATGCTGTGATCTCCAGCATTTGTTGTTTTCAGGTTATGTTAAATACCATCTTACTTTTGCTACATACTTTGTGAATTTCTATGTGCTGATTGTACATACTTCTTTCAAGGTTTCCATTGTTCAGATTTGCAATAGACCCTAGCTTTCACTTGTAGCTTTCACAAATATAGGAGGTTTTATCGGAAATCCTCAGACAATCCAGGAGAGGTGTAGAGGTGGAGAGAGACTGGACAACTCTCTCAACTTAACTACTTAAAAATCCAGACGGATATCTCCTGCTTTCTCCAAATGGAGCACATACTTTCTCTTTGTTGGGTTACATCTCACTTCTGGATAACAAGAACATAAACACATGCTGACGTTGGTCAAGGCTTTGGGATTTCCCAAGCAAGGCTAAACATACAACGATAGTTAAATCTGAAGAGTCAGTCTAATCAGTGTCAGTGTCAGACTATTTAGTGGACAATTACCAACTAAGTCACTAGGAGGGTTTGGACAGTCTTTCTTTTCAATATGATTCCTCCAACTGAGGCAACATAACTGTTGCACTCTCATCCCCACATGACATAATTTAAAGCCTCACATATACTTTAACCAGGTAAAGCCACTTACATTAGCTGTAAAAGCAACAAACCTCACAGCATGTTCAGCAAGATTCATAATGAACTAGACCATGCACTGGGCATGACACGCATAAAGTTGACCGCAAATTAAATATAAGCTAACAATTCAACCTGAATTAAAGTTGACTGATACAATATGTAATTAAATAGTATATGTTTGTTTCCATTTGTTGTTTGTGTTATATATTTACCACATGCACAATAAACCCTGTGTCTATTGCTACACCATAATGCATAATCCTTTTCCTAGCCCATAATCCATTATAAAGGGCAGAGGACAGATGCATATGTGGATAAGATGGTGTTATTAGCAGGCCCAATGAGAGTGAGTAGGAAATTCACGCTCCTCTCTATGACACTGCTGCTTCTCGCTGCTCCAGCTGGGAATTCTATTGTCACGTATTGTGACTTGTTTGCCTTGTGCCACCCTTATGTATCCACCATAGCTCATCTGCAAGCACTCTCTGTGACATCTGTTATCCAATTATGCTGAGGTTGCCCCCTTTTCATGCTGCCCTCCATTTTGCCTCTAGATAAGATCTTTGTAGCATTTCAACCCTGATCAAATGGCTGAAATACTGATGTTCTTTTCAGGATGTCACGTTTTAGAATTCTTTGATTTTTCAAATTCATTTATCTAATGGACTGCATGCAGTTTCTTATATATTAACATCCTTATTTCATAGGCCTCTTTTTTATTCCAGTGATCTTTACTTATTATTCAAATTTCTGAGGTGTGCAAGAAACTGAAACAGATGCAGCATATTATGAGTTTTCCCTTGCTACAAGCTTGAGTTTTCTTGATGTTAACACATCTTTGCAAAATCAATTCTGGAGATCTCAGTCCTCCTTCTAACTTCTATATCACATTATCCCATTTACACTTGCTCACCGAAAAATGACTGAACAGTGGAAATAGTGTATAAAATTCTCAGCCATTCTTATAGAAACAGATGCATCCAATATTAATCAGGTATGTGCACTACATGTACATTTTCTGAAAATTGGTGACTCTGGGACCAAGGATGTGCCTGAAATCGATTCAAGTGATTAGAGACATGGGTGATATGGACCAAGGGCTGGTCAGATTACAGGAATAGATCTGCATTGATTCTGTGAAGCGGATAGTGAGCTCAGTATCATGCTGAGCCAATGCATGGAATATATAGTTTTAACCAATCCCACAACCAACAAATCAGATTCATGCTCTGTGGTCCTCTCACATCCAGCTGTGAATGGTGATAGACAACTAAGTACCTAACAGGAGTTGGCAGTCCACAAAAACATCCATCCTCAACCACATCAATGCAAAAGAAAGTAAGCACTTGCATCCATCTTCAACTAGAAGTGCCAAGTGGATGATTTACCCTGACGTCTATGAGCTGCCAGCCTTCAGCCAAATCAATTCATTCCATGTGACATTCCAATGACTGCAAAGTACCGCCAAGATTTCTCATTTCAAGCTAAGAAGTTACAGTGAGACTTGGAACCACAGGAGGAGTTTGGACTCTTACCGTGTGAACTGGATTGGACAGAAAACAGAGTCACTGTTTCTGGTCCAGCGGCCCTTTTTCAAAGCTGAAACATTCCCTCTGCTTTCTCTCCATAGATGCTGCCAGACATGCTGAGTTTCTCCAGCAATTTCTCTTTTTAGAGTCATAGAATCATAGAGATGTACAGCACAGAAACAGACCATTCAGTTCAACTTGTCCATGTCGATCAGATATCCCAACCTAATCTAGTCCCACCTGCCAGCACCTGGCCCATATCCCTCCAAATCCTTCCTATTCATATACCCATCCAAATGCCTTTTAAATGCTGCAATTGTACCAACCTCCAACACTTCCTCTGGCAGCTCATTCTATACACGTACCACCCTCCGCGTGAAAAAGTTGCCCCTTAGGTCTCTTTTATATCTCTCCCCTCCCTCCCTAAACCTATGCCCTCTAGTTCTGGACTCCCCCACCCCAGGGAAAGGACTTTGCCTATTTATCCTATCCATGTTGTTTCAGATTTCCAGTGTACACAACTTTTTTTTAGTTCCCTGTCTTCTTTGGTTAGTCAATCCTCTATCCATGCTACTATAACACTCTAGTCATCTTATTAAATAGCCTAATGTGTGGAAGCTTACTAAACACCTTCTGAAAATCCAAATATATTACATCCACTCCTTCCCTTTTATCTATCAAGCTCGTTGCCTCCTCAAAGAATTCTGGTAAATTAGTCAGGCATGAAATCATGCTGACTCTGCTTGGATATTTTGAATTTCTAAATGTGCTACTATTACACTCTTTATCATAGATTCACTAACATTTTCCAAATGACAGATGTTAAGCTAACTGGTCTATAATTGTCTCTTTTTCCCTCTCTCCCTCCCTTTTGAATAAGGTTGTATCGTTGCTAGTTTTCTGATCCTGAGACTTTTTCCAGAACTTCAGGATTCTTGGAAGATTTCTACATCCACTCTCGCTGCAGTTACATCTTTTACAGTCCTAGGATGTTATCCACAAGGTCCAACAGGCTTATCAGCCTTTAGTCCCTTTACTTTCCCAAGTAACTTTTCTTTTGTGATAGCTGTGTATTCCACTCTGCCAAATATTTTAACCCCAGATTATTGAGCATATTTGAAATTCTATTAGCGTCCATTATGGCAAGTAAATTATTGGAAGTGGCATTGGGCAGGATAATGGGGCAGCACTGAAGGAAGTGAGATATTGGGGGCAGGTGTAAATTCTCCAATGAGGCCTTCAGTATTAGGCTGGGGAATTTAAATACAATTCATGGGCTGCCCTCTGGATTCTGCAACAATTCAGTCAGCTTGCCTGACTCTCTGGAGAGAATCCTGTGGGGTTAATAAGGGTAGGTTGGATTTCTCATTGTAAAACCTAAGAGGAATTTTCACCAAAAGACACAAGTGTAATGGCAGCTCCTTGCTTTTCTCAAACATCACTGAAGGTCTTAGTGAAGGAATGAGGCAAGGTGAGTGCAACTGCTTTCCATGTGCTGCCAGCTGGTCTCAAATCCTAGGGTTGATCAGCAAGGTGGAGCAAACTCGATGGGCTGAATGGCCTAATTCTGCTCCTGTATCTTATGGTCTAAGGTGAGAGTCATCCCAGAGCCCTGAGTGAATGTGGAAAGAGGAACAATGACTTCAAAGTGGGAACAGCTCTTAGCCTCTCCACCTTTGTCGATGGCATCTTGTTTCACTCCTCTATCCCTCAGTCTTGTCACATGCAACAATTCCCTCTCATCAGTCAGGTCCTTTGACAGACAATTACACAGCATTCTGTCACACATCTTCCTCACTCCCGCCACTTGTTTTTATTCCCTTTCCTCTTTGCAACAAATATTCTCTTCTTAAATAGTCTACAATCAGGAAAAATGATCTTCGCTTGAAGGATCAAAATGTGGAATCAGTTTGGTGGAGTCAAGAAATAACAAAGGAAAACAATCAGTTAAAGGACCCTATAGGTAAAGAATTGCACCTTCAGTTTGACGGTGAAAAAATTTGGTTTGAAATTAATGTCTTAAAATTAACGAAAGGCATTCAACTTTACCTAACCGGCCTGAGAAAATCAGTTTAAGTGTAAGATGGTAGTGAAACAATGCCCGACACTTAAGGAGTTACTTCACAATGCTCAACAAAATTAAATTCCATTGAAAAAGAAAGAGCCTACAAATAAGATGCACCAAACTTAGTTAATTAAGGAAGTGAGCAGCCGAAATCAGTGTCGTTCGCTCGAGTATAACACCGAAAAATAGTAAAGGGAAACAAAGAAATGGAGCGATATTCAACCAAGTGCTCTGGACCTGGCTTCATGGTACACAGAAAGCAATCCAACAAAAATAGGAACTTAGAGCAATCACAAACACCAGAGAGAAAGTCCTCAGAATGGAACTCCCTAGACCTGGTGGGTTTCATTCTGGGTTTTAAAGGAAGTGACTGCAGTGATAGTAGATGCATTAGATGCAATGTTGCAAAATTTCCTAGTTTATGGTAACATAGTTTAAGGCAATTCTGAAGAAAATATCAAATGATGTATGAGCATGTTGATATCTGCTCACATGATACATTCTAATGTTACTATACTTAGAGAGGCCCAGATGCCTGATAGAGAATCTTAGCTTCATAAGACATTGAGCATCGGGCATCCAAGTGTGAGAAGTTCAAAGAACCAAAGAGCCAGCAGGCAAAGAATGTACACAAGCACAAACCATGGGCACAGACTGTGAATGAAAGTGCAGGCTTGACTTTCCACCGAGTTTGCCAGTGGTGCCCACAAAAAAAAAAATCATCTTCCAGTCTGACAGTCTCTTTATAAACCCAGAACGTTTTTTGGGAGTAGTGGTGTCAACATGAAGGGTTGTGCTGTGAATAAAATTAGACTTTCTGAATTGGTATCATGAGCAGATCTGCAGCATGACAGTGACTGAGGCATCAAGTGTCAACATACTCACAACACCTGGTGTAATCTCCAGGAAAACCTCCAATAAACTCAACATGAGCATGTAAGAAAGAGGAGCACAAGCAGAACATTTGCTCCCTCAAGCCTGCTCCATAATTCAGTAAAATCATGGCTAATCCCACTGAGGATTTAACTCCACTTTCCTGCCTGTCCCCCATAATCCTTGACTCCCTTGTAGATCAAACATCTCCAATTATGGCTGAGCAGTTTATGAGGTGACATCAAAGTTAATCGTGTTCACCTCCTCCTACCTTAGTTGTCTCTTAATCATCTCACGTATTTACAACCAACTTAAATGTTTCACTGATGCCATTGTTGTGCTGAGTGCTCGGGGGGCAGTAGTCAAGGAGATAAGGTGCAGGTACAGAAAGACTCAAATTTGCCATGATGTGGCCTTGACATTGTTAACAGTGTCAGATGACCTGAGACAGGTGTGATATGGGCACTCCACTGAAAAACAACTGGAAAATGAATCCTCCAGACCAGCAGTGCCTGGTAGGCCTCAGCTGCCATCCATTTGAGTGGAAGATCTCTAACTAGTAGCCAATTCAGCTTTGAGGAGCCACGTAAATCGATAAAAAAATGACCCTGTTCTACCACCATCTCCCAAACATCAAAGGGCAATGGCTGAAGAAACAAGATCTGGTGCGACTAATGAAAAATTTAAAGGGCAAAGCTTTATTCATCTTGTAGGTTCTAAGTAGTACTGTCCATAGCATGCATGTTTCAATTCCAGAGACATCCAGTCATTCCAAGAGGATTGACAAGTCTAATGCTGTTCCACAACAAAGGAAATGAGGCAAGCAAGAGGGCATTTGAATAGAAATAATGTGTAAAGTTATGGGGAAAAGACATGAAGTCAAAATGCTCAGAGAGCTCGTGCAAACATGATGGGCAAAATGGCCTCCTTGTGCACCATAACCATTCTGTAATTCTGGAATGGGAAAAGTCTCTCTATATTCTGTCAATACAGTTTTGGCACTTTTTTCTCATTCTCATTAGTGTCGTTTTGATTTTATTGAATCCATTACACAAAATAATAGCTGGGAAAAAGTGAAAAGGCCATTAGAAGGGAAGCTCTTAGTTCAGCTGACAGCTGCAAATCATGCATCATTTCAGCTGCTTTAACATTTCCTTTCAATAAAGGCATACTGGAGAAGCACAGAATGGGTCATAGACAGACAACAGCATAGAAACAGACTATTTGACTCATTACAGTAATGTTTTTTCCATGGTAGCAGTGGCCTACACTTGCAGTATTTCATAATTTTTAAGGCAGAAATCCAGCTTTCTTTTGAAAGACTACCATGAGCTCTGCTTCAACAGCAGCTTGTGGAAAGTAAAATCCACAGTCTAAGAAGAAATCTAACCGCACTGTACTTTTTAACTCAAGTTTGTATTCTGATGGATCGGCATTAGCTACTCTTGTAAACTGGTTGCATAATCAGGATTCAGTTGTTGTAAATTTGAAACATGAATTTTTGCTGTGATCCCACTTACACAAGCTTGACTTAGAGCCAAAATGAGGGCATCTCATTTCATATTGGGAGACTGGTCAGGCAGCTGGAATCTGTGAGGAGGTGTTGCATTCCATGGGTTAGCTAATGGTCAATTTTCATTGTGATTTGATCTCTGCCTAGCAATGCAACCACAGAAAAACAGTGAAACTGTTCGTAGAACTAGTTCTAAACTCTTCTGTCATTTCAATTGATGCACATAGAACTAATCACAAAATCAAAGACACTATTATTTATCAATCACAAATAAATTACTCCTTAGAGTCAGAGAGTCATAGAGATGTACAGCATGGAAACAGACCCTTCGGTCCAACCTGTCCATGCCAACCAGATATCCCAATCCAATCTAGTCCCACCTGCCAGCACCTGGCCCATATCCCTCCAAACCCTTCCTATTCATATAGCCATCCAAATGCCTCTTAAATGTTGCAATTTACCAGCCTCCACCACATCCCCTGGTAGCTCATTCCATAAACGTACCACCCTCTGCATGAAAAAGTTACCCCTTAGGTCTCTTTCATATCTTTCCCCTCTCACCCTAAACATATGCCCTCTAGTTCTGGACTCCCCGACACCAAGGAAAAGACTTCGTCCATGCCCCTCACAATTTTGTAAACCTCTATAAGGTCACCCCTCAGCCTCCGACGGTCCAGGGAAAACAGCCCTAGCCTGTTCAGCCTCTCCCTACAGCTTAAATCCTCCAACCCTGGCAACATCCTTGTAAATCTTTTCTGAACCTTTCAAGTTTCACAACATCTTTCCAATAGGAAGGGAACCAATTAGAAAATACTTGCTACTCCATCATCATAGCAGCAAATGTAACATATCAATCATTTCTGCAGAGTTATGGCGGCCTTCAGCTAAACTGGACACCTCCCAACAAATTAACAAATGTATTTGTTGACTAATATTCAATAAAATCCAAAATAGTGCATGGTAAACCTCACAGGCCAATAAATTATTTATTAAACAATATAGCTTGTCAGCTGTCATCATAAACTATAGTCACAAATGAAGATTTGCTTCCTATTCCTGGATTTACTGTTAGAAAGTGTACTTTTTTGGCAGAGAAGTTCACATTTCTAAAGTGAATATGTGATATTTTGAAAATATCCACTAATACCTCCTGTTTGCCCCAAGTTGACATTATACCCAAACAATGGTTAATGATGATCCAGACGATAAGATTTCTGCCAAAAGAAAATGTTTATATTCTTGACGTTTTTTCATTAATAAATATGACATTAAGCAACAAAATAAATTCAACACTGTGAACGTTTTTTGTACAGCAAAAACTGTTGTGGAGGTCTCCAAGCAGAAAGGCAAAGTTAACAGAACAACAAGACTCAATTTAACTAAAGAAAGATACTTCCTCATTTAATACTCATCAACAATACCTGTCAACATCACAGTTAGTAATGTACATGTCAAGCCTTCCTTCTCAGCTCGTACTGGTATAGAAGAGTTGATATTAGAATTGTGCTGGAAAAGAAGACAGGAAATGCACCAGCACCAATTGTGTTTATGATCTGTCCTTCAAACTAGAGTAGGGGACCTGCTGGAGACAATATGGCGGAAGTGTGCTCTTATGAATAATTTATTTGCAGCTGAACATGTTTACAGGCACTGAAGTAGTAGAAAGTAAGACCCAGGAGCATTTGGAATTAGTTGGACTGAAGGAGCCAAACAGTGCAGTGTAATTGAATCCTTACACCTCATCATTTACTGATGCATCATCATACACTGATGCATAGTAAAGCAACTATATCTCTTGGATAAAAATCACACAACACCAGGTTATAGTCCAACAGGTTTAATTGGAAGCACACTAGCTTTCGGAGCAACGCTCCTTCATCACCAAATCATATCCAAATCATATCTCTTGGAGACAGGATACCTTTGCAGCATCCACTGAATTCAATGATGAAGTCCAATTTTACTGCTGGTGGAGACGCATAATTTGAGCAAGGAGATTTGACTTGGCCTGATCTGGTGAGAGCCAACATACAACAAACTGAACAGGTTTCCTTGCACTTTAGCCTTGGCAACCAGAGTACAAGCAATGCTTGAATGTGAACATTATGACGGAAAACAGAACAGCAGCAATGGTCACAGCATGATTATCTTTTGTGATTGATAATGGATAAAGTCAAAATAGGTTTGAAACACTGAGATCCATCTTTAATGCACCAATTTTGATAGGTTCCGATTTCAGTATTATTTAATTATGACAAATATGAAAAATAAAACTTCTTCATCACGTGGGATCACTTTGTGCCATGCAGGCTTCTTGACGTGAACTGTTCGCTCTTTTAATCTTATTTTATTGCACATTCTTGTGTGCTTAAGTTAATTAAAAGAAAAAGAAAAATGCCAGTGTAAATTCCAAGACAGACTATATTAAAATAATGGATGTCCAGAAATGCTCAGAAGATATTCATCTCTTCTGGCCTTTTGTTTGATGGTTAGAAAATGTTGAAACTTCATAGTTGTGGTTTATGATGTCACCTGAGCTTCTCAATGAGATCATTGTTTTCCTAATCATTCCCAGATTTCCATTACACTTTGTGGTATTTTCTAGACACCAAATTCCATGATAATCAACTGCCAGTTAGCTTTCAATAAACATCAGAAATGATTTCCCATTGGTCAATCTTTTGATGTGAATGTTAGCATATGCCACATTGATGACTGCTGACTGTGGCTGTCATCTGCAATGGGACCTGTTGTCAAAATGTATAAATAACTAAATAACATACTGCACTTATTGCCAGACAATAAATACTACGAATGACTTAGGTAACAGTTACGAACCACAAGGTCACCATATGAATTATTTGAGAAGCCAACTGCATTTTAATCATGACACCAAAGGAACAGCATTCAAACCATTATACCTGTGCTGGATGTTTGAAGGAACTTTCTAATTAGTCTATTGTTCCTGTATTTTACCCATTGTTATGCAAATATTCCCTTTCATCTATTGATCCAACTCCCCTAGAAGGTTATTATTGAATCTGTTTGTTGCATCCTTTTAGGAAATGCATTCCAGATCATGACTGTTCATTGAGTGAAAGTCACTCCAACTCTTTTCTAGAACTTCCACCAAGTTGCTTTGATTTTCTATGAAATTTACCACATTATTGCCTAAATGTCACTGATTACTTATGGGAACTGGGAATAAGTGAAGGTCTCAGCTGACTTGTGGGAAGAAGTGGCATTTAAGCATTTAGTAGATTAGATCACTTAAGTGAATAGTGTAATTTCAACCAGTATTTCAAGCTATACCAAGGCTAGAGAACAAAGATGTGATCATCGAAAGTGAAATAAAAGGAACCCCAATGTGAAGGCACAAAGCAGCTTGCAGGGAAATGATATTTCTGTCCTGGTAACATTCGAGGAACAGGAAGGGTTGAGGTCCATGTCACAGCTCTGCATTTAATTCTCTGTTGACCCAGATACTATGATGAGAGGTATCCAGGTCACTACATCAGGACAAGTCCGGTCAGTAAGGTGCCCTTGGTTGTCCATCACTGTGTAAGCAAAGATATTTCAGCAGCAATCCCCATTACTTATGGTTGGGGCGTGTACCATGTGTGCAATTTCATTTTGTACAGAGAATGCAATCTTCATTTATCCATTTTGACTTCTTCTCCCTCTTTGCAAACTGGAGTGATAAGCAACAGATAATTAGGATATGAAAAAGTGATTGATAAAACATTTTGGGTTTTACATTTCCTTTCCAGCCCAAGTTTCACATGTGTTAAAAATGTAGTTGTACATCTTGTTTTGAATCTGGAAGTGAATATGTGAAGGATATTGACAATTGTCAACATCGAGATTAAATCTTTCAGCCTACGCATTTGAAACCTTAATGTGTCACTAGTGATTTCCTACAGTCAGCTGACATCTTTTGATTTTTTTGCCCCCTTCTCTTCAGTCCTGACATATAACAAAACCACTTTTCATGCCAAACATAACATGCATAACTACAATTGTCATCCTGATGACACACAGCTCATCATTAAAGTTGCAATTCTCATAACTGATTGAATTTTTTTCTGAACATTTGTATTCTTCATTCTGGCTTTTTCCTATGTCTCATGAAGAAAGGTGAAAGGAATTAACTATTTGAAGCAATGGCACATGTTTCAACACTCACCCATAAACCTACATTCAAAGTGTTAAATGAGATTCAAGTTTAAAGGAAAGTAAAGACCAACAAACAAAGAGTGGGGGAAGGATGCTGCTTTAGAATATTTGTTAAGAGCAAAGGAAACAAAATAGAAACAAGTTCTGCTCGAATAGTCAAGAAGTCTGCATGGGGTCATGCATGGTGGCATCTTAAATTAGTGCAAGCAAAGGGGGAAGGGCAGGAGGAATTTGGGTTGGATCACCAGTCTGTAGGAGCCAGCAGCAGAAACTCTCCAACAGCCTCCACCCCCACCTCCCCCCACCCAATCTCCCTCAACATTCCTCGTCAAGTTCTTTTGTCTGATATGAAACCACAGCAATTTTTTTTCAAAAAACTTACAGTACAACCTCGTTGACCTCGACGAAATGCATTTGAAGAAAGAAAGGTACAACATTGTCAGCATTCCCTTACACATCGGCTGACAAGGTTCACTGTGGTTAACAGAAGAAATTTACAGTACATAGTTCATTAAAAAGAAACTTGTTTGGACAATAAAGATCCATTAATAATGTAGTGTGCATACAATTCATTGGAACCACAAAGGATCACCTCACAAATCAGAGGTATGCCACTCTTTCAAGCGTACAGCAATAGTTTCACACAATGTGGGTAATATAAAATGTGGTGCTGATTATCTTCACTGTGTGACCAGAGAACGCAGATAGCGTTTAGTTCTCCAGTGATCTTAAACGATACCATTTCATGTTCCTCAGTATGCCTAGATTCTAGCTGGGACTCAGGTTGGAGGGACTGTAAGCTTTGTGGATAAGAGTTGGAATTTATGAAGAGGAAAGTTCAGCTAGTGTACTAAACTACTGCAGATGGAGTTTAATGTGGGGAAATTGTAAGGTTATCCACTGTCGACCCAAAAATATGTTAATAAACCAGGTAATATTGAAGAGTAAATGGATTTAAGTGTTCAGCTTCACAAATATCAGAACATTGGTGAAAAATGCACAAGTTTGTAAATATCATTAAATGGACCAATGGAATGTTAGTTCTAGCTCAAGCAACTCAGTTAGACCCAATGCAGACTATTGCATTTATTTTGAGGATTCATGTATGAATATAGACGTGTTTTTCTGTTATTCTAATGGAGAACAAAATTACAGGATCTCATTTGGATGAATTGGTTCGAATCGTGCACCATAGAAACCAGACAATTCACATCATCCATGCGATATTAAAAAAGGACTGTGTACACTAGGCATTACAAAGACTCTAGGCCCAACATCCCCGTTATGGTGCTAAAGACTTCTGTCCCCTAATAAATTCCACATTTTCCCTTCACAGTTACTGATTAGATTGGAGAGGGCTGAACTTCAGAGGCAAAAATATTGCTGTCTAAGTATAGGTATACGTAGATCATTAAATCAGCTGCTGTGGTTCTGTTCGCCGAGCTGGAAGTTTTTGTTGCAAACAATTCGTCCCCTGTCTAGGTGCCATCCTCAGTGCTTGGGAGCCTCCTGTGAAGCGCTTCTGTGGTGTTTCCACCGGCATTTATAGTGGCCTGTCCCTGCTGCTTCCGGTTGTCAGTTTCAGCTGTCCGCTGTAGTGGCCGGTATATTGGGTCCAGGTCGATGTGTTTGTTGATGGAGTTTGTGGATGAATGCCATGCCTCTAGGAATTCCCTGGCTGTTCTCTGTTTGGCTTGCCCTATAACGGTACTGTTGTCCCAGTCGAATTCATGTTGCTTGTTGTCTGCGTGTGTGGCTACTAGGGCCACAACACAGTGCAGCACACCAGAACTGCAAAAAGAGGAAGAGGAACGCCTATACAAGGTATTCACCAAAAACGGATATCCTCGCAATTTCATCAACAGATGCCTAAGGGAAAGACAACGGAACAAGGACATGCCGCAGCCCAAAGGACTAGCCACACTACCATACATCTCTGAAATGACAGCCAAACTACTGCGACCACTAGGACTTATAACAGCACACAAACCAACAGCCATACTCAGACAACAACTCACCAGAACTAAGGACCCGATACCCAGCATGAGCAAAACTAATGTAGTGTACAAAATCCCATGCAAGGACTGCACAAAACACTATATAGGACAAACAGGAAAACAGCTAACGATCGGCATTCACGAACATCAACGAGCCACAAAACGACACGACCAGCTATCCCTAGTAGCCACACACGCAGACAACAAGCAACATGAATTCGACTGGGACAACACTACCATTATAGGGCAAGCAAAACAAAGAACAGCCAGGGAATTCCTACAAGCATGGCACTCATCCACAAACTCCACCAACAAACACATCGACCTGGACCCAATATACCGGCCACTACAGCGGACAGCTGAAACTGACAACCGGAAGCGGCAGGGACAGGCCACTATAAATGCTGGTGGAAACACCACAGAAGCGCTTCACAGGAGGCTCCCAAGCACTGAGGATGTCACCTCGACAGGGGATGAAATGTTTGCAACAAAAACTTCCAGCTCAGCGAACAGAACCACAGCAACGAGCACCCGAGCTACAAATCTTCTCACAAACTTTGATTAAATCAGCTAGTTAGCATGAATATGTAACTTGCAGGTAGAAAGGTTGTTGAGCTGAGATATAAACATTTAAAATACATGCTTTATTTAAATCAACACTGAATAAACAAATAATAGTGAAGTATATTCTAAGTTCCTTTTAATATAAAGATTACAAAAGGAAAGATGGCTTGAACAACAATAGATAGGAAGCACAGGACATAGACACCCCATCATTGTTCAGCAATCTATCCAATAATGTAATAATTAACCAGCTAGGTGGACCTTGAATATTGTAGAAGAGGCATTATATAAAGTGTTATTCTTGTAGTCATCAGGATAGAATCACCAGAATACCAAATTTTAAAGGGAACAACAAATTTATGCTGCATTAGTGAACTCAGATTGACTAAAACATTGCAAAATTACCCCAAAGACTTTCGTTGAAATTCAAAAATCAAACTGTATTCCTGATAAAGGGCTTTTGCCCGAAACGTCGATTTTGCTGCTCTTCGGATGCTGTCTGAACTGCTGTGCTCTTCCAGCACCACTAATCCAGAATCTGAAAAGTTGAGACATTCGATGGAAAATGCACCAAGCTTTTGTTGAATTGAAAATGAGCAACATATGATCAAATTTCTTTTGACTGACCCTGCCACAATCCAAATGGTAAGCTAGTTATTTGTGTGCAAGTGTTCCTTTGTAACAATGTTGATGATCCCTTCTATCATTTTGCTGATGATCGAGAGCAGACTGGCTTGGATTTGTACTTGGACTTGTCCTGCTAGCTGTAGACAGGATTGAGCAATTCTCAGTATTTTTCTACTGTTGGATGGATGCTATTGTTGTAGGTATATTGCAGTAGCTAAACTGACGGCATAATTCGGGGGCAGAAGTCTTTAGCACCATAACGGGGATGTTGGGCCTAGAGTCTTTGTAATGTCTAGTGTACGCAGTCCTTTTTTAATATCACATGGATGATGTGAATTGTCTGGTTTCTATGATGCTGTGGCTATAAGGAGGAAGCAGAGGTGGATCATTCACTTAACACTAACGACTGAAATGGTTGCAAATGTTTTAGCCTTGATTTTTGATCCTCCCATCATTGAGGAAGAATGTTTATGGAAGTTCCTGATTCCTTCAGTTGTTTAATTTTCCAGCATCATTCACAACTGGACATAGCAGGGGTGTAATGCATTGATCTGATGCTTTGGAATCATTTAGCTCAGTCTCTGGCATGCACTGTTTAGCAAGGAAGTAGTCTTGTGTTACAGCTTCATCAAGTTTGCTGCACAAGCATAAAGTAAGGAAAAGAAAGTGGTCTGGAAAACAAAATACAGTTAATAAGCAATGGTAGACATTTAAACAGGTATTGTGTAATTCTCAGTAAAAAAAATCCAATCAGAAAGGCTTTGGGAAGAATGAGCCATATTAAAGAACTAAACAAAGAACTTAAGGCTGGCATCAAAATGGAAAGAAAAGGGAAATAATGTTATGCAGACCAAACATTGGTCAGATTATTGGATAGAATTCAGAAACCAGCAAAAGATGACAAGAAAAATAAACAGGAAGAAAACTGAATATTAGAGCAAACTAGCAAGAAAATTTGAAAAGATAGTAAAAGATTCCACAAGTACATGAAAAAGATGACAGTAACTGAAGTAAAGTTGGTGTTTGGGGTGAGACTGGGGAATCACCAATGGAGTAAAGGACCGCAATTGTTATGCTCCATCCCTGGAATAGATCGGGTGGCGGGGTGGGCAGGGGGAAGAGAGACAAGACAAGTCAGAGCAGGACTTATACATTTCATAGTAAGGTCCTGGGAAGTTTTGCTGAACAAAGAGACCTTGGAGTGCAGGTTCATAATTCCTTGAAAGTGGAGTCCCAGGTAGATAGGATAGCAAAGAAGGCATTTGGTATGCTTTCCTTTATTGAACAGAGAATTGAGTATAGGAGTTGGGAGGTCATATTGCTGCTATACAAGATATTGGTTCGGCCACTTTTGACATATTGTGAAATTCTGGTCTTCCTCCTATCAGAAGGATGTTGTGGAGCTTGAAAGAATTAAGAAAAGATTTATAAGGATGTTGCCAGAATTGGAGGATTTGAGCTACAGCAAGAAGCTAAATAGACTGGGACAGTTTTCCCTGGAGCGCTAGAGGCTGATGGGTGATCTTATACAGGTTTATAAAATCATGGGGCACATGGATAGGGTAAATAGACATGGTCTTTTCTCTGGGGTGGAGTGTCCAGAACTAGATGGCAAAGGTTTAGGGTGAGAGGGGAAAGGTATAAAAGAGATCCAAAGGGCAACGTTTTCACGCTGAGGCTGGTGTGTGTATGGAATGCGCTGCCAGAGCAAGTGGTGGAGGCTGGTACAATTATAAGGCATCTGGGTCGGTATGTGAATAGGAAGGGTTTAGAGGCATATGGGCCAAGCGCTGGCAAATAGGACTAGATTAGGTTGGGATATCAGGTCAGCATGGACAAGTTGGACCAAAGGGCCTGTTTCCATGCTGTACATCTCTATGACATATGCTAAGGTTAAAAGATGGTGGCCCATCAGCCTTCAGCAACTATGATGTTTATTGCAACGACATGAGATCAGAACCGAAATAGACTAATTGGCTCTCGGCCTCCTCAATCATTCAGTAAGATCATGGTTGATCTGTTTGTGTTTTAAATCCATATTTCCATCTCCTTTATCCCCCAATATCCTTTGATCCCTTTCTCTAAGAAGAATACATGTCTGTCTCAAAAATATTTGATTACCCTGCCTCCACTGCCTTTGGAGACAGAGTACTAAGAGAAAACAATCATCTTCATCCCTGTGTGGAAAAGGTGATGCAAATTTTAAAACCATGCCCCCTACGTCTGGACAACAAGAGGTAACAACCTTTTCATTTGCAGCTGTCAAGAGCTTTCAGGATTGGATAAACTTCAATCACTCTTTGAAACACCAGTGGAGACAAGCCCAGTCTGATCAACTTATCCACAAAGACAACTCATTCATTCCAGGTATCAATCTGGTAACCTCCTCTGAACTGCCGCCAATACATTTACATTCTTCTTTAAATAAGGCCACAAAAACTGCACATGGTATATAAGATGTAGTCTTGGAACAATTTGGGAGATTGCAGCAATCCAAGCACTCTCAGTGGCACTGCTAACAGTGAAGAGGTACTAGTCATTTGACTGGCCAGGAGCCCTCTCGGGCAGGACCTCCTCCAAGAAGGGGACAAAAGCCTCCGATGTAGCCACTTAACACAGCACTGTCCATAAAGTCTGATTGTTACTTCTCAGCCAAGGAGCATGGTTAATTCCACCATGAAAAATTTTGGCCAGGGAAACAGAAGAGTCATAGAAAAAATATTTTGTAACTGTCTTCACTGCAACAATACTAAAAGCAGATCAGTAGAAAATCCAAGGGAAGAACTTCAAACAATCATCATGACTAAAGGAAGCACATGAGGGAAATTGATGGAACTAAAGGCTGAGAAGTCTCTCAGACCAGAAGGAAGTGTGGACGGCAGATGCGGGAGATCAGAGTTGAGAGTGTGTTGCTGGAAAAGCACAGCAGGTCAGGCAGCATCTGAGGAGCAGGAGAATTAACGCTTCGGGCATAAGCCCTTCATCAGTCCTTTCAAACCTGATGGTCTGCATCCTAGAGTCTTACAAGTGGCTGCAGAAATAATGGATGCAATCTTCAAAAAATACCTATATGCTGCAGAAGTCTAAATGCATTGACAAACTGTGAATGCACAATTTACTTTATTCAAGACAGGAGAAAGATAAAGTAGAAATCAATTGATTCATTAACCTAACATCAGGAAAATGCCAGAATTTATGATTAAAAACATTGAGAAAATGATGATACAATCAGGCAGAGTCAACACAGTTTTGTGAAAGGCAAACAGTGTTGACAAATTTACTGGAGTTCTTTGAGGACTTTATTTTGGATAAAATAACATTGTGCATTTAGATTTCAAAGGGACATTCAACATTTCCTATACAGAAAGCTACTACACAAGACAAGAACTAAATTCCCAGGTTAATGTATTTGCACACCTTGCAAATTGGCTAGCTAACAAAAAAAATGGAAAGTCTGGATAAATGGGTTGTTTTATAGTTGACAAACAGGAACTGGTATGCTTTTACAGGAATCAGTGTCAGGGACTCAACTATTTACAATATATAATAAAGAATTGGATGAAGGTCGGAAAAGAATTGCAACGAAATTTAGTAATAATACAAAGATAGATGAAAATGCCAAGAGACGAGGTGAAAATTTGGCAAATAGGAGCACATTGTGCAAGAATATGAGGTTGTCTCTCCCTCTCCTCATGGAAACTGAATCCATTACGTCCAAGGCTGAAGATTCAGAGGAATCTGGAAGTGGTTTGCCCCCCCAGTGATGCAGTGTGCAGGACTCTGAATCTGTGGTTGTACACAAGCACTCTGGAATCAAACTCCCAACAATGGACAAATACTGCTAGGAATTGAAGATTGAGGGATTAGACCCTGACAAACAAATATGGAGTACAGCCCAATGGCATACTGATATGTAAATATTTTACCTTTGTGGCAATTCCTAGAATCAAACTGGTGTCAAGCGTAGCTTTCTGGATCCCTGTGGACTCAGCCAGAGAAAGGCCCTGACCCAATGTCTCCATAAACGTTTCCCAGGCTTTGGCTTGGGGAGAACACTCTGGTTTTAGAACATAGAACATTACAGCGCAGTACAGACTCTTTGGCCCTCGATATTGTGCCGACCTGCGGAACCAATCTGAAGCCCATCTAACCTACGCTATTCCATTCTCGCCCATATTCGTATCCAATGACCATTTAAATGCCCTTAAAGTTGGCAAGTCTACTACTGATGCAGGCAGTGCGTTCCACGCCTCTACTACTCTGAGTAAAGAAACTACCTCTGACATCTGTCCTATATCTATCACCCCTCAATTTAAAGCTATGTTCCCTCATGCTAACCATCACCATCCGAGGAAAAAGGCTCTCATTGTCTAACCGATCTAACCCTCTGATTATCTGATATGTCTCAATTACGCCATCTCTCAGCCTTCTTCTTTCTAACGAAAACAGCCTCAAGTCCTTCAGCCTTTCCTTGTAAGACCTCCCTTCCACACCAGGCAACATCCTAGCAAATCTTCTCTAAACCCTTTCCGAAGCTTCCACATCCTTCCTATAATGCGGTGATCAGAACTGTATGCAATACTCCAAATGTGGCCGCACCAGAGTTTTGTACAGCGGCAGCATGATCTCATGGTTCCGAAACTCAATCCCTCTACCAAGAAAAGCTAATACACTGTATGCCTTCTTAACAACCTTGTGGGCGGCACGGTGGCACAGTGGTTAGCACTGCTGCCTCACAGCGCCAGAGACCCGGGTTCAATTCCCGTCTCTGTGGCCGCACCAGAGTTTTGTACAGCGGCAGCATGATCTCATGGTTCTGAAACTCAATCCCTCTACCAAGAAAAGCTAATACACTGTATGCCTTTTTAACAACCTTATCTGCCTGGGTGGCAACTTTCAGGGATCTATGTACCTGGGCACAAGATCTCTCTGCTCATCGACACTACCAAGAATCTCACCATTAGCCCAGTACACTGCATTCCTGTTACTCCTTTCAAAGCGAATCACTTCACACTTTTCTGCAGTAAACTACATTTATCAACTCTCAGCCCAGATCTGCAACTTATCAATGTCTCTCTGTAATCCACAACATCCTTCATCACTATCCACAACTCTACTGACCTTAGTGTCATCTGCAAATTTACTAACCCATCCTTCTATGCCCTCATCCAGGTCATTTATAAAAATGACAAATAGTGGACCCAAAACAGATCCTTGCAGTACCCCACTTGTAACTGAACTCCAGGATAAATATTTCCCATCAACCACCACCCTCTGTCTTCTTTCAGCTAGCCAATTTTGGATTCAAACCCGCTAAATCACCCTCAATCCCATGCTTGTATTTTCTGCAATAGCTTGCCGTGGGGAACCTTATCAAACGCCTTACTGAAATCCATATACACCACATCAACCGCTTTACCCTCATCCACCTGTTTGGTCACCTTCTGAAAGAATTCAATAAGATTTGTGAGGCATGACCTACCCTTCACAAAACCATGTTGACTATCCCTGATCAAATTATTCTTTTCTAGATGAAGTAAGGCTCACAGGTCTATAATTTCCAGGGTTGTCTCTACTTTCCTTATTGGACAAGGGAACAACATTTGCTATCCTCCAGTCTTCTGGCACTATCCCTGTAGACAATGATGACATAAAGATCAAAACCAAAGACTCGGCAATCTCCTCCTTGGCTTCTCATCCAGTCAGGGGACTTATCTATTCGTTATACTTCCCAGAATTGATAACACCTCCTCCTTATGCACCTCAATCCCATCTAGTCTAGTAGCCTGTATCACAAGTATTCTCCTTGACCACATTGTCTTTTTCTAGTGTGAATACTGACCCCTATCTCCTCTGACTCCATTCACAACTTCTCACTACTATGTTTGATTGGTCCTAATCTTATTCTAGTCATTCTTTTATTTCTTGGGGTTTTCCTTGATCCTATTTGCCAATGACTTCTCGTGTCCCCTTCTGGCTCTTCTTAGTTCTCTATTTAGGTCTTTTCTGGCTAACTTGTAACTCTCAAGCACCCTAACTGAGCCATCACATCTCAGCCTCACAGAAGTCTTCTTCCTCTTGACAAGAGATTCAACTTCCTTAGTAAACCATGGCTCCTGCACTCGACAACTTCCTTCCTGCCTGACAGGTACATACTTATCAAGGATCCGTAGTAGCTGGTCCTTGAATAAGCTCCATATTTCAAGTGTGCACATCCCCTGCAGTTTCCTTCCCCATCCTATGCATCCTAAATCTTGCCTAATCACATTGGAATTGTCTTTCCCCCAGCTATAACTTTGCCCTGAGGTATATACCTATCCCTTTCCATCACTAAAGTAAACATAACCAAATTGTGGTCAATATCACCAAAGTGCTCACCTACCTCCAAATCTAACACCTGGCTGGGTGCATTACCCTGTACCAAATGTGGCCTCGCCCCTTCCTGGACTGTCTACATTCTGCGTCATGAAACCCATCTGCACACATTGGACAAAAACTGATGCATCTAAAGTACTCGAACTGTAGTATTTCCAGTCAACAGACCCGATAACAACTACCCTGTCACTCTCACTCCTCTCGAAGATCACCTTTGCTATCCTATCCTCTACATCTTGGGAACTATTTGGAAGCCAATAGAATGCTCCCAACAGGAGCTCCTTTCCTGTTTCTAATCTCAATCCATACTACCTTAGTAGATGAGTCCTCAAACATTCTTTCTGCAACCATAATACTGTCCTTGGTAACAGTGCCACTTCACCACCCCTCTTTTACCATTTTCTCTGTTCTTACTTCTCTCTGTTTTGCTACAGACTGTTAACCAGGCCGATCACAGGATTTTAAAAGGGGGAAAACACTCTCAAGACCAAAATATAATTCTCTTCCTGGCTTGGTTTCAACATCCTTGCAGTCAAAACGTCATTGCATTCCTCATACTTTATTCCAAAGTTATAGATGATCAATGGAAATCATTATTCTGGCATGAATGGGGATCCTCATTTCAGGCTTATTTATCTCACTCGTCTCTCACTTGATGAGCCACCTTTATTTTTCATACCTTAGAACTTAAAATCATCAGACAATCTTAGAATCATATAGACAGAGATGCACAGCATGGAAACAGACCCTTCGGTCCAACCTGTCCATGCCGACCAGATATCCCAACTCAATCTACTCCCACCTGCAAGCACCTGGCCCATATCCCTCTAAACTCTTCCTATTCATATATCCATCCAAATGCCTCTTAAATAGTGCAATTGTACCAGTCTCCATCACTTCCACTGGCAGCTCATTCCATACACATACCACCTTCTGTGTGAAAAGTTGCCCCTTAGGTCTCTTTTACATCTTTCCCTTCTCACCCTAAACCTATGCCCTCTAGTTCAGGACTCTCCAACCCCAGGGAAAAGACTTTGTCTATTTACCCTATCCATGCCGCTCATAATTTTGTAAACCTCTATAAGGTCACCCCTCAGCCTCCAACGCAGATATCTTTGGTTTCTGCACAGCCCCTACTGTAATGTAGGAACAGTTCTGTACATACTGCAGTGCACCATTGCAAAGGATTACCTAAAGAACTTGGGACTCCAACAAGAAAGAGAGGCAGACATGCCTTTTACGACTCTTATATAGGGCATGTTAAAATATAAAAGTATATTTTATTCAATATTAAGTTATTCAATATCTCAAACTTTTCTTTTACATATCATCTCTGGTGCCATTAGATCGTTCACCTGATACTGCTATAAATATTATTCATTTAGTGATGCAGAGAGGTATATAAATAGCTTTATTGATCAAATTTACATTTAAAGATAACAACAGGGCTTCCTGCCAACCACAGGAAATGCTTACAAGAAGAAAAGTTCTATTCTTTTAGTTACATGACTGCTTTTCAACAGTGAATACAGGTTGCAGCAGCTTCTTGAGCCAGTAGCATTACTTTGTTGGACAATATTGAACCAGTAAAAGTGACCTTGCAGCCAATAAACAGTTCTAAATTTAACTTTACTCATCCTTTATTATGCCAAAGAGTCATTACAAAGACAGAGTTGTTTTTAAAATCATGCTTTTCATAACCAAAGGGCATTTCAAAGTATTTTACAGACAATGACGCACTTTTAAAGTGTAGTCATGCGCTCTTGTATTACGGAATGGGGAATGTGGCAGTCAATTTACACACAGCAAGCTCCCACACGCTGCAACATAATGACCTCCTAATCTTATTTTGTTTTGTTCATCAAGAGATTAAATATTGATGAGGGCTCTGCTCTTCAAAATAGTGCAGTGGGATTTTACAACATCCTCCTGATAGGGTTTTTGGTATCTCAGTTCAACGTCTCATTTGAAAAACAACCCCTTCGACCAGTACTTCAATGGAGTGATAGCTGTGATTTCTGTTGCAGGAAATGAACTCAAAACCTGCTGACTCAGTTGTGAGTGTTACCAACTCAGCTATGGTTGACATTGCAGGCCATGTTAGATTTCAAATTATTTCAGAACATCTACTAAGTCAAAGAAGAAAAACTAAACAAGATGGATTGCCAATCTGAGCAAACTCAGCCCTGTCCTAGAACAAAAAACAAAGAAAGAACATTATAGCACAGAAACAGGCTCATTGGCCCTCCAAGCCTGCGCCGATCCATATCCTCTATCCAAATTTGCCGTGTATTTTCTAAGGATCTGTATCCCTTTGCTCTCTACCGATTCATGTACCTGTCTAGATACATCTTAAGTGACGCTATCGTTCACGCCTCTACAACCTCCACTGGAAATGCATTCCAGGCACCCATCAACCTCTGCATGAAGAACTTCCCACATATATCTCCCCTAAACTTTTCCCCTCACACTTTGAACTCGTGACCCCTAGAAATTGTGTCCTCCACTCCGGGAAAAAGTTTCTTGCTATCCATCCTGTCCATACCTCCCATGATTTCGTAGGCCTCAATCAGGTCCTCCCTCAACCTCCTTCTTTCCAATGAAAATAATCGTAATCTACTCAACTCTCCTCATAGCTAGCACCCTCCATACCAGGTAACATCCTGGTGAACTTCCTCTGAAGCCTCTCCAAAGCATCCAAGTTCTTTTATTAATGTGGCGACCGGAATTGTACACAGTATTCCAAATGTAGCCAAACCAAAGTCTTATACAGCTGTAACATAAACTGCCAACTCTTGTACTCAATACCCCATTCGATGAAGTAAAGCATGCCATATGCCTTCTTGACCAGTCTATTGACCTGCGTCGCCATCTTCAGGGAACAACGGACCTGAACACCCAGATCTCTCTGTACGTCAATTTTTCCTAGGACTTTTCCATTTACTGAGAAAGTGAGGTCTGCAGATGCTGGAGATCAGAGCTGAAAATGTGTTGCTGGAAAAGCGCAGCAGGTCAGGCAGCATCCAGGGAACAGGAGAATCGACGTTTCGGGCATAAGCCTGAAGAAGGGCTTATGCCCGAAACGTCGATTCTCCTGTTCCCTGGATGCTGCCTGACCTGCTGCGCTTTTCCAGCAACACATTTTCAGCTTTTCCATTTACTGTATTGTTCACTCTGGAATTGCGTTTTCCAAAATGTGTCCCATCGTATTTCTCTGAACTGAACTCCATCTGCCATTTCTCTGCCCAACTCTCCAATCTATCTATATTCTGCTGTATTCTCTGACAGTTCCCTTCACTACCTGCCCTCCACTAATCTTAATGTGCTCCTTACTAACATCTGGGGTCATATACTAAAACCAGGACAGCTATCTCATAGACGAGTCAGATAACAGCCAATGTAGTCACTTCTTTGTACCTCACAGTCTATGGGGAAGCAGTGGTGCAGTTGCAATTATAATGGTTTGTAATGCAGTACAGCAGGCTAGTGTTCTCTGTTCGACTCCCACAAATGCAAAAGGTGAAATCTGAATTCATTAAAAATTGTGGAACAAGGAATTAGCGTAATGTGACCATGTAACAATTGTTATTAAAAAAGAAATATGTTTCACCAATGCCTTTTAGGGAAGGAACTCCGCCATCCCTACCAGAACTGATCTACATGTCATTCCAGACTCACAGCAATATGGTTGAGTGATGGACAATTAATGTTGGCCTACTCAGCAAAACTTAGATCTCGTGAACAGGTATAAAAAACTCAACACCATTGCTGTCCAATAGGTCTGGCAAATGATACAGCTCAACCCACAACTTATTAAAGGAAACAGGAACTACTCAAACTCTTTTGCTAAAACATAATGTTCCTCCAGAAATTGCAGTGAAAGCAAAAGTTTTAACAAATGGAATTAGCAGATAGTATATACCTGAAGAAGGGCTTATGCCCGAAACGTCGATTCTCCTGTTCCTTGGATGCTGCCTGACCTGCTGAGTTTTTCCAGCAACACATTTTCAGCATAGGTCTGGCCAGACCCAGCAGAGGTGGTGGTATAGCAGCAGGAGTGCACTGTAAGTTTTCAATATTGCCTCAGAACCCAGTGTTTCATTCCACTAGTTAAATCATGGAAAAGGAAATCTCCTGATGATTACCACTTCCTGCCCCTTCCAATCCTCCCTTCTGCTGAAGAATCAATACTTTATGTTGAACACCAGTTGGAAGTAGCACTGAGAAGATTCTACTCTGGGTGAGAAACTTCAAAAGACAGGTGAACAGGTAGAGTTAAGAGACTAAAAAAAATAATTTTGTCAAGAGGATTTAATTCCTCAAATAAGAGTCATGGAGCAAATGATACAGCTCAACCCAAAACTTATTAAAGAAAACAGGAACTACTCAAACTCTTTTGCTAAAACATAATGTTCCTCCAGAAATTGCAGTGAAAGCAAAAGCTTTAACAAATGGAATTAGCAGATAGTATATACCTGCTCTTTTGTTCAAAGTGCATTTTGAATGCAACTCAAAGTCCAGAACAGTGACAGTAGGCATTGTTCAGAAATTATCTGGAGGTAAGGCTGAGATTTTCCTTACTAGATCACCTATAATCATACAGAGTAACTGAGTGAAGTTAAAGAAGTTGGAACAGTTCAAAGGGCAAGTTCCAGATATTTTTCCTTTGTTATTGGGAGACCAGAGCAAAGGCTAGACAAAGTTCATCACCAGGTGCCAAATTGATATAAGCAGATTTGAGAGTAATCCAAATATTCTTAAAAGGTGTGGATAGTGCAGAAGAAGAGTACAGCAAGTCTTTTTTTTAATTGGAGCTCAGGAAGCAGATTCAGAGTTAAGCATATTAGCACAATTCGCCCATCCTGAAACTGAGGCTGAGGGAATTCCAGAGTGTTATGACATTAAGAATGAGGTTTGGATGAGAAAATAATGATCTGTTCATGGACCTGCAGACAAATAGTGGTTAGTTGTTTGTCAGGTAGATATCATAAAGAGATATGGTAGGCAGCACATGAAATTCTTATGCCTATTATGAATTTTTTTTGTCAGGACATGTGCAACTATAGAAAACTCAAGCATTGACAAATTGGCATTTTTACTGTCTGGGTGTTAATAGAATGTAGTGCAATTCTGTAAAATACATCTTACATGCCAATTAGTGGGAAAACCTCAACAAACCAGTACCTTTAATACCCATACCAGTTTTTGAGGAACCACTCAGTCAAATGTAAGTAGGACCATTACCAAAAAACGAAAGCAGGACACCCCTACTTTTAAGGATGTGACAATTTGGTTCCCAGAGTCCCTTCTTTTAAGGACAATCGCAGACATAATAGAGGCAGAAAACGTAACTCAATCTTTTCACTTGCTGTGGACTGCCATTAGGGAAAGACTCGAACCAAGATTCCAACGTTATGTCTTGAAAACTTTTAGACACAACGTGTAACTTGGGAACAAAGAATAAACATAGGGAGCTTCACAGAGATACCATCAGATGTTCTAGACAATGATTAAAGTATATTGTCATGAACTTCCCTTTGATTGGGACAAAGCTGAAGATTTTATTTGCTACCAGTGACTGGTCAATTAATTTACCAGTCCATTCAAAATAGTGTATGGTTACAATATAAAAGGTCCATTAAAATTGATGATGGAAACTTTTTCAGGATTGAGAGATGAATCCTCAAAGTTGGATTGTGTCAGTGTTGCTGGGGAGACTGACAGGTTTATGCAAAGCAGCACAGGAGCATTTAAAAACTTTAGAGGCAAAGACGAAAGAGTGGGCAGAGAAGCATACTGAAACTAGAACATTCCAAATAGAAGAAAAGGGAACTGTCTGAAATCAGGATTCAGGGATTCACGCAAGGTAGGTTGGAAGGCTAGTAAAGTGAACTATCTGGCAGACACTCAAGGTTTCAGGGAGAAAAGTCAGTTTGTCATATTAACGTGTTAAAACACTATCATTGTGCAAAGGGAAGACAAGAAGGAGCAAGTATGTCCGGTTGTAAGAACAATGGAAGTTGACAGAGCCACTGAGATTGAAGTAGAAGGAGAAATGGACAATTTAATCATCTACTACCTGATTAGCCAATATTGAAAAACTGGACAGTTAATCACTATGTTCTCACATTTTGTGGTACAAAATCGGGACAACTCATAAAGTTACTTAAAAAATTCAAGCAAGTCTATAGATATAAAGTCAGGAGTTCAACTTTAGCCAGATATGAAAAAAAGATGTAAGGGATTCTATAGCAATAAAATAATATCTTATCATTTACTTCCAACAGACAATCTCAGATGAACGCACATTTGTTTACTTGAAGCTAGCCATAGCAATTGGGAATTGGCCAGTGTATTAGTACCTAAACCTGATGGGTTGACGAGACTCTGTATAGATTACAGAAAAGTAAATGAGTGATATAACAGATTCATGGCCAATTATTTGGTTTGTAGATTGTATCAGTCGACTGCCAATGTCTAATTCCTGACTAAGATTAATTTATTGAAAAGTTACTGGCATGTGCCAAGATGACAGGAACCAAGAAGATATCAGCTTCTATTCCTCCAAATGGGTTACATCAATGTTAAGTTGTGAGATTTAGGTTTAAAAATGCTTGAGCTACTTTCCAAAGACTTACGAACTAAGTTGTAACGAGTGTACCTAATTGTGTAATTTAATCTACTTTAGCAAGACCCTCAACAAGACAACTGTGGATTGGTTCATAAGGCTAGATTACATGGGATCCAGGAAGAACTAGCCAATTGGATACAAAATTGACTTGACATTCAAAGATAGAGGGTGGTGGTAGAGGGTTTTTGTTTAGACCTGTGACCAGTGGTCTGTAGCAAGGGTTGGTGGTGTGTCCATTGTTTTTCAATATTTATGTGAAAGATTTGGATGAGAATATAGGAGGCATAGTCAGTAAGTTTGCAGATGACACCAAGACTGGTGGATAGAGGAGAAGGTTATCTAAGAGTACAATGGGTTCTTGATCAACTGAGCTGAGAAACAGCAGATGGAATTTAATTTAGATAAATGTGAGATGCTGCATTTTGGTAAGACAAACCAGGGCAAGACTTACCAGGGCCTTGGAGAGAGATGCTGACCAGAGAGACCTAGGGGCGCTGGTAGATAGTTCCTTGAAAGTGGTGACATGGTCGACAGGGTGGTGAAGAAGGCATTTGGCATGCTTAACTTTCATCAGTCAGAGCATTGAGTACAGGAGTTGGGATATCATGTTACAGCTGTACAAGACATTGGCAAGGCCATTTTTGGGAATTCTGCATGCAATTGGACACTCTGCTATAGGAAAGATGTTACTTAACTGGAAAAGGTGCAAAAATGATTTACAAGGATGTTACTGAGACTGGAGGAGAGGCTGGATAGGCTGGAATGATTTTCCATGGAGCAAAGGAGTTTGAGGGGTGGCTTTATAGAGGTTTCTAAAATCATGAAGGACACAGATAAGGTGAGTAGCTAAATTCTTTTTGCCAGAGTAGGGGTGTCCAAAAATAGAGGGCATAGGTTTAAGGTGAGTAGGAAAAGATTTAATTTTTTACACCGAAGATGGTGTAAATTCCAAAAATCAAAAGTGATCTAGACAGGTACATGGAAAGGAAAAGTTATGATGGATATGGGCCACATACAGGCAGGTGAGACCAGTTCAGTTTAGGGAAACCTGGTCAGTATAAACGAGTTGAAACGACGGGTCTGTTTCTGTGCTGTATGACTCTACAGTTGGATAATGTAATATTGCATGCAAACACCTGGGAAGAACACGTAATAAACTACGAAATCTTACAACAAACATTGTTCAAATAGCAGAAAAGATAATACTGTCACTGATGCACTACCAAGAATGTAATAATGTGAAAAGATTTGGAGACTTTAAAAAGGTGACAAGAACCATCAAACAGATTTCATAACAAGTGAATGTAGATTAGTGTTTTCTGTACTTAATTCTGTTGTTTCGTGTTTCTATGTCTATATTGTAATGATATTCATTTGATATTGACAATTTATGTCCCAAGGGAGGGGGCATGTTGGGAATACATTTGAGAATTATCTGAAAAATACTGGAAGACTTGAAAGACTTTGGACATTTCCTGGATTGAAAAGGACTTTACCAAAAAATTATTGGAAATGAAGTCAATAGTTTAAAATGTTCTGTTGCTGAACTGCTGTTTACTAGTAATCAAATAACTTTGGAGAAATTAGCTAAGGAAAGCTTTCAAGAAGCTCAGAGATAAGTTTTATTGCCCTAACTTTTGGGAAGCTATGTTTTATAGCCCTAGCTACATGTTTCACAGAACTTCCTGAGAATCTGATAAAGTTTCCAAATACAAATATTGTTATTTACGTGAAAAACCTGAAGGGGTGGGTTGTGTCCAAACACCAATGACTCAAAACCAACTCATTGCAATCAAAGCTGAACGTTTACCATCAAATTACAACTTTCAGCGTTCAGTTTCATCAACGGGAAATCCTGTGGATACAAGAAATCATCAAATTTTATCTTTTGCTTCCAGACTACTGGCTCACAAGGAGTTGTTTTTGCTTCCCTTTGCATTTTTTTGTGTTGCATGGATGTTTCTGTGACATTAAGGGGAAATTGTTTTAGTTCCAGACTGCAGCTCAGCTGTTAACAGACTTTGCCAACATGCTTTAAGAGCTGGTGTTGTTCATAATAAATGGATAATTTGAGTTAATTAAAGAAGCCTGGTAGACATTTCTTTTAGTCTGGATAATAGGCAAAAGGGAAGGAACTGGTCATCTTAGTAATTGAATCAACAGATTTATCTTAAATGGTGGATCTGATGGAATGGTGGGTCTTGATTATCAATGCATTCTTCTGGTCATTGTTGTTAAACAAGACAATTATGCTTCCATTCAACTTTTAGCTTTGAATGACCACCACACATTACAATCTAAAATGTAAGAGAGACTTCTTGATGAAGCTAAGCAATGGATACTAGTTTTAGTTTGATGCAGCAGCAGCAGCTGATCAAGTCACTGCAAAACACTAAACTCTAAATTTGGTCACAATACATCAAGAGTTCGAAATGACTGAAAGAATGAGTTTGTTTCTTACATTACTAATATTGCAAAACTTTCCCAACTCCGAGGAGAAAATATTTCACACCTCCAATGCAAAAAGCAGACTCTGGATAACAGAAATGATAACAGAAAATGTCAGAAACAGTTGGGGATCAGCTGTGGAGTGAGAAACAGAGTTGATGGACCAGATTTTTAATCACAGGCAGGGTGGGGTGAAATGGGTGCAGATATGTAGGCTTCGAAAATCGCAATCCATGGTACACAATAATTGTTAGGGGCAGATGTGGAGAAAAATTAACATCTTGGAATTACATCGACCCAAATCTGGACAGAGCTTGGATATAACACAAGTCAGGAGTATGTTGGAATACTGTCCCAGGTCTGAAAGAGTGTAGCTTCAACAATATTCAAGAAGCTCAACATCATCCAGGACAATGCTTGACTGGCATTCTATTCACCACCCTCAACATTCATATCTTCCACCGCCAGCACGCAGTGACAGTAATGTGTACCATCAACAAGTTGCACTGCAGCAACTCATGGAGGCTTCTCTGACAACACCTTCCAAACCTGTGACATCTGCACACCTAAAAAGTCGAGGATAACAGGTGTACAGTAACACCACTCACTGCTAATTTCCCTCCAAGCCATACACCATCCTGATGTGAAATTATATTGCTGTTCCTTTATTGTCTCATTTCCTTTGGTTTCTAGCCTCAAAGTAACAGTACAGATTTAAAGAAAATATTCTGCCTGTCTTCAAGATGTTACAGTTTGTGCACTGTCTGCACTTGAGTTAGTTATTAGCAAAGCCAATATATTTTATGAAAATTTTATAGTATTATATTGAAAAGTCTTTCAAGAGTCTCACACCAGACAGAATTTAATATTTGTGACAAGTGCCTTGGGGAGGGGATGGCCGAGTGACATTATTGCTAGACTATTAATCCAGAGACAACAGAAATTGCTGGATTAGTTTAGCAAGTCTGGCAGCATCCATAGATAGAAATCAGTGTTAATGTTTCAGTTCGAGTGACCCTTTCTCAGTTCTGTGGAAAGAATCACTTGACCTGAAATGTTAACTCTGCTTTCTCTCTGCAGATGCTACCAGACCTGCTGAGCTTGTCCAGCAATTTCTGTCTTTGTCTCTGAGTTACAGCATGCAGTTTTATCGGTTCTTATTTAGTATCAATCCAGAGACGCAGGTAATATATGGGGGACCTGGCAAATGATTGATATTGAGTTTACTAAAGGTCTGGAATGAATATGGGATGAAACCATTGTCAATTTTTGGAAAAACCCATCTAGTTTACTGATGTCCTTCAGGGAAGGAAACTGAAATTCATATCTGTTCTGCCTTCCATGTGACTCCAGATCTCAGAAATTAGGAACAGGCAGTAAATGACTAACCACCCGTCAAGGGGAAGCATTCTCACCATAACCTCACCTCCCCTCTCACGTCCCCATCTCGCAGTGGAGTCATAACTCTCTGAAACACTTGGGTTTGGTTAAGAAGAAGAAGGAAGCATGTGTAAGGTATAGACAGGATAGAGCGAGTGAATCCTTAGAAGAATATAAAGGACGTATGAGTATACTTAAGAGGGAAATCAGGAGGGCAAAAAGGGACATGAAATCCAAAGAGCTTTTACAAATACATAAAGGACAAAAGGGTAACTAGGGAGAGAATAGGGCCCCTAAAAGATCAGCAAGGTGGCCTTTGTATGAGCCACAGAAAATGGGGGAGATACTAAATGAGTATTTTACATCAGTATTTACTGTGGAAAAGAATATGGAAGATATAAACTGTAGGAAAATAGATGGTGACATCTTGCTAAATGTCCAGATTACAGAGGAGGAAGTGCTGGATGCCTTGAAACGGGTAAAGGTGGATAAATCCCTAGGACTTGATCAGGTGTACCCGAGAACTCTAGAAGCTAGAGAAGTGATTGCTGGGCCTCTTGCTGAGATATTTGTATCACCGGTAGACACAGATGAGGTGCTGGAAGACTGAAGGGTGGTTAACGTTGTGCCACTGTTTAAGAAGGGTGGTAAGGACAAGCCAGGGAACTATACACCAGTGAGCCTGACATCAGTGGTGGACAAGTTGTTGGAGGGAATCCTTAGGGACAGGATGTACATGTATTTGGAAAGGCAAGGACTGATTAGGGATAGTCAACATGGCTTTGTGCGTGGGAAATCATGTCTCATCAACTTGATTGAAGTTTTTGAGCAAGTAACAAAGAGGATTGATGAGGGCAGAGCAGTAGATGTGATCTATATGGACTTCAGTAAGGCGTTCGACAAGATTCCCCATGGGAGACTGATTAGCAAGGTTAGATCTCACGGGATACAGGGAGAACTAGCCACTTGGATACAGAACTAGCTCAAAGGTAGAAGACAGAGGGTGGTGGTG